>NW_020954564.1:19646432-19666876 GCF_900497805.2 Vombatus ursinus | reverse complement strand
TGTGTGTGTGTGTGTGTGTGTGTGTGTGTGTGTGTGTGTGTGTGTGTCTTTTACTTTGAGCGTGTGGATGTGTGCCGTACACGTCTTTGCATTGATGATTGGGATGAGAGGAGCAAGAGGTATAATTGTGTAGGTGTCTTGCATGCCTGCCGTTGAGTATACGGGAAGAACTGTTATGTGTGTGTTGATGTCTTTGCAACAACTATGTATGTATCACATGTTAGACATGCTTGTGAATCGAGACAGTGGGAGAATGGGTGGTGGACAAGATGAGAGAGTTGACACTTTCTTCATTCTCTTTTTCCTTTCCTGGCTTCTCTTCCCAGGATATCCTCTGCTTCTCTTTCTGGGGTCTGGGTACAGAGATGTCTATGAGACTTGGAAAGTGAGCCTGAGCCCTAGGTTCAGGATAAGAAGTTAGCTCTGTTAGGTCTTCCCTAGACCACTGATTGATTGGGGTGTGTGTTTGTCTTTAATGAAGGACCTTTCAATAAATTCTTGCTCTAGAGAGGAGCAGTACTTCCTGACCACCTGCCTTTTCTGTCCTTTCTTGTGGGTCAAGACCAATTTTTGCCTTTTATTCAGGCCACTTACATGGATCATCATTTGATACTTCTTTCTGTGTTGGTGTGTGGAAACCATTTGAGATTGCTATTTCCTTTGCTTTTTTATTTAATTTTGAAAGTATCTGGAGGATATGAATGTCTGTGACACTAGCTTACTAAATGGATTTTTCCCTTTCTTTTATTTTCTCCTCTATTCAGCCTAGCCCTTGGCATTCTTCAGAAAAACACTGACTCTTCTGTTCTCTGATTGTAATTAGTCTGAACTTTGAGGTCTGCAAATCCTAAGCTTTAGTTTGTGTTCAGGTCAATTGCATTAGCATTGGTTCCTGTTTGAGGCCTGGTCAAGGGCCAAATTGAGAGTGAATGAGCATTGGGGTAGCATGAGGGAAGGGCCTTGAATTTTTAAGAAATGTAAACCCAGAGGGACTGTTTAACAATTGCCAGATGGCCTCCCTTTGTTCTTTTTTTTTAATAACAATAATAGTAATAACAACAACTAACCTAACACTTTAAGGTTTGTAGAGGTCCTAACATATATTATCTCGTTTGATCCTTATCCTTTCCCATTGGAAAAAGTGGTTTGAAGGTGGTGTGATTTTTGGCCTTCCTGTTACTACATCTCTCCTGTCCAGAGTAAGGGAAATGCAGGGTGGGGGCCCTTGTAGTTGTTGTGGCTCTGGTGACTTGTGTGTAGAGCAGGATGAATAGTCAGAGATACAACGTAGGCTGGGATGAAGAGGATCTCTTTTGGGCCAAAGTTAGCATTACAACAAAAGGAGGCACTCAGAGACTAATGACATGGGAGGTTGAGGAGAGTGTGGCGAACATGTGTGGCAGGTTGTTGCTTAAGGGTAAGTGAGTCAGGTCAGAATTTTCGTGCTTTTGTCTTTTCCAAGACTTGGAGAGTAGCTTATATGCAAAAGTAACCTTTAAAGTAAATTTACAAATATAAAAGCAGAATAGAGTGAGTCTGAGTATATGACTAGGTATCATCTCAGTGGTCATTAAAGGACATTAAAGGATACAAGCAGACTTTTGTCTCAATTTAGTATTGCTCTCTAAAATAATGTTAGCTTTGGATTTTGAAGCATTCAGGTGGATTTATGGTCAGGAACTTCTGAGTTGAAATTATGCCTCATTACTTCCTATCTGTGTAACCCAAGGAAAACCCTTAACTTCTCCCATTTGAACCTCATTTGTAAAATGGGATGGTAGTAGTACCCACTTGAGAGGGGGTTGTGTTGTTAGGCTCAAATGAGATGACGTATAAAGAGCTTTGCAGACCTTAAAATGCTACATAAATGTTAGCTATTAGCCATTATTAGTTGTTAGCTATGAGCCATTACATACAGAGAAGTTACCTATAAGACAGCAAGAAAGTAACTTTTCTTTTATGGCATTGTTTTGGAGACTAGTTAACTGGTATCCAAGAAACTTTCACAGGGGACCTATTTGAGAGACACTCATGTTGTGGGTCTGACTATAGCTGCTGGGACTGGGATCTAGGATTGGAAGCAGCCATCTTGTTCAACCCCCTCATTTAACATAAAATCTCTCAAAGAAATTAAGTCATTTATCCCAGATCACAGAGATAGTGAGCCCCAGAGGAAGGATTTGCACCCAGGTCCTCTGGTTTCAGAGTCAATATGATTTCTGCTCTACCACACTAAATACATAATTTCTTTAGGAGAGATTGTCTTCCATGGATGCCATGTGTGTAATCCGTACCATTGTGGGTTCCTCCCACACCTCTTTTGCATAGCAAATGTGTTTTGGTAGTGTAGTTCTGTGTTGTGCTAATGTAGAAGGAGGGATGGAAGAAAGGAAATAAACATTTGTGTTTTTTTCAATTTTAATATTTTTTGCATTTAATGGTATTTTATTTTTTTCCAACTACATGTGAAGATAGTTTTCAGCATTCATTTTTGTAAGATTTTGAGTTCCAGATTTTTTTCCCTCCCTCTCTTCCCTCTCCCCTCCCCAAGACAGCAAGTAATCTGATACAGGTTTTACGTGTACAACCATATTAAATAGGAAAGAAACATTTGTTAAGTACCTTCTATGTTCCAGACCCTGTGCTAAGTGCTTTTACAAATACTATTTCACGTGATCCTCACAACTCTAGGAGGTAGGTGCTATTATTATCCCTACTTTACAGATAAGGAAACTGAGACAGACAAAGGTTAAGTGAGTTGCACAGTGTTACACCGCTGGTAAGTGTCTGAGGCCTGATTTGAACTCAGGTCTTCCTGACTCCAAGTCCAGTGCTCCATCCATTGTACCACCTCATTTTAGAAAGTAGTAGATAGAGTGCTGGACTTGGAATCAGAACAATATGGATTCAAATTCTGCCTCAGACTCTATTTGTTTGAGCCTGGGTAAGTCATAAACTCTGTGCTTCAGTTTCCTCATCTATAAAATGAGAGAGCTGGACTCAGAGGCTTCTAAGGTCCTTTCTAGCTCTAAATCTGATCTTGTGATCTGTGGTTTAAGTGACTGTGGCCTTTACTGTTTGGGCTGATTTCCAGGAAAATGTTTTAATAAAATGAGTGCTGAGAACTCCCAAGAAGCCTGTGAAAAAGTGTGTGTGTGTGTGTGCGCGTATTTGTGGGGTAGGTTATAGGACAAAATAATTATCTAACCTTGGCCAATCCGTTGATTACATGTGACTTAGTGAAAGTTACCTTTCTTCTCCAAAGCTAGAGGAGGAATGGTTAAGAGCCAAAACCTTGGAGTAAATACTCCTCTGGGAGTAGCACAGTCTGTGTGCTGAGAACCTGAACCTGAATGAGCTTGACGTGGGCCTCTTGGTTTGGTTACAGCGTGTCCGTGGTGGAGACTGGAAAGGCTACACTGGGAAGACGATTACAGATGTGATCAACGTTGGCATTGGAGGTTCTGACTTGGTAAGTTAGTTCCAGAGGTGTTCAAGCCTTTCTTCCCTTTGTTGACTCTTTGGTTGAACCTGACCCCTGTCCTTGGTGGTTCTGTTTGTAGGGTCCTCTGATGGTGACAGAAGCCCTGAAGCCCTACTCCAAAGAAGGTCCTCGTGTTTGGTTTGTCTCCAATATTGATGGTACCCATATTGCCAAGACCCTTGCTGAACTCAACCCGGAAACTTCCCTCTTCATCATTGCCTCAAAGGTATGGTGTAGATACCTTTTCAGGTTGGTTTGAGGAATGACCAAAAAGGGGTTGGCAAAAGTTTGGATTTGATAGAAACAGAAAGAGCATCTAAACAGCTCTGAATACCAAGATGTAAGTGTCCTTTGATTTATGAAACACTGTGTTCTTGAAAACTTGAGCATAAAACACTCTGCTAATAAATCTAATTGTGTTTAAATGCACCAGAAAAGCACTCTGATCAAAGGAACCCTGCAGTGGATTATTTTGTAAAAGTGACAGAATGTTTTGTAAATAAATTGGCTTTTATTTATTTCTTTGATGTAAGACCCTATAAGTGTTGACTTTTCCCTTGTATCTATCTGAGTAGCTCTTAACTTATTTCTGAGTGGATTTATCTACCATAGAGAGTCCTAGGCAACTTCCCTAGAGCAAGGAAATGGCTTTTTTGAAAGATGGTTTTCATTCTGACCTTTGCCTGTGGGAAGAGCACAAACATGCCTTTTTTTCTGGAATGAAATGAGGGTTATTGCCCAAGCTAGACTCTTTAGCATGGCAGGGCCTCTGTAGGAAGCTACAAGTCTAAGGCTCAATGTATGAGGCCATTTGCAGGGGTCCTGTTCTCTGGCTTAGCTGGTGGAGTGAGTAATGGGCTGGGCAAAGGTTTTGGTGGTGTGGATGGTAGAGTATGAATTTGTCCATGAACCAGGAGCTGATCTGTTCCTCATGCCACCTTTCCTACCCATAGCTTGTCAGGTGATTGTTTTCAAAGGGACAGAGAGGGCTTTGCTTAGTTCTAGGATTCAGGTTGATCTTGCTGATACAGGTTTTGACTACATTTGAAGGACCAATGGAGGGATTGTCCTGCTTGGAAGATCTATGACCTTTGAGTTACCCATTGAAGCACATAGCTATATATTTGAAGGGCTGTGAGAACACAAAACTAACCTTTTCTGTCTTATGTCCCAGAATAAGATTTCTAAATGGGTCCCCAATTCTTCTTTCTACTTAACTGGTCTGTTTCTCTTTAAACGTTCTCTCTGATGGCTTACCCTTTCCCAAGCTATAGCTATAGACATACACTGTGACATGCATTGTGGTGTATGGTTGATAGCTATGGACATTGTATATATACTATGATACATGTGTGGATACTGTGGATGGGGCATTTACCACAGCATGTGTGAGAAGCTGATAGCTATGGGTGTGACATGGATCATGTCACTTGTATGTGAGTCTGACAGCTTTGTTTTCTGACCTACAGACATTTACCACCCAGGAGACCATCACCAATGCAGAGACAGCCAAGGAGTGGTTCCTTCAGGCAGCAAAGGATGTAAGTGAGGCACACTCTGGATCATGGCTTAGTTCCTATGGTCATTTGACTTGAATAACTATTTATAAGTCTAGAGTAAATTCTAGAGTCCCCAAAAATTACTGGCATGTAACTACCACCCTGGGAAACCATGTATACACCTGGAGAATGTAGACATACTTGTCACTAGGGGCCCTGAGGGTCTTCTGTCATATCTACTTAGGCTTGGGAGGCACAAGGTGGGAATGTGAAGGCTATGGTAGGGAAATAGTAAATTTCATGGAATCGATACCACCATGGAGGAAGGGGAGTTAGAAAGAGAGGGATAGAGGAAAGGAAGAAAGAAGAGGTGAGGAAGGTTGGGAAGGAGGGAGATGGTTTTGAGGGGATGCCAGGGAAGCTGAAATGACTATTAGGTTAGAGGAGGGGGACCACAGGGTCTGTTTGGAATGAGTCCCCTAATCCCTTGACAGTCTTCCAAATTTGAAGTCTAAAGAGCAGTTAGAAGTGGCCCTTCCCCCTTGGGTTTGATGTGTTTGTTAATTAAATTTCAAAATTTTCTCATTCCCTGCCTCCTGCTGAGTGTCCTCAGTGACTGTTGAACAATGGATAGTTTTCATATTTAAAAAACACTTTTCACTTTAAATGTCTGAGGTAAACCATATTGTATATTTCCTACAACATGTCTTGTGTTAAAAGACCCTGGCCTGAGTGGCCTTGTCCTGAGAGAGACTATTATGTTTGATCTTCCCAAAATTGTATTCACATACATGGTTTCATCCTTTCCTCACAACTGGATAGATGTAGGGCAGCAGTTTGTTATCACCATTTTACAGATGAGGATACTGAGGCTCAAGGAGGTGAGTTCCTTTTCCCACAATCATGCAGTAAGCGAGTCACTGGCAGAACAAGAACAAGAACCCAGGTCTTTTTACCCTCCTCCAGGGTTCTTTCTTTTGCAGTGCACCAAAAAGAAGTATTTGAGAAAAGCTTAGGAAATTCTTTTGTTAACTTTTGTTAATATCTTTGCCGGCTTTGGGCTGAGAATCATTTAGACACCGGGGACAGTCTCACTGAGCCAAGGTCTTGTGGCTTGCCAGCAAGAGTCATACCAAGTCTTTGGCTCATGGGCAGGAAATGGGCTTCTGCAAGATTTTGCAACAGCTGGTGGTGGGGTTGGGTTATTTTTGGACTCTGCTCCCATCACTGTGGACAAGCTGACTGCGTGAGAGATGAAAAAGGAAGAACCTTGAAGAGGAGAGTGTAATCTGGAATTCAGGGTGTTTCAGGTCATCATGGGAGAACAAGAGTATGACGGTGCTTGTGGTACTAGGTTTGAGGTCTAGAAACCTGGGTTCAAGGCCTGCCTCTGCACAAAACACTAAGCTGTGGGATTCTGTGTACCTCATCTCTCAAAGGCTCATTTTCCTTACCTGTAAATCAAGTAGGGTGGCAAGCCCTAAAATCACAATTTCCTGAAAGTTTACTGGTATTTAACTGCAGGTACCCTTTGGCAGACTACCTCCATAACCCTGCCACATCTCTTTGCAGGGATGTTGGGATGATATGGTGAGATCATAGACGCAGAAGTGCCCTTTTTTTGGGCTGGGGTGGGAGGGGTGGGGGGTGGGGGTAGGCCGCAAGAATCAGGGTTAAGTGACTTACCCAGGGTCACATAGACACATAGTAAGTGTCTGAGACTGGATTTGAAGTCGGGTCCTTCTGGCTTCAGGGCTGGTGCTCTATCCCCTGCGCCACCCAGCTGATCCAAAAGAGCCTTTTAATTCCAAAGAGATGTGTATATGTGAATTATTACAATTATTGTCTGCCTTATAGACTTAGTCTAATTCTCTCTTTTTCTTTCTTTTAGCCTTCAGCTGTGGCAAAGCACTTTGTGGCCCTGTCTACCAATGCAGTAAGTATGTTAATTTACACAGCATTTATGTGTTTGCCTTGGTCTTAAACTCCCATGACTTCAAGTTCACACCTGCTGTCTGAGAGGGTGAACCTTCAAGGCCATCTCCTCCTCCTAGGGTTGTTAACCATGTCCCAAGATGGATTCTTAAGTGTCCCCCAATTAGGGACCATTTGAATTAAACCCCTAATACTAAGTTATGTAATGTCAGAACTGAGGGACCTTAGAAACTGTAGGGTTCAACCCCCTTGTTTTGCAGATGGAAACTAAGGCCCAGAGAAAGCAAGTGACATGCTCACAGTCATACTTTTTTTAAAATTAATTTATTTTGATTTATCAACAATCACTTCCATAAACATTTGAGTTTTAAATTTTTATCTGCCTCCCTCCCTACCTCCCTCCCCAAGACTGTGCACAGTCAGATATAGGCTCTACGTGTACATTCCTATTAAACATATTTTCACATTAGTGACGTTGTAAGGAAGAATTGGACTTGAACTTCTTACTTGAAGCTTTCTTACTGTTAGTCTAAGGCTCTTCCATTTTATACTGTGTGTACTCCTCCTTTCTGTTTTTCCCATGTGGTCATAGAATCTTTATTGTTTAATTATGAGAACATAAAAATTTTCTCTGAGAGACATGTTATTGTGGATAGACAACTGTCCTCAGAGTTTGGAAGGCCTGGTTCCATGTCCTACTTTGGACAGTCTTTATGACCCTGGGCACCTTTGTTCACTTCTTAGTGTCCCAGGCAATTCCCTGAGACCAAAACATGTAGAAGAAGTGCTATGGTGTTAGAGAGTTTCCTCCCTGGGATTTCCCTATACTAATAAAATGACAAATCTCATTGGGGGGGGGCAGGGTTTGCTCTTAAGGAATTAAACCTATAAGCAGTCCTATTGGACAGAAATGAGAAATATAATTCCAAAGAAATTATATCTTCCTTGTGTCTTTCCTCCCTATCCCAGGAGTTCTGATAAGAGCCTCCCACCCATAAAGGAAGCACCATTTTCTAATTTTAACTTGGTAATAACTCCCTGACCTCTCTCTTCCTCACCACTGCCATGTTGATATGGCACTATACTTTGCAAAGTTTTTTACAGACATGATCTCATTTAATCCCACAAAATGCCTGTGAGGCAAGTTGGGAAAGGTGGTAGTATCCTTAGTTTACAGAGGAGGAAATTTGAGCTGCTCTCCTGACTCCTCAGCTTGGGCTCCCTATTCCATATTATACTGACTCTGGGAGACAGTTTTGCCATTTATCATTGGCCAGGCTGGTGGTGGATGATGGTGGCAGTGGGAAAATTTCTGACTGTTTTTCTTTTCTCCTCATATCCATTTTCCCATTTTGTGATTTTCAGACTTTGCCTTTCTGTTTTGGCACAAGCCTTGACTTTTCTAGGCTGAATGTGGGGGGATGGGGTGGCAAGCTCTAGAATCACAATTACCTGGAAGTTTAATAATATTTAATTTCAGGTGCCCTTTGGCAGATGACCTATCTCAAGGGAACTCATGGGTATATGTGTGTTTCTGCATAGAGTAATTGCTGATCACATATAATTAAAATACCTGATTTTTTTTTCTCACACTATTTAGCCTAAAGTTCAAGAGTTTGGAATCGACACTCAAAATATGTTTGAATTCTGGGATGTAAGTAAAACTTTATCTGTGCTCTGTGCTGTGTCTTGCAGTTTCTTGGCTACTATAAATCACTGAATTTTTTTTTTTTTTTGTTTTGGTTAGGCAGTAGGGTTGAGTGACTTGCCCCAGGGTCACACAGCTAGTAAGTATTGTGTGTCTGAGGCCTGATTTGAACTCAGGTCTTCCTGAATCCAGGGCTGGTGCTCTATCCACTGCGCCCACCTAGCTGCCCCTAAATCACTGAATTTTAAGCAGTCACTGGTGGAGCGAGGAGTGAAGCATATGGGTGAAATAAGTTTTGGAAACCATTCTTTTCACAAATGTTTATTAAACATTTTTCCTGTATGTAGAGAGAGCACTGTGCTAGACACTGGAAAAGATATGGTTTAGGCTCATAGGATCATAACTCTAGAGCTGAGATGGCGTTGAGAAGTTGTCTGGGTCAACCCTGTCATTTTGTAGAGAGCAGACTGAGGCCCAGAGAGTAGAAGTGTCACACACTGGTTAAGTAGCAAAGTCTCCACTCAGGCTCCTTTGATTCTAAGTTGAGTGCTTTTTCCATTGTGCTGTATGGTCCCTAGGTAAGACTGTCCATGTCTTTGTGGTGCTTATAGTTAAGTTCACTGGGGGAATCAGGAATGACTGCAGCAGAATAACATGGAAAGAGTGGGCTGACTGGGACTGGAGAACCTTGATTCAGCTTCCATCTTCAGGGTATTACTAGCTATGTGAACTTGTCCAGTCACTTAACTTTATTCTTTCAGCCCCAGCTTCTTCAGGCATAAAATAAGAGGGTTAGATTAGGTGACATCTGAGGTCCAATTTCAGTTCTAGATCAATAAATCAGCAAGCATTTATTAAATGCCTACTGTATGCCAGGCACTGTGCTAGGCACTTAGAGGACACAAAGACAAAATCAAAACATTCCCTGCTCTCAAGGAGCTTAGATTGCAATTGGGAGACAACATGCAAATCTCTGTTTATGTTTGTGTGTGTATGTGTATGTATATATGCATATAAAACACATACAGAACAGATACAGGGTAACCATGGGGCAAGCACTAGCAGCTAGGGGTGACCAGGAAAGGCCTCATTAGCTTGAACTGAATCCTGAAAGAAATTAGGAATTTAGAGAGGCGAAGGTGAGAAAGGAGAGTTTTCTAGGTCTAGGGGAACACCATGTGCAAAGGCACAAAGATGAGATGAAATGTTCTATTTGAGAAACAGGAAGATGACCAATATGACTGGACTGTAGTTTGTGGAGGAAAGTAACATGTCACGAGTCTGGAAACACAGAATGAAACCAAGTTGTAAAAAACTTTAAGTGTCGAACACAGGATTTGATATTTTATCTTAGAAGTGGTGGAGAGCCATTGGAATCTGTTGAGTAATGGGGCAGGAGAGTAACATGATCAGCCCTCTGCTTAAAAAAAATCACTTTGCGGGGCAGCTAGGTGGCATAGTGGATAGAGCTCTGGCCTTGGAGTCAGGGGGACCTGAGTTCAAATCCAACCTCAGA
Organism: Vombatus ursinus; assembly: GCF_900497805.2. Classification (NCBI taxonomy): domain Eukaryota; kingdom Metazoa; phylum Chordata; class Mammalia; order Diprotodontia; family Vombatidae; genus Vombatus; species Vombatus ursinus. The sequence continues at coordinate 19,656,794 of NW_020954564.1, read as the reverse complement.
CACTTGACATTTACTAGCTGTGTTGACTCTGGGCAAGTTACTTAACCCCGATTGCCTCACCAAAAAAAAAAAATAATAAAGAAAAGAAAAGAAATCACTTTGCCAGCTGTGTGGAGGATAGATTGGAGTGGGGCATGATTTGAGACTGGGAGATCAATTACAAGGCGATTGTTATACCAGGTGAGAGGTGATGAGGGTTTGAACTAGGGTGGTGGCCTATGGGAGAAAAGGAAGTGTATAGGACACATGTTCTGAAGGTAGAAATGACAAAATTTGGCAACTGATTGGAGTGTGATGAGTGAAAATGAGGAATCAGGGATGACACAGGTTGTGAACCAGAGTGATTGGGAGGATGGACAAAGACTGGGAAGTTTGAAGGAGAGGAGTTTTGGGAGGAAAACGTGTTTTGGACATATTAAGCTTGAGATTCCTCTAGCATATCCAGTTTGAAATGTCCAGTGGGCAGTTGGTAAAGTGGGATTGGAGCTGAAAGGGAGACTAGGGCCCTGTGTAGAAGATATCCTACATAGAGAGGTTACTTAAACCCAGGGAGCTAATGGCATCCAATGAGGTCACCAAGATAGAAAAGAGAAGAAAGCCTGGAGCAAAGCTTTGGGGTACACCCATAGTTAGTGGGCATGATATAGGTGAATATGCAACCAAGAAATCTGAGAAGGGGCCATCAGAAGGGGAATCAAGAAGGAGCAAGGCAGCAAGAAAGGAACCAGTTGATGGGGAAAGATAAGAGATGGAGGAGGAGTGCGAGTGGGGGTAACTAGAGAAACATGAGGGAATGGGATCTGTGATCAGAAAATTATGATAAATACATTAGAGAGGTGCAAAAACAAAATCTGTGTGACATTCACGGCCGAAGGTGTCATTACCAACAGTGGGGAGGAAATTCTTACTTTCATTTGTCAGTGTGATTGTACAGGCTAGAGAAGGTTCCTAGATCAGCAATTTGGGGAAGCATGTGAAGACCCAGAAATGCAGAAAGCTGCCAAAGGCCTTTTGTAGAAGGTCAGAAGTCAAAACTTGCCGTGGAACCACTGGTGACAGCTGCCATGTAATTAGAGCTCCTCCTCCACTTGCTTCCTATCACTATCCCCTTGCTGGGAGCAAGCACTGTCTCAGTTATTCTCAGCACTGACATTTCTTTTCAGGTTGTGTGAACCTCAGAGTGTGGAAAGGTCAGCAGGGTGGAAGGCTTGGACCAAGGGCTGCAGTGGCTTTGGGGAGCTTCTAGCAGACCCTTGGTTGATTGTGCCCACATTTGGATGTAAAGCCACAGGACTGGCCAGTGCTTTAGTTTATCTGAGGTTGGCTTGGCATTGGGCCTGAGACTTCAAATGGCTCAAAAGAACAAGAGTTGAAATTGGCTGCTGTAGTCTTACCTGCCCTGCCAGCTCCTGCCTCTGAAGGGACATACTTTGTTCATACCTGCAAGGAGATTATTCTTCATTTCAGTTATTCTTACCTAATTCTCTGCTTGTTCCCTGTACATGTAACATGTGTCTTTGGGGAGGTATTTATAGGCACCCTTTGGTGAAGAAGATGTGGTGGCTTTCTTGGAGCTATTTTGGAAACATTATCTGGAACTGGTCTGACAAGGGATAGAATCTAAGTAGAATGCAGTCATGGCCTTTTGGTTCCATCCCTGAAACACTCATTTAGGGATGTTCATGTTCTATTTGATGCTGTCCCAAGATGGGAAAGATGGCAGATAACTTGTTTCAGGATCTGATACACCTAGAGTAACTTTCTTGTAGGTTCCTTCAAAGTATGTACCCTTCAGAGGGCTAGTGATTTTTGGGTATAGTCCACAATACCTCACATTTTGTATAGCCTTTTAAGGTGGACAGAAAGGCTTTCCTCACAATAGCCTTTAGAAGGAGGTAAGATGCAAGTATTTGTAACCCCATTTTACAGATGAGGAATCTAAGGCTCAGAAAGATTAATACAGCTGGCAAGTGGTTGAACTGGACTTAAAATCTTGTTTTTAAGTTTTAAGTCCTAGTGCTTCTTACCTTGTGCAGAGTATGTTCAGTACTCTCTAGAACAGATAAACAAAACCCCCTCCCAAGGGCATAGCAGATGAGATCTCTTTGTCCTGGTTTTTTGCTAATATTGATCCTGTTTTTCCTAGTGGGTTGGTGGACGTTACTCGTTGTGGTCAGCTATTGGCCTTTCCATCGCCCTGCATGTTGGTATGTATCAAGTCTGGGGCAGGCCCCTGGCATTCTAGCCCCATGGTTAGGATGGTCATGGTACTCCTGTTTGGGCCTGGACTGATTTCTCTTTTTTTTCCCCCCACGTAGTATGTGAACCTTCCTGACTTTATGGTCAGGAGCTCTAGTTTTCCCTCTGGCATGTGCTAGACTTGAACACTGTAGCCCAAGTAATAATATTGCTTGTTTCCCTGTGCACTTCCTCATTTAAACTGCATTAAATTAGCCTTTTGCTACAGAGTATGGCTGGCAAGGGGAGTGATCCCTGGATGGGGGGCAGTAATTCACCAATGTTACTTGGATATTCCTGGGTTCCTTTTATCCTAAGAATCCAAAAAGAGGCATTTTCCTCTTTGGTTTAGTCCAGCCCCTTTCATAATGCCAAGAGACCAAATATATCCCCAAGGGTTTGGAATAACTCAGAATGCAACTATTTCTCAGAAGCTTTTGACTTTGATTTCCTGGGAGGGATAAAAACCAGGACCCTCCTGCTTTTTGGGAGAGACAAGGAGGTAAGAATACTCCTTGCTTAGGAAGTTTTTGTTTCTTAGGTTTTGATAACTTTGAACAGCTGTTATCAGGGGCTCACTGGATGGTAAGTAGCCTCGGTAACATTTGCGCCATTCCTGCCCTTATCCAAAGTGGGTATTTTATGATGAGTGGGAAAGTTCTAATAGCCTCCAGTGGTATATAAAGAGGCTTGTTTATTTCCCTTCAGTAAATGGCTGTTGGCTTCTCTTACTAAGGTCCCAGGCTTTGTTCCTAAGACCAGCCCTACCAGGCCGTGTTTCCTCTTGTATTTGCAGTTGATTGGCTTATTGACTAAATGGACTGTGAGCTCTGTATTTCTTGTCTTGTCAAAGGAGGGGGAGGAACTAAGTGATGGTGGGGAGGTCATGCTTGTTTTTGGGAGGCCAGAGTAAGAGATCATGCTTGTTTTTTTGTCTTCTATCCTACATCTTATTAAAGGACAATCACTTCCTCACCACCCCACTGGAGAAGAATGCCCCTGTGCTGCTTGCCATGCTAGGCATCTGGTACATTAACTGTTTTGGATGTGAGACCCAGGCCCTGCTGCCCTATGACCAATATATGCACCGCTTTGCTGCCTACTTCCAGCAGGTACAGAGATTGATTGCCTTCTACTTCACCATATCCCTCTCATGAGTTCATGGCTTGTGTCACCTCTCACAGGGGGAAGTGGTAAGCCTAGCTTAAGGGTAAGGACAGATAGCTTGAGGTTTCTTTCCTATCCAACTTTCTTCTATCCTATCCTTTGGGGACCTTTTGCTATCACCAAAAGGGGAAATTTCTCATCCAGAGATGACCCTCCAGGCGCTGCCTTTTTCTCCTTTCTCCAGGGGCTACCCACTCACCCTTTCTACCAGTTGAGCCTTGTTCCTGGTGACAGTGATCCCTAAATTCTGTCAGCTGAAGTGCTGCTGTTGTTCAGTTGAGATTTTGATTGGGAAACTGGTTGGCTCAATTTAGCTTCTCCCCATTGCTGGGAACATAGTTCAAAGCCAGGCCTGTGTCCTTGGTTCAAGGCGCGCACGCGTGCGTGCGAGCGTTCGTGTGTGTGTGTGTAGATGTGTATATGTGCATTTATGAGGCTACAGGGAGAGATGTTATTTTGGTATGAGTAATGAGAAGTCTTCAAGACTTTGGCCATAGCTTCAATGGGGGATGAGTGTAGCTGGGAAATCAAAGTTTTTTTTCTTACTTTCTGTTATAGGGTGACATGGAGTCTAATGGGAAGTACATCACCAAGTCAGGAGCCCGGGTTGACTACAGTACAGGCCCCATTGTGTGGGGAGAGCCAGGGACCAATGGACAACATGCTTTCTACCAGCTTATTCACCAGGGTATGGGATATTTGGGGGGCTCTGCTGCAAGACTAAGTGCTTATAGAACCGAAATTGCAGATGGGCCAGGGCTTGTGGGGCATTCTGCTTATAGGTAGAAAGTTGCACATTTAGGCCTGATGTGTGGAGAAACTTTACAGTAGTAAATTATCCCAAAGAGTTGCTTTCCTGCTCAAGCTTCTTCAGTGGCTCCCTTTTGTCTCTAGAAAAAGGTATTTAATCCTCTGGCGTTAAAGCCTTTCATACAAACTCTCACTCCAGCCTTGCCTTCTAGACTGGTTTCATGTTTCTCCTCTTCACAGAGTCTACATTCTGGTCATTCTTGCCTCCTTCTCTGTTTGTTCCTTGTACTTGGCACTCCTTTTCCTGGTGGTGTGCCTTTGTACAAGCTTTGTGTTCCTCTATGTCTGCAATGTTCTCTCTCTTCACCTTTGCCTCTTGGCATCCTTAGGTCCTTTCAAGATGCTGCTCAAGTTCCATTTCTCCATGAGGTCTTTTCCGGCTCTCCTTCCCTCCTGCTACCCTGAAGTTACTTTGTATTTTGTTTGTCTTTTACCTGTTTGTGTACTTGTCCTTGTTTTCTCCCTCTGGGGTAATAGTAACATAAAATTATGGAGGCTAGAGATTGCCCGGCATCCAACATACTGTCAACACTTTATAAATGCTTGCTGAATTGAATTGAAAGTTGGAAAGGTTAGGAGATGTACTGGGCTCCCTCCTTCTCAAGCTCTTCAAGCAAAGCTGGGATAACCACTTGGCAGGAATCAGGTGGAGAGCAGTGTTGTTTAGATCCTTTGAGATCTGTGGTTCTTGGCTATTCTCATTTTGTTTTGGAGGAAGGGAGTGTTTCTCCTTTGAGGTGGAGTGTGGGGAACTGAACCACCCTCATCCTCTCCCTCTAGGTACCCGGATGATTCCTTGTGACTTTCTCATCCCCGTGCAGACACAGAATCCAATCCGGAATGGTCTTCATCACAAGGTATAGTGCACAAAAGCAAACCCACACCCAGTGGAGCTCATTAGGTCCAAATTGGGTTCGGGAGATGGAAAGAAATCTGGCTCTTTCAATTTTACCCATAGAATTTGGCTTCAAATTAAAATCCTTAAGGAAAGGGATTGTCTCATTTTCATCCTCATATTTTCTCTCCCTGATGCCTGACACAGTGATCTCTATATAGAAACTGCTTAATAAAAAGTTTGTTCAATTGAATGTGGCCCAGCTCCTCCAAACTCCACTCTCCTTTGTCGTTTGGGAATCAGCTTGCAGGTAGCAAATATAGAAACCTCTGCCTATATACTTAAAATCTAAAAGCCTTTGGAAACTCTTGCTTCCCTCCTAGTAACACTTCTGCCACTGTGAGTCTCTCCTGTTCCAGTATGTACATTTCCTATTCTCTTGGGGAGGAAGTTGCAATGTGGGTTCCATTGCTCCTTCCCCTAGATTCTATTAGCCAACTTTCTAGCTCAGACTGAGGCCCTGATGAAAGGGAAGACAGCAGAGGAGGCACACAAGGAACTGGAGGCTGCGGGCAAGAGCGGTGATGCCCTGAAGAAGCTGCTGCCTCATAAGGTTTGGGGGTGAGGGGCTGGTAGGATGGGCTTTGGGAATGAGACTAGTCTGGGTTTTATCAGGGCTAGCATTACAGTCTGCACCGCTGACTGAGACCTCATCGCTTAAGTTGGGAGGCTCTGTTCTCACCATCAATGTAGCCTCCATGATCAGTGTCTGGGTCCCCAGCTGACTACTTCTTGTCCAAACAGGCTGTGGCTCAGCACTGCTTTTTTTGTGGTAGCTGCAGGTCTCCTTTACCCCTTTTGTTTTGTTACTCAGAGATTCATAGGCAGTGAGGTGGGTTAAGCTAGTGATGCTGCTCTTATGGCTTTGGGTTACCATGAACATCTCTGGGTTGTAGCCAGGATCAGAATCTGAGCATCAGATCATGTGGTTTTTTACTTTGTTCTTTTCCTTGGGAATGTTTCAGAATTCATCAGTGTTGTGGTTTTTTTTTTCTTCTCTAAAGGTCTTTGAGGGAAATCGTCCTACTAATTCCATTGTCTTCACAAAGCTCACTCCTTTCATTCTTGGAGCCTTGATTGGTGAGGAAAGGCAGGAGGGACATGTGACCTTGGGCTGGGTGGGACTGGCACATCATCTAACTGTCTTTCTGTTCTCTCCACAGCCATGTATGAGCATAAGATCTTTGTTCAGGGTGTTGTCTGGGATGTCAACAGTTATGATCAGTGGGGGTGAGTGTCTCTCTCTGGGTTGTTTCTGGCCTGCAAAGTGGTGGGATATGTGTCTGGGGGCCCATGACATGATTTATTCATTATATTTACTGTAGAGTCATTCCCAGTACATACTGGGTGGTCATTTTTTGTCACCATATCATTTTGAGAAATTCTTTTTTGTCTTCCAATCTAACCTTTATAGGAAACAAGCATTTCCTTCCATTTAAAATAACTTTGTCTCCAGCTGTCCAGATGTCCAACATCATCCCCTTATACCTACCTCCCCTCTACCCCAAGTGAGGGGCAAGGCCAGAGATTTCACTGGTTTCAGGGTTTCTGTGATGGGTGGGGCTTAGTTACCTCTTTGTCAGTATTGATATTTTAAAAAAAAATATTTTCTTACTTCTTTCCTTCAATGTTTGGCCTACAGAGTGGAACTGGGAAAGCAGCTGGCCAAGAAAATTGAGCCTGAGCTGGACTCTGATAAACCTGTGACCTCTCATGATGCCTCCACCAATGGGCTGATCAGCTTTATCAAGCAGCACCGGGCCTAAGTCATGAAGCAGATGCCTGTTCCCCCAGTGACCCAGTCTCTTGTATTGTGATCTCATCTGTGTTGTAGTGACCACGTGGTTTATTCCTGCCCTGTCACAAAGAGATCCACTTGTCTTCCCTTAAGGCAGGCTACTTTCTCCTCGTCAGGAAAACAAGTCCCATCTCATGAGACCAGTTCAATTAGTGGGTTTTTAATTTTTTGGTCCTCAGTGTCACATGCTAACTCACACCATCTTTCCTTTGCACTGATACAAGTGTTCAGCCTTTCCACAATTTTCAGAGCCAATCTGAAAAATAAAAATGGCTAGCAAGGTTGTGTGGTTGCTTTCTTGCTCCGGCTTGGGGGTGGTGTCATCACATTCTCCTTGTTCCACAAATCATCACATTCTCCTTGTTCCACAAAGAGATTAACAGCTGCGGACTGTTGAATCATTTTGCCAAAGCAGAGACAAAGCTATTACTAATTCCTATAGCCCTTATCGTTTCCTTTGTCCCAGTTGTGTTATTTAGCCCAGGGATCATTCTTTGTCCACCTGACCTCTGCCATTGCTTCTCCTGAGGAAAAGATATTTATATTCATTGTGTTAGCTTCTGCTTCCATTCCTTAAATTCATAAAGTATATGCTATCCTAGGTCCTGGGAGTTCAAAGACAAAAAAAGAAAGCCTCTGCCTTCAAGGAGCTTACATTCTTTGGTGGGGATAGGGGGTGGGAGGCTGGTACAAGCACAGAGATTTTATTCAAAGTAATAGTGGGAGGGTGGTGGTGGAAAGGCATAACTGACAGAATCAGTTGAGACATTTTATAGAAGAGAGTGCTTGAGCTCAGTTTGAATCACAACAAACATTTAAGTGCCTACCACATGTTAGGTTCTCTGCCCTTAAGAAACTGAACGTTTCATAGGAAGTAGGAAATCCAAAAGAGGTACAAGTTGTCTTTTTTAGGCCTTGGGGGAGGGCAGTTGTTGCAAAGGCAGAGGACAGAGGTGACTGGAATGCAACCTGAAAGACCATACCCAATACAAAATCAGATTGCAAACAGCTTTAGATGCCAAACAAGGATTTGTGTCTGATCCTAGACAACAGGGAGCCCCTGAGGTTTCTTTTATCAGGGCATGACTTGGTCAGACTTGTGCGGGAGGAATATAGATTAGGCAGTTATGTAGACTATGGATTGCAAATTGAGGTGCCTGAAAGGTGGGACACGATTACTTAGCACTTGCAGCAGTGCTGTGGAGTAGTAATGGTGCATGAGTGGACAGAAGAGGCTGGGGGTGATGTATGACTACAAGGCTGCAAAGGACTGGAAGCTTCGTGATACTTTTTTTTGGCTAGGCAATGAAGCTGTGTCGTGCCCAAGGTCACAGCTAGTGAGCGTTAAGGCTGCATTTGAACTCGGGTCCTCCTGAGTCCGGGCCGGTGCTCTTGGCGCCACCGAGTTGCCCTTTGTGATACTTTAAATAGAAAGAGAAGGGTATGGGCAGCCGCTGATAAGCAAATAACTGAGAAAAGGCGGAACGGCTCGGGGCGCTCGTTTCAGGAAGTGCAGCACCCTCGGCATGAGAGCACCCCGCCCCTCGAGAAAGGGGGATGTGAGTTGAGGGGGCGCCAAGGGAGTGGCACTTGGGTTCCCGGGACAGCAGAGGGTCTGGCCCGGCTAGGGCTACGATCCCCTTCCATCTCCTGGAAGTTTTGACTGCGGTGGGAGTTGGGGGGGAGGAGGCAGGGAACCATGGTGATGATGTATCCAGCTCCTGGAGCCTCGGTAGCTCCGTTAGGCTGGGTTACAGGTCATGCCGGCACCTCCTCTCGTTCACTCTTCGGGATTGGCCGAGACCCGGAAAAGTTTGTCCCTTGCCGGAGTCGGTAGTTGGCGCGTGCGCATAGAGTACCGCCGTTGTAATGGCGGCTGCTGCCACGCCAGTGCTGCTGGGTCTTCGAGACGCCGAGATGAGGGGCAACTTTGAGGAATCCCAGGATGGAGCTTGGGCTGTCAATAAAATGGGCGGCGTCCCGGTGAGGTGGGGTCAGGGTTGCTGAGGTTAAAGCGACACCAGGGCCTGTGGGGATGCGGGGTCGGGTCTGGACTGTGGGCGGAGAGCGCCGCCCACCCAGAACGTGGCCTAACCGCGGGGCCGCGGCCTCTCTTTCCCAGGATAGCCTGCCCGAGGTCCCCGCCCCCCGGCCGGGCTGCGGGCGCTGCGGGGCCGCGATGGCGCACGTCGTCCAGGTATACTGCCCCCTGGAAGGCTCCCCTCACCACCGGCTGCTGCACGTGTTTGCCTGTGTCCACTCGGATTGCGTGGGGCAGCGGTGTAGGTGCGTGAGTGAGTGTCCATTTAGCCCCTGGCTCTCCCCTCACCATTCTGCCACCTCCTCCCCCTTTAATTCGTACTTTTCTACCTTTTCATTCTCCTGTACTCTTCTTCTTCCTTCTCTCCCTCTCCTTTTCCTTCTTCACCCCTCACTTCTCTCTCGGAGGTGTCCTCTGCCGCTTGTTCCTCTCCTTGTCTTCGAAGGTGTTGACCGGGTAGTCACTTTCCTCTGGGTCTCTCTTATGTTTTTCCAAAGCTGGAAGGTGTTTCGCTCCCAGTTTTTGCAGATGCAAGAAGAGTACGTACAGGGTTCCAAACTAAAGCAGGTATGTATATTTTACATCTTTAAACTGCATGCCGAGTACATTGTTTAAGCTGCAACCTCTAGTTTAGTTCTCCATAGGGTCTTCAGTTTACCGAGTTGTAAGAACTAATTACTTACTTTTTTTTTCGTTTAAAAAACAAAATTTGTTTTAAAGAAGTAGGCTAACACCGGATTTGCAGTCAGATGACGTGGATACAAATTCTGACTGTTAATTTACCACCTGTGTACCTTGATCTCTTTACAAGGTATACCATCATTTTCCTCATTTGTAAAATGAATTTGGACAAGATGATTTCTAAAGTTTCTTCCAGGTCTGAACCTAACTCTCCTATGACCTTAAATGCAAAAGTGGATCAAAAGGTCAAAAAGTGGTTTAATAACCCAGTTGGTAGAAATAAAGATAAAATAGGTTTTACAAAATACTTTCCTTGAGACAGCTTTGTGATGCAGGTAGTGCAAGTATTAGTTATTCTCATTTTACAAATGAAACTGAATCTTAAAGAATGTGATTTAGCCAGGTTCATGTGGCAAGTGTTATATTTAAAACTCAGATTTCTGCATTTAAGACTAGTTTTCTTTCTTTTATGTTATACTGACCATATTCAATTTGAACAAGCATTTCAGAGAATCACAGAATTTTGAGATTTGGCTGGGACTTCTGAAGCTATATCTAATCCAAACCATCCTTTTTTTTTTCAGTTGTTTTCAAACAAAAAAAATTTTTTTTGAATGATGAAGTTAACATATTAGATAAAACAAACAGTTCTTTACATAAAAAGCAAATATATATATATAAATCAAACTACAAATACCTACTGCTTATAGCTATCCTTCCCCCCCCCCCCCC
>NW_020954564.1:19582091-19646332 GCF_900497805.2 Vombatus ursinus | reverse complement strand
CCCCCCCCCCGGGTGATTTGCCCAGGTAGCACAGCTAGTAAGTGTCAAGTGTCTGAGGCCTGATTTAAACTCAGGTCCTCCTGACTCCAAGGCTGCAGCTCTATTCACTGCGCCACCTAGCTGCCCTTATAGTTTGCTTTTTACTTCTAAGGTGTTACAATTTAACTTTTGGATCTGTTCTGATTGCCTTGTCCCTCTGTTGTTTTTGTCATTTTAAAAAATGCTCCGTGACTTTCCTTCTTTATTGTTGTTTTTGGCATCACAATCTCTAGTCTCCCTCAGGTAACAGGTTTTATATGGGGAGGTTCAGCTGTTTTGCTGTGAAGTGTCTTTTGTAAAGTCCAAACATACAATTTCTGTGAAGAAACTGCACAGAAAGACAGAAATGTATGAACAGGATCATTTCACAAAACAAAAATGAAATGCAGATAAGAACCAAGGAGGCTAAATTGGCCAAACAACATGTATATGAGAGTGAAGGAGGTTTGACAAAGACTTGAAATGAAACAGACTTGTATTACTACAGGACCTTGTTTGTACTATCAATGACAGGGGAGGTGCCACATTTGAACTCTCAATTCACTGTATCTGATACAACTTATGAAGAAATAGAAATAAAATCAAGCCTCAGAATACTACATTGTTTACTGGGAGATCACAGAACATTAAAAGATGAGCATATCTACAGAAAACAGAATATACCAATTGTATAAAGAAGGGATGGTGATGGACAGCCCATCTAATCAAGAGATTTAGAGCAAGGCCCCAAGCAGACTGGGTGAAATCCCTGTAGCAGCTATTTGTCAGGGCACGGACAACTCGCACAGGATGTTAAGCCATGCATGGATTGTGATGGATTGTGAGTGGTTATCAAGTGGAGAGAGTGCCCCTATCAATGAGAAATACAAATAGTGGAGTAAGGAGGGTGCATTTTACCCAGATTACAGTAGATGGATAGTAAGAGCAGTGAGTTAATGCCTACATATATCTTAAATGAGCCCTGAATGTTCACAAAGATCTAGGTCTAGAGGTGAAAAGGAGGAAGAAGAGTACAGGGTACAATGTATGTAGAAAACTGGGAAGTACATTAAATGATCTCAAGATATTCCACCATAAAATGGTCCCTTTTCAACTGCAACTTTCTCTCTGAAGTTAAATGGCTGTGCATTGTGGATATCCCTGAACTACAAAGGATTCAGATCACAGGTGGATGAAAAGCTAATGGAGAGAGCCATGGCATGGAGAAGCAGGCTACAGCACAGGACCATTGATGATCTGCCTACAAGAACATTGTTAAGGATCTCACTACTTTAATTATTCTACTTTTTCCTCATTTGTTTTTCACCAGAAGATCTGTATATGTATGTGTGAAATGCATGCCAATGTTCAGGGGTGTCATTTTGTCACCGTCTGCTGTTTCTGTGACCCTTGATGATAGGCAGCCCATGGTAGCAGAAGTCATCAGAAATGGCACGCAGGAACCCTCCATTCTAATACTTGCTCTGCCACCAGTTGGCTTTAAGAACATTGGGCAAGGCACTTAACCTGTCTTGGATGTATCTTCTCATCACGCCTGACAAGGCTGCTAAAGAGAAAATGAGAGAATGGGAGGGTCTTTGGATTATGGTTGCTGTCATCCTCTTTTCTCCACCTGGATTAGACAGCCCACCAGCTTTTTCCACAGATGCTTCAGAGGAGAATTGGCTAACTGTTGCTACTTAGGAGAGGTACTACTAATCCAAACCATATTTGAAAGAAATGCACACTACTACATATCTAATACATGGGCTCCAGTCTCTCCTCCTGTGTATTGATGCAGCCCATTCTACTTGTAAACAGATGTAATTATTAGGACATTTTCCCTTATATGCCTAGATTTGCCTTTTTTTTTTAAAAAAAAACAATCTTAACACATTGGTTCTCATTCTGCCATCCAGGACCAAACAATAAATCTAATCCCTTTTCCCTGTGACGACTTTTCAAATAACTAAAGACACTGTTGTATCCCCTGAATCTCCTGTAGTCTACGTTCCCAGTTTCCTTCATCTGATCCTTATATGGCATAGACTTTCACCATCCTGCTTGCCTTCCTCTGGTACTTTAGTGTATCAAAGTCCTTTAATTGTGGTGCCCAAAACTGAAGACAGAACTCCAGATGATTCCTGAGAAGGGCAGAGTATAGATGGACTGTTACCTCCTGATTCTTGAAACCTATGCTGTTTTTATGCCCCTCAGGATTGCATTAGCTTCTTTTGGCTGCTACATGGTGACTGCACAACCCTCCCTCACGTAAATGCAATTCCCTTGCAAGTCAGGGCATCACCTCCCGGAAGTCATGATCCTCTTTGAGAACGAAGGGACAGATAGCAGCAGCAGCTGCAGCTCGGCTAGTTCGTATAGAGCTGCTAGCCTACTATAAGGCCTTGATCTTTTTCAGACAAACTGCTGTCTAAACCATGAATCTCTCATCCTGTATTTTCTAAATTGATTTTTTTATACTCTAGTGCAAGACCTTGTATTTCTTTCTATTGCATTTCATCTTCATAAATTCAGTCTGCTGCTCTAGCCCAGAGGTGTTCAACTCTTGCAGATTAAAATGTAATTGGGAAATGTTTAGCAAAATAAAGATGCAATATGACATGATATTAATTTGTGGTTTTCTGAGTTAATATGTGACCTCCAAAGATCCATTTCTATTTGGGTTTGACACCACTATTCTGGTCTGTCAAGATTTTTTTGGGTCCTGTCATAGAGTTTGTTAGTTGCCCCTCCCAACTTAGTGTTATCTCGATGAGCTATTTTACAGAATTTTCAAGCCCACTTGGTAATGAGTACATCTATATTTGTTTATTTTGCTTTTTGTATTATTTCCTGTTTTTCTCTTTTAGCTTTGATCAGTCTGTTCCTTATAGACCAGCAGTTTTGCCAGATTGCTGTTGGGTCAGTGTCTTTTTTAAATGTAAAGTGTTTAGAATGACAGATGGAAATTGAAGTACTTTTCAGTCAAGTAGTTATATTGTTATAATGTCACTGTATTTCTTATAGCTGGTGCCTCACTTAAAAGAATTTCAGCAGCTTTTAATTTCAATTTTAACATTCTCTTATTTTTTTTCAACAACTCTTTAAATTAGTATCCTTTATTTATGTAAAAATGCAGTTGACTATCAATATCTGAAATTCACAAATTATTTAGACCTCTAATCATCATAATAAACATTTAGATAATTAGATTTTGTATATATATTTTACCTCCTCCTGGCCAATATGTATAGTGAAAAATTTCTCCAGTGGTGAAAGATTTTTTTAATGTATGTTCTGGAAGAGTAAGGATTTATAATCTATACTGGCATCTAAATTGACATTTCAAGATTTGTATAATAACACAAGTAATATTGTTATTGAATGTTTTATTGCAGAAAGAGGAAAATAACTTTGCAGTTAAAGACTGGTGTGAAGGAGCAGAAGACTGGGGAGATGACAGTGAAAGCGATCTTGCACCATGGATTACCAATGATCTACTTGACTCAAATGTAGGAGATAATTTTAATGTAGATGAAGACAGAGAATGTATGTCCCAACTCCAAGAACTCACACTAGATGAAGCTTTAAGTGACTCTCATTCCTTTGGTCATACAATACCAGCAGGAGAAGGACATGTACTGCCTAGTTCATCAGTTCCTGTGTTTAAGCCCTACTATATCAATGTTGTGGATGAGGAAGATTATATTAACTTTGTTGATACAAATCATGCCCAAAAACTTCTGCAAGAGTATAGGCAAAGGGAGGGAATTGAACTGGAACTTTTGATAGCTCAAAGGTGAGAATATTTGCAATGGAGAGGGAATTAGGGCAGGGATCAATCAGTGGCTTAGTAGGCTAAGGGGATAGAAGGAGTAAACTGTTCACTTTTACCATTCTTGCAGGATTTGTCACCTTGTTAGTGACTTTTAAAGCAAAACAAAACTTACTGACAACAGCCCTAGAGGCAAGTATATTACCTACAACAGGGTACACAAGTTACAGAGAGGCACCGATGGTGTACTGGCTTAGGAGCCAGGAGAGTGGAAGTCTGGTCTTGTTTGCCACCATGTGACCTTGGTCAGGTTGGTCAGTTTTCTTGGGTCTCAACTCATCTGTAAAATGAAAAATTTGGATGGGATGATCTTTGAGTATCCTCAGTAAATCTGTGATTTAAAAATTCTAGAATTAAAGAATTATTTAGGATCTACTCAAGTCATTTAAAAAATATGTTAATAGCTAACAGAAATTTCAGAAAATTCCACTAGGAAAATTCCATGTATTAATAGCTTTATTGGCTTCAATTTAGAGGAAAGTTTAGCAGATTTGCCTTATTTCAGAGTAGTGTGATGCATGGACTTATTTTCATCTTGAAGAATAATATTGCCTGAAATAGAGGAAGAAAATCTATCTCAAGTGAGGTATTTTTTTCTCTTAAAATAAAAAACTTTTCTCCCCTCCAACTATAAAGAATAACATGACTCTTTTCTTTTCATAGTTTCATTTTTGACAATGGTGAAAAATATGAGAAGGCTGTTTCTGAAAGTAATGATAAAATATTTTATAAATTTATGAAAAGAATATCTGCCTGCCGTGAACAGATTCTGAGGTAAAGAAGGGGGTGCTTTGGGGCTAACCTGTTTACAGTTAGAAAAAAGGTACAGCATTACTGTTCATTTAGGTATAGTAGTAAAACTTTTGTTGTTTTAATACCAAATATGTAGATTTTTGGCATTAATCGTGATTTTTAATAGAAAAAAGCAGGCAGCTTTTATTTCTTCCCTTTTCTATGGGGAAAAGTATAGTTTTTTGCAGAAATTCTGAGCCAGCAAGAATTGGTTTGGGAGGGATATCAATTCTATAAAGTGAAAACTAGAATGTCTAATTAGCCATATTTACTAGTGAGCTGCTCAAGTCTTTGCTTTGAGAAAGTAGGTGAGTGGCAGTTTGTAAAACTTGTCTTAAGTAGTTTTCTAATAAATGTTCATGATGTTTTATAACTTGTATAAAAGGAAAGCAGTTGGGGTGTGTTTGTGTGTGCTTGGTGTCTAAGGGCTTCTGTCTTTTCTTCTAGGTATTCTTGGAATGGGCAGCCTCTCTTTATAACCTGTCCTTCATCAGATGCTACTGAGATTCCATCCTGCAGTAACTGTGGGAGCTGCAGAGTATTTGAGTTTCAGCTTATGCCTGCATTGGTCAGCATGCTCAAAAATACTCTGTTAGGTAGTGTACTTTTTATTATTTTAACTGAGCTATTTAGCGTTAATTTGACATGCTATTAATGAATTGTAACTAAAGCTTTCCTTTTTTTTTTTTTTTTTTGGTGAGGCAACTGGGGTTAAGTGACTTCCCCAGGGTCACATAGCTAGTAAGTGGCAAGTGTCTGAGGCCACATTTGAACTCAGTCCTGACTCCAGGGCCTGTGACCTATCCACTAAACCTTTCCTTTTAATACTTCCTTTGGGCATGGAGGTGACTGTGGCATCTTGAAGGCCATGCTAGCAGAACATAATAAGCTCTAGCAGGTCTTATCAGATTGGAAAAGCTTCAAGTATGGACCTAGTCTCATTAGTCAATCAGCAAGTGTGTATTAAGTGTCTGCTGCATAACAGGCACTGTGCTAGATGCTGGGGTAAATACAGGTAAATCAGTTCCTGTCTTTGAGAAGCTTACAGTCTAGCTAGGTGAAACGTGTGTGTGTGTGTGTGTGTGTGTGTGTGTGTGTGTGTGTGTGTGTATCTGTCTACGTTGACAGTGATATAGCTATTAATATAGGTATATATATATATATACACATTCAAAATCGATGCTAGATAATTTGGCAGCAAAGGCACTACTAGCATGTGGAGAGTCAGGAAAGGCTCTGTGTAGAAAGTGGTATTTAAGTTAAACCTTGAAAGAAGTTAGAGATTTTATGAGGCAGAAATGAGGAGGGAGTGTTTGAGACAGTTATTGCAAAGGTCTAGAGATGAGAGATGGAGCACTGTGGGTGATCAACAGTTTTTCTCAAAACCAGCCTAGCCAAGATGAGAGAAACCAAAAGGTTGAATGCCACATGGTAATTTTTTTTTGATGCTCCAGCTCAAGAAACCATGTATTCAAAGACATGAAGGGTTTTTGTTTTGGTAGAGTGAGCTACCCACTTTGACGAAATCATATCTTTTGAGATGACTTAATTTTTTATAAGTTAGAGCAGGCAGATTTGTTGTTAAAAAAAAAAAAGGCATGGGGGGGGTGGTTCTCGCGGCCTGTTTTTATACCACTGGTATTTGCATACAATTTGTCCCAGAAGCTCTTCGTTTGTTTTTAGAAATAATTTTGTAATCAGTTAAATAACCAGACTTTAATGTAATATGTAATAAAAAAACTAACTAGCATATATGAGGTACTGAATTTATATTCACTGTTTAGTGAAAAGAAAAAAAAATTTTTTATAGTTTGTTTTTTTCCTTTGTGAAACTCTTTGGTTTCCATGATATGATAATATTTTTGTTTGCCTCTACTTCTCAGAATTATTCATCTGTTTCTGTTATTGGCTTCCACTAATCTTCAGCTGTGTACATATCCTAAGGTGCTGACCTTTGTTTTCTTCTATTTATGCATTCTCTGTTGAAGAACTCATCCTTTTGAACTAGACTTATATGCTGATTATTCCAGTGACTATATCTCCAGCTCATCCGGTTTCTTGAATTCTACTTATGTGTCTCCAAACTGGCTACAGGACATTTTTTTTTTTTTGTCTAGGCAGTGGGATTAAGTAACTTGCCCAGGGTCACACAGCTAGTGTGTGTTTTGTGTCTGAGGCTGGATTTAAACTCACGTCCTCCCTAGTCCAGGGCCGGTGCTGTATCCACTGCGCCACCTAGCTGTCCCCCCAGGACATTTTTATTTCACCTTAATCCCAGCTAAACCAGCCTAACATACTCCTGGCTTAATTAACTCTTGTTGGTAATTATCATTCTTCCAGGTATCTTTGACTTCTCCTTTTCTTCACAAACCCAATAAGTTACTAAATCGGGCCATCTCCATTCGTCCTGATCTATATCTTGCCACTGGACTCAGATGGCTGTGGAGGAGAGAGTGAGGCTGGTGACTTTGCACAGCTCTCCGTCACTTAAATCCAGTTCACTTGCAAGTCATGGCATCACCTTCCTGAAGTCATGATCCTCTTTGAGAATGAAGGACAAACAACATCAATAAAAAGTTACTAAATGATGTTGACTCTTCCAGTAAATCCAGTAGCCTGTTGCAGGCAGAGGGTCTAAAGTAGGGATTTTTAACCTTTTTCTGTTAATAGCTTGGCAGTATGATTGAAGCTTCTCAGAATGTCATTAAATGCATAAAATAAAATACATAAGATTACAAAGAAAACCAATTATATTTAAATAGTTACCAAAATATTTTTTAAAAAGTTCACTGACCTCCTGAAATCTATCCATATATCCCAAGTTAAGAACCCTTACCCTAAAGGGAGATGTTATCAGCCCAGCTTTTTCTTTTTTCTTTTTCTGCTTCCATAAATTTGAATTTGTGAATATAGTCATATTTTCTGCTTGTATTATATCCTTGGGTAGAGTTCCATATGCTTATGCTTTCACTTTGTGAAATATTTGTCTTTAGTTTCTATTCTGATTTTGGTAGGAATTCAGGCATTAGAGAGGAAAAGGGCTTTTGGAAGCTATATTTTATCTTATACTGCTTTTCTCCTAATTTTAAATTTTGTTCCTAAGTTATGGTTGGAAAGTCTGATCATTCCAGGAATGTATTTAGAAGCTGGAACAACTACATGAGAATAATTTTTAATTATACCCCTCTCAGTCACATTTGCAGGCTCCTTGGTCAGAGCCAAGTTAATAAAATACAGTTTTAAAATGTTAAATGAATTTATTTCAAAGGAATTTCTGTACATTTATATCTTGTGTCTTACAGATATCTCTGTTGAATTTGGAACAGTTTTAATTTATACTTGTCAGAAGAGTTGTTGGCCTACTAATCATCAAAATCCAATGGAAGAGTTTTGTATTATACAAGAAGATCCAGATCAAATGTTATTTAAATAGAATCTTTCCTTTTCATTGTGTAAATAAAATTTAATTTTTAAACTGGCAAAAGCACTGGTGTTAAAAAGATGAGTTTTTGTGGCAATAGGCATCTGGGGATCATTAAAAATATTGTGCAATTTCCCAAATGTAATTCAACCCGATTTTCTCCTATTCATTTATCGCCCTCATAACCAATTTTCTCCTAGGAATGGTAGATTGCTGCGAATCACAGAATACCAGGGTCTCAAAAGAATCAGAATTGTATGTGACCTTAAGTGATGAACAAACATATGGTGTGTATATAAGTGAACAGTGGTATAATTACATTGGCATATATTTTGAGAAATACCATGAAAAGAAATAATCAAGCATTTGTTTGACTCAAAATGGAGCTAGGCTGGTTACAGCTCCAGATTTTAATAGTACCAGAGAAAGACCTCGAGCACACTGGGTAGATCCTTTCTGGAGAATTTATAGAAAGACGTGGACAAGAACCAATTGGGAAAGGAGCAATGGAAACTATTTTGTAATTTTCTTCGGTGGAGGTGAGGTAAATTGGTCTTTGACCAATTAAATAGAAGAAAATTTCTTCCACCCCTTTAGTCTCATGGAGATGATTTTCTTTCTCCATGAAAAACCTAATTAAAAATGAATTGTAAGAGATGGATTATAGTATGCGTAACTTTTACAATACATGCTAGTCTATTGATTCATAAAAACATAAGAAATGTGATCCTTAGACTGTGTTCCTGGGTTCATCAAGACCTGTCTTTAGGTGTGCAGAGATGGAAGAGTGGTGCTGTTAGGTCCCCTCCCTCTCAAAACTACCTTTTATTTTGAATTTCTATATGCTTAGTTTTTTTTTTTAATTGTATTATAGCCATCAAAAATTGCATATGCTTATACAAAATTATTTTGAGTGTGCTTATCCCTTCAGAATATGAGCTTTTGAGTAGGGGTGGTTTCACTGAGTACCTGGCATATAGTAGGCACTCAATAAATACAATATTAATTGATTAATATGTTATCCTAAAACCTTATAATATTGTAGAAAGAAAACTGGATTTCAGAGTGGACCCGGGTTCAGATGTGGGGGCTGTGCTGCCTTACCATCTTAGAGGCTTATTGATGTTAAACTGTTGACTTCTGAGCTTTAGTTTCCTCATGAATAAAACAGAAAGGTTGTAATTAATCTCAGATCCATTCTAGTTTCAAATTCTGTATCATCTTTCTTATCCATGGACTGACCTAAACCCTTCCTGAATCAGGTTTTGGGGCCAATGAGTTCTGTTAAGTTTATTCCTGCATTGTAAAGTTTTACTTCTTACTAGTATGTCCCAGTTTATAACCTTAATGACTCATCGTGGCAGAGGTAACGCAGATTCCTGAAAGCCATCACAACAAAGCAAAGCGACAGAAGTACAGAATGATCTGAAAAAAATCTTTAAAATCATCTAGTCCAATAAGAAGGAACAATTAGGAGAAATTGAGAAAGTCTTTTAAAGCTATTGATGCAGTTTGAGTAAAGTAGGACTAGAAGAATGACATACACATTGCCCAGAAGTATACATTGAAGCTGGAAGAGTGCTGATACCTAATCCAGGAAGAGCAAAAAGAAAGAAAACTATAGACCAATTTCCCTAATGAATATTGATGCAAAAATTTTAAATAAAATAGTAGCAAGGAGATTATAGCAATACATCACAAAAAATATGAACAGGTGGGATTTGTACCTGGAATTCGGGGCTGGTTCAATATTAGGAAAACTATCACAGTAATTGACCATATCAATAACAAAACCAACAAATCATATGAGTATCTCAATGGATGCAGAAAAAGTGTTTGACAAAATACAACATTGATTAAAAACACTAAAAAGCACAGGAATAAATGGAGCTTTAAATAGTAGGTATTATCTGTAATGGGGATAAGCTAGAAGCCTTCCCAATAAGATCAGGGTGAAGACAATGGGTGCTGCCCTTTATCACCACTATTATTTAATACTCTAATAGAAATGTTAGCTATAGCAATAAGAAGAAAAAAAATTGAAGGAATTAGAATAGGCAGCAAGAAAACAAAACAATCATCCTTTGCAGATGATATGATGGTATACTTGGAGAATCCTAGAGAATTTACTAAAAAACTAGTTGAAATTAACTTTTGCAAAGTTGCAGGATATAAAATAAACCCACAGAAATCATTAGCACTTCTATATATTACCAACAAAGTCCAGCAGCAAGAGAGAGAGAAATTCTGTTTAAAATAACTGTAGATAATATAAAATACTTGGGAGTCTACCTGTTGAGACAAACACTGGAACTATATGAATACAATTACAAAACACTTTTTATACAAAGAGCTAAACAACTGGAAAAACATTAATTGCTCATGGGTAGGCTGAGCCAATATAATAAAAACGACAATTCTATCTACATTAGTTTTTTTTAAAAATTAGTTTATTTTTTAGTTTTCAACAATCATTTCCATTAAGCTTGAGTTTTAAATTTTCTTTCTTTCTTTCATTTTTTAGTGAGGCAATCCGGGTTAAGTGACTTGCCCAAGGTCACACAGCTAGTACATGTCAAGTGTTTGGTCTGAGGCCTAATTTGAACTCAGGTCCTCCTGAGTTCAGGGCTGGTGCTCTATCCACTGCGCCACCTAGCTGCCCCTGAGTTTTAAATTTTCTCCCACTGCCTCCCCAAGACAGTGTGCAATGTGATATAGGCTCTCCATATACAATCGTATTAAACATTTTCACATTAGTCATGTTGTAAAGAATTAGAACCAATAGGAGGAGCCACAAGAAACAAGAAACAAAACAAAACAGAAGGAAAAAAAAAGAGCAATTCAAACTCCATAATTCTTTCTCTGGATGTGAATAGCATTTTCCATCATGAGACTTTTCGAGATGTCTTAGATTCTTGCATTGCTCAGAAGAGCCAAGTCTATCAAAGTTAGTCATCGCACAACATGGCTGTTACAGTGTACAATGTTCTCCTGGTTCTGCTCACTTCACTCAGCATCAGTCCATACAAGTTTTTCTAGGTTTTTCTGAAGTCTGCTTGCTCATCATCTCTTATAGCACAATAGTATTCCATTACATTCATATACCACAACTTGTTCAGCCATTCCCCAGTTGATGGGCATCTCCTCAATTTAGAGCAATACCATTCAAACTACCAAAAATTATTTTATAAAGTTAGAAAAAAATAACAAAATTCATCTGGAAGAACAGAATGTCAAGGGAATCAATGAAATATATGTGAAGGAAGGTGGTCTAGACGTACTAGATCTCAAATTGTATTATAAAGCAGTTACCAAAACAATATGGTACTGGCTAAGAAATAGAGTGGTGGATCAGTGGAACAGATTAGGTACACAATAAACAGTAGTATCACACCATGGTAATCTAATGTTTAATAAACCCAAAGATCCAAGCTCTTGGGACAAGAACTCACTACTTGACAAAAACTGCTGGGAAAACTGGAAAGCAGTTTGGCAGAAACTAGGTCTAGACCAACACCTCATACTGTATACCAAGATAATTGGTACATAATTTACATGAAAAAGGTGATGCCATAAGCAAATTAGGGGAGCATGGAATAGTTTACTTGTCAGATCTATGGATAAGGGAAGAATTTATGACCAAGCAAGAGATTGAGATCATTACGAGATGTAAAATGGATAATTTATTTATGCTAAAATTTCTTAAATGAAATATAAGCTCTTTAGAAGCAGGGACTATTTTGTTTATTTTTTTACATTTCTAATACCTAACTGGATTCCTTGCACATGTCCCCAGTATTTTCTTTTTTTTTTTTTAAATTAGGCAATTGGGGTTAAGTGACTTGCTCAGGGTCACACAGCTAGTAAGTGTCACGTGTTTGGTCTAAGGCCTGATTTGAACTCAGGTCCTCCTGACTTCAGGGCTGGTGCTCTATCCACTGCACCACTTGGCTGCCCCACCCCAGCATTTTTAATATGCCAGAAATGTCTCTTCTGTTTTAAAATTTTTACCCATTCAAAACTTTTTAGTTTCTCAGGCTCTACTGCAGGACAGCCTGAGATGGTGTGAGTGTGAGTGAGTGAGTGAGTGTGTGTGTGTGAGTGTGAGATTGGGATTCCAAGGAAAAATCCAAAGCCATCTATCCAACTCTGAAATGAAGAAATCTTCACTCTTAACACCTAACAAGTGGCTGTCCAGCTTCTGCTAATCCATCACCTCTCCAAATAACAGCTCTGATTCTTAGGAAGTTTTTCCTGACATCAAGCCTAAATTTGCCTCTTTGCAACCTGCACCCTTTGCTCCTGGTTCTGACTTCTCTTGCCAAACAAAATAAATGTAATCCCGCCTCCACACGATAGCTCTTCAAATAGTGGAATGCAGCTATCACACCTCTCAGTTTTCTCTCCACTCTAATTTTAATCTTCTGTACTCTAATTTTAGTTTCACTAATTGACTGTGTAGCAAATTCCCTGGAATTTTTGTATTGCATCCCTCACAGCCAGTTCCAGAGCTTTTTTTTTTTTTCAGATGGGGAGAGACTTGGACATCATTGATGTAAAGTGTGGGCACCTTCTTGAACCCCAAGGCAGAAAGGTAATGCCTTTGTAACTGATAGTCTTTTAAGGGTTGCTGTAGATCACAATATTTGGACAATTAATGAACCTGTGAATGGATCCAACCATTCTAGAAAGCAATTTATAGCTGTAACAAAAAAATGTACTAACTTGTGCATACTAATGGTTCCTGCAATACCATTAGATGTATAACCCCAAAGAGATGGAAGAAAGCAGGAAAAGAACTCTTAGGGGCAAACATTTATAGCAGCCTTTTAATTGCAGGGAAGAGCTGGAAACAAAGTGAGTGCCTATCAATTGAGGAATGACCAAACAAATTATAGTATGAAATGTAATGGAATGTTAATGGGCCACAAGAAATGGTAAATGGGCAGATTCAGATCACTCTAGGAGGAATATTTTTTAACATTTAAAAAAACTTCGAGTTGTAACTTCTCTCCCTTCCTCCAACCTCTTCCCCTACCCATTAAGAAGGCAAGCAATATTATTCCCATTATACACATGAAGCCATGCAAAACATTTCCATAGTAGTTATGCTGCAAAAAAGCAAGAAAAATAAAGAAAATATATTTCAATCTGCACTCAGAGTTCATTAGTTCTATTTATGGAGGATAGCATTTTTCATTATGAGTCTAGGAGGATTTTCTGAATTGATGCAGAATGAAGTGAGCAGAACCAGAAAATTCCTTTATAGGACTACAATAAGGCAAAGGAAAAACGACTGTGAAATAACCCATCATGAATCTAGAAATCTGGTGATAAATTATTTTTTCTACCTCATATACATTTTCAGACACAACTATTCGACTAGTGTGTGAATGTGCTTTGCTCAACTACACCTACACACACACACACACACACACACACACACACACACAGAGTGGGGAGAGCCTGATAACAATATATTAATACTTGTTTCAAAAGCCTCTTCTCTACCAAAAGGATACAGACAAGCTCGGCAGTATTGGAACTGTCAGCTTAAATTTAATCTTTTTTTTTTATGGCAGGCTATACGCAATAGATTCATGACAACCCTATTTGTATTATTCATGTAAGGAAATGCTCTTTTTTGCCTACTTTTTATGAAATTCATAATAAGAGCTGCCTGGGGAATTGAGGGATTATGTCATTAGTCCAAAGTAATATCGCGAGAGGGCTTCAGATGCAGGACCTGACCCTCAGAAGTCAGACTCTATCCAAGCTTTCCCTCCACTAAGTCATGTTGCTACTTCAGGTATAAGGCAATGTAGAGCCTACTTCAGCGGCAGCCCCACGTGGAGACACCGCACCACCCTTACTACGGACAAACACATCCACTGGATGGGAGAGGAGGTTTGCGCAGGAGCGGAAATCGCCGTTTCCTCCCCCCTTCCTCAGTTCCGGTTCGCAGCGCCCGCCGCGCCGCCCCCTTTCCGCCTGCCTCCTCTTCTGCTCTCTACCTCCCTCTGCCAGCCGGTGTGTCCGTGGGTGGGTCCCGGCCGCGGTGGGGGAGGGTGGCCACCATGGCGCTGTCGCGGGGACTGCCCAGGGAGCTGGCGGAGGCCGTGGCTGGAGGCCGGGTGTTGGTGGTCGGCGCGGGCGGCATCGGCTGCGAGCTCCTCAAGAACCTGGTGCTCACCGGCTTCGCGCACATCGACCTGGTGAGGAGCGGGGCCGGGGGCCGGGGGGGCGGCGGGGCCGGGGAGGCCGGTCACGGAGCGGCCGCGGCGGGGAGGGCGGCGTGAGGACTCAGGGCAGGCGTGGGCATCAGGGAGGCCAAGGTGGGAAGGGCCCGGGCGGTCCCTCTCCTGGGCGCCGCGGGAGCGGGGCGGACATGGCGGCGGCTCTCGTAAGGAGGCGCCGGGTTTGCGCGGGTAAATCGCGGTGGGACGGGAATGGCTGTGTCCGGGGCGGAAGGAGGGGACGGTGGGGGCGGAGGAGGAGGGGCCTGGGCCCCCGGCCCTTCCCCTGCCCGCTGGAGGCTTCGGGGGCGGAGTCTTGGGGGGGAGAGTCACTCCGCGGGTGACTTCGCTCTCCCCGGTATCTTTTTTGAGAATCGGCGGGGGGAGGGGGAGAGGAGGCCTCATGGGGGGGGGGCTTCTCTTCCTCTTCCTCCTCCTCTCTGTCTCTCTCTGTCTCTCTCTGTCTCTCTCATTCCCTCTCCCTTTTTTTTTTAAACCGGTTTGGGGATGGGGGGGGTGTTGCCATTCTGCCCCTAAAGAGCATGCCTTCTATGGGGGAGGATTTTGCACCGTTTTAAATCTTGGTCATAGTTGCCTGTCTTGCTCCCCACCCACGTTTCTTGAGAGAAAGAATTAAAATAATTCCTGGGTTTTGTTTTAAAGTCTAAATTATTCTCGGGGTTTGTAGTAGAACACTACCCCCTTCTCTCCCCTTTCCCTCCACTTCTGCCTTGGTGCCAATGCATATTAATTTTGAATATGAGAAAGGCATGTAAAACTGTTTCCCAGCATGCGTCTTTCAGTACCAATCTTAGGTCTCCACGTTACAAGCTTCACTTATTTGGATGAAACTTAGCACAGGCTGTTCCATTCTTGCTACTAAAAATATTGCATCTATCATAAAACTACACACAAAAAGTAGGTTAGTATTTCAATCTTCACTTTCAGTCAGCTAAAAATAGCGACCTAGAGAGTTTTTCTTTCACTTTTTTCCTTGGTCCAAAGGTTTGTACTTTTTAATTCTAGTGAATTATTTTTGAGGTTTTTTTTTTTGTAAGCAACATATAAACAAACCAAGTTGTTTCTTGGAAATACTGTATAGTTATGTTTTTTTTTTAACAGCTAGGTTGATGTCATATATTTGGCTTAACAATTTGCTTTCACTTAGAAATAAAAATGACTGAAGATAAGCATCTCAAAGTAAAACTGCTATCATTGTGTATGTGGTTCTGCCCAAAGTCACTGAAATGGATAGGATGTATTTTAGATACTATATATATATATCATTGATGTTAGTTTGCTTATATGTAATTTTTATATATTTAAAATGGACTTTTCTACCTAAATTTTTTTTTTAAAAGTGTCCCTTGAAATATCTGGATTGGAAATCAAACGGTTTGTTGTTGTTGGTATTTTTGGTTCCTGTGTGTATGTGAATGTGCGTGGGGCAGGTCTGTTAACTCTAGAAAAGTGTTGTACATTGAAAAGTGCTGGATTTGAAGTCAGTGCTGCCACTTAACTACCTAATTTTTGTGACCTTTGGCAAATCACTTACCTCCACAGCCATAGTTACTCATGTGTAAAATGAGATTGTTGAACTAGATGACAGTTCTAAATCTGATGTGGTGAATACATTTATCTCTTTAACTGTGTATAAAGAGTTTTGACACTTGGTATATCATGACATATTCAAACATGATGGTGCCTTAATTTTTTGACTATTGAAGTTTTTGGGAAAAAAAAGTCATATCAGAGAAGTATGAATTTGAGACTTTCAGTTTGGAAAACAACCCATCAATCAAATTGGCTGTTGAAATTTTATTATAAATCCAAAAATCCTAAATAAAGAATTATTAATGATTTTGCTTGCTTTGTGGAATTTCACAAATGAAAGCATATTTCAATTTTAGATACCTTTTATCTTTTAGATACCTTTATGTAAGTTAATTGAAATAGAACCAATTTTTTTTTTAACCATAATCTTAATCCATTTCTATATGAAAATAGCTTCCCCACATATATAGTATGCAGTTTCAGATGTGAGACTTTGTCCTGGTTTAGTGTATTAGTTTTATTACATTTCTCTTTTTTAGCCACATTTTAAAAAATTATCATTTAATAAGCTTTTGAACTTATAGGAATAATTAGGTAGAAAATTAAGCTTTGTAAGCCACATAATTAAACTATCTTTATTACATACAGTCCTTTTTTCAGTTTGTTTATAACCCTCAAAGCATATTTATAGATTTCTTAGTCATATGTGTGTGATTAAAAAGAGTGGAATTGAGGGAGACAACAGAGGATGTCCCATCAGAAAATATGAAGTGTGTTTGCTGAATACCTTGAAATGCAGAGCTCAGATAAACACTTACAGAGCCTAGAAACCTTTCTGATTTAGATAGTGCAGAAGTAAGGCATATGATATAAATTGCAGTTGTAGATGTGCATAAGTGCACATACTTTTTTGTGTAATTTCAGGTTTTCATTTGTAACTCACACTTCCCAGGAAGCTTTTACAAATATTCTTTAGAAAGTTATTCTTAAAAATGAAATCTTTGAGTTGCTTATGTATGCAGTAATTGCTTTGGCCAAATGAACAATAATTGTGGTGTGATTGATCCTAAAACAAATTTTTAGATGCTTCCAGAAAATTTAGAAATTATGCATTCTTAGGGTTGATGTTGGTGTTGCTGAAATGTTGGGTGCTCTTTTTTTATTTTTGGAGGCAATCAGATGAAGTGATTTGTCCAGGGTCACACGCTAGTAAGTGTCTGAGGTCGTATTTGAACTCTGGTCCTCCTAACTGGAGAGCTGCTGCTCTGTCTATCCACTGTGCCACCTTCCTGTTCCCCTGTGCTGTACTTTAAATGTTTTTATATTGTATATTATAAAATAACTGGATTTTGTTCATTTGTAGATTGATTTGGATACTATTGACGTCAGCAACCTCAACAGGCAGTTTTTGTTTCAGAAAAAGCATGTTGGAAGGTCTAAGGCACAGGTAAATAAGTAAAGATTTCTTACCTTCTCTGTTGTCGGGGTGTCAAACTTGACTTAGAAAACCACACATTAACATTACTTATGTTCTATTGTGTTTTTAATTATTTTGTTAAATATTTCCCAATTACATGTTAATCTGGCTATAGAAGTGTTTGATACCTTGTTTCCTTGTACCTTGGATGGAGTAGCCCATGTTATCATATTGATTCTCATAATCTCTAGTAAATGAAGAAATTTGGGAAAAGTATTTATTTTTTCCTGGGAAAAATGAGGCCAAGGGAGGTTGTAGCTTGCCTAAATCACAAAGAAAATCAGGAACAGAACTGATGGGAGCTACTTGCCAGTCATTATATGGTGCCACGTACTGTAATTGGAGTTACTCCCTCAACAGCCATTAAGTTACTCCCATAAACAGAACTGGGTAATGGGAGAAGACGAGGAGATTAAATAAGATACTGTCTCTATCTTTGTGGAGGTCACAGTTTATTTGTGGAGGTCACAGTCTAGTAGTGGGGCATGGCATATTTAGAATTGATACAAATGATAGTACACAAAACAAATAGAAACTAAATACTGCTTCATAACTCATAGTAATCTGTCACTGGAAAGAAGTGTCATTGGAATAATCCCAACCCCTCCAAGAAAGGAGCAAATTTTACTTCTTAGTTGTTATGCTTTAGAATAGCATTAAAGTTAGTTTTTTCTTTGAATCCAAACATGGGCTTTGGAAGTTGAAAAGAAGACAATTTTAGTAGTAAATGTACTAGCAGGAAAAAGATCTCTTTGAGAGTTAAATGTTAGATAAGCAGATAGACTGGGTGGCTTCATTTCTTTTTGAGTTTGAAATGAAACCGACCATGTAGACATGACATTGTGCTTTAATGTTGAACAGGAATTTCCTCTCTTTTCAGTTAACCTTTTTAGTTAGATTTTGCTGAGCTCTCAAAATGCGGTAGAAATCTGAGGAGATTTTTTTCCTTACATGTTTTTGTTCTCTTTATCTTAATGATAGGGGATGGATTATGTAGGAGAAAACATCAATTTTAAAAATCAATTTCCTCCATCAGAAAATCATAGTATTGTATATATCAGAAAGTGTGTACTAGAATTCAGTTTTGAATAATTCTAGAAATAATTTTATAATTTTTTTTTCATTTTTAGGTTGCTAAGGAAAGTGTATTGCAGTTTTACCCAGAAGCTAATATTATAGCCTACCATGACAGCATCATGAAGTATGTATTTTGGTTAACTATTTAAATGTGATTTGGAACATTATATTTCCCATTTTTCTTTTGTATTACATTTCTTTTCTTCCTTTTGATAAGATTTTAAATAGCTCAGCTGGTTTATCCCCTAAATTAATTTAGTAGCTATTTGGTTTGTAAACTTAAAGGATCTTTGAGTCCTAATCAAAAGATAAGCGATTACAACCTAAATAGTGTCTTTAAACAGGGCAATTCAGATTTCTCTTGTAATACAGATAAGTCTCTTGTTCTGGTGAAGTTCTTTAATGATATTTTACTATATATTCTTTCCCCCACCCCCCACCCCAGTTCATTTTAACAAGACAGTCATTAAGTATCTTCTTTGTAGAGATGATTACCCAATCTTTATGTCCATCCCTAGTCTCTTTCCTTTGGTATAGTCATATATTACCTACTACTTTTTGGATATCCCGAAGTGGATGTTTTGTACACTCGTCAAGCTTATCATGTCTAAAACAGAACTTAAAACTTTACCCTCAGACTATTCTTTCTTGTCACTGTCCACGGTACCACTATACTTCCAGTCACATACGCTCTCTACTTTTGTCGTGTTCGGCTGAGGCAGCCAGATGGCAAGGTGGATAGAGCCCTGGGCATGGAGTTAGGAAGACCTGAGTTCAAATTTGATGGCAAATGTTTATTAGCTTTGTGACTTGATCAAGTCTCTTAATCTTTGTTTGTCTAGATTTCCTCAACTGTAAAATGTAATAGTATTTATCACTCAGGGTTGTTGTGAGTATCAAATGAGACAATATTTGGAAGGAGCTTAGCACATGGCTTGGCACATTGCAGGTGTTTAAAAAATATAAATCCTTTCCTCCTCACTTTGATTCACGCATATATTCAGTCTTTTTCCAGACCATGTCATTTTTACCTTTATAAGATCTCTTGAGTATGTCCTCTTCACCTATACAGCCATTACCCTAGGTCAGTTGCTTATTCATCTCTGTGACTCAAGTTTCTCTCCATAGCAATCCAACCTCTTTTTAGCTGTCAGCGTGATTTTTTTTTCCTGAGGCAGTTGGGGTTAAGTGACTTGCCCAGGGTCACACAGCCAGTAAGTGTCAGGGATCTGAGGCGAAATTTGAACTCAGGTCCTTCTGACTTCAAGGCTGATGCTCTATCCACTGCGCCACCTAGCTGCCCCCTGGGGTGATATTTCTAAAGCCTGTGTGATCATATTTTTCACGGAGTCTTGATATATATATTTTGGAATCATCTTGTTGGAGAGCCTTTCAGTTAGCATTTTACTGTACTGAATTCAGATGCTTTTATGTAGAGAACAAATAGGCTTGGATTTTATTCTGTATACTTTTCAGTCAATTATGGAACCATAAAAATATGATCTGCTGTAGGAATATGTTTTGTGTAAACTTGCTTATTCCCTTCATATACCTTAATCAGGGGTACCTCTTGGAAATGGGTGTAGTTTATTCTTATAATATTTTGTAGTGGTGGGTCTGTAAGTATTGATCTTTTCTGGGTTACTTTTTTTGGTAACAATTTTTTCCACATGTTTTTATCCTCTTCTTTCTCATACCTTAAACAAGATGTATGTAAAAGCACTTAGAGCACTTTTAAAATATCAACTACTATTATTATACTACCTTGAGAAATGACCCTTTGATTCTCTTAAAATTGTGTTTCCCCCGGCATGGTCCTTTTGTATATATACTTTGTTTAATGTAGCTCCTTTTATCATTTTGGTTTTCTTTATTTAGTACTGTTTCTACTTCCTCATGTAGCACATTCTCTTAAAGTTTTTAAGCTTTTCAGTTGGAGGTCCATTGTGGTGTTATGGAAAGAGCAATGGCCTGAGGATCCTGGTTCTGCCACTTTGATTTGGCTCAAGCACAGCAGCTGTAGGCCAAGTTGAATAGAAAATTGCTATATCTTTTTTAGCTCTAAGCCCGCTGGTCTACGAATTGACTGATAGTGTCCCAAAAGTTAGGGGGGTATCAATATTTCCAATAGCTAATGGCTATTTGGAAAAAGTAAACTAGAAAATATTTCCTTTTCATTTAGTATACTTGAGAGTAGCTATCTCACTAGAAGCTATTTGTACTGTCTAAGCTTTAAAAATGATAGAAAATTCTGTATTACATTGTGATGAACAAACATAAGGCTATTGCTTTTGTGACTCTTCTTTCTTCTATTTTGTAGCCCTGATTATAATGTGGAATTCTTTCGGCAGTTTACATTGGTCATGAATGCTTTAGATAACAGAGGTGAGAGTTTAGTAAATTCTGGTTTTATGTTTTGTAGTGATTCCTTTTTTGTTATTCCTCAGACCCAGATTGTAAAAATACCAGATGAAGATAGTGATTTGTCAGCTTCTTTACATTAGTACTTAATTGAGTTATTTTCCTTGAAGTATAGGGCAGTGGACAAAACAGTCTTCTGCTTTCATAATACTTCCAGCGATGTGATGGAGAATGTTTAGCAACTGACTCTCTGGAAAAATATATGCGTGACACACTTTTAAGTTTAATCTGCATTATTGGCATTTTCTCCATCACTTTCTTATGTGTAGACAGTCAACAAAACAATAAGTCAAGCCCTGATATAGAATGTTTGCCGATTTCTTAGGTGTAAATGCTCATGCAAAAAAATTTAACATTCTGTTCTCGTGAGTTGATTGGAGCTGGTTCCAGTACACCCCTGATGAGTTTGGGGTTTGTATCATTGAATTTGCCAACTTATTAAGGATGGGTTATATTCTTGATATGAAGTTGTAAATATGTGGTTGGCTAAAGTGGCTGCCCAGCAGAATTTCTTTTGGATGAAACTCTAAACTCTGAGGTATAGGGGAGGAAGGAGAATCAGTTTTGTGTCTAGAGGACAGAGTCTCTGAAGGAAGTTTGAGAGAGACGACATGGGGGAGTGTAGATTTAGAGACAGAAGGGACCTGAGAGGATATTAAGTTCAATTTCCTTTACAGTTCAGGAAAAGACCCAGAGAGGGAAATTGCCTTGATTGCCTCAGTTAAATCCTATGACCTTGAACAAGTTCCTTCACCTCCATTGGTTTTATTTACCTTATTTAGAATGATGATTTCTAAGGTCTTGTCCAGCTTTAAATCATGAATCTCAGTTACTGAGGAACTAGAACAGCTTGGGAATAGAAATGGATGGGATTTATTGTCATGTGCCAACTCTTCCTTAGCCCCACTTCCACTTGATTGTGATACTGGAGAAATGTTTCTGCAGATAAGGCTGGTGCCTGCCAAATATTTGCCAGGTCATAAAACTTTTAGAAGGGCCTTCTTAAAGATACTTTCTTGGATATGGTTGTAAAGATTGCTTCAAAGACATCTAGGAACATTAATGCTTATAGAAATTTTCAAAATTCTACTTAAAACTTAATGTAGTTAGATAAGTGGAAAGCAGACTTAATTTGTAGTCACTGGACCTGGGTTTGAATCCTACCTCCTCCGCTTAGTACCTGTGTGTTCTTGACTAAAGTAACTTCTCTTTGGCTAAGTTTCATTCAATGACCATTTATTGAGTGCCTTCTTTATAAGGCATTATGCTAGACATTGGAGATACAAAGCCAAAAATGAAATAGTTCCTGCGCTTTAAGAAATTGTTGCATCTTTATTGATCTATAAAATGAGAGAATTGAGCTGATGACTCCCAAGTCTCCTTGCTGGTATGATCCTGTGAGTTTATCATGTAGGTTTCTATGGAATTTATGGTCCAAGTATCTCCCCAGAAAACAATTCATTCATATAGTTATGCCTGGCTTAATGCATTAGATAATGTTTTAATCATGAAGCAAATTTAAATTAAGTGAATCTTATTTTCCTGTTACCTTTAATGATAAATTTGGATTTGTGTTCTAATATTAAAAAAAAAAACTTAAAAACCCATTTAAGACTGCAGGAAGTTAAATTGAGTGGGAAAATGTTAGCAAAATATTAAAATATTAACACCATGTTAGTATTTCTGTTTTCATAATTTTTAAAGACTCTGTCAGAAATTATGGCCATTGTGGGTGTTGATTATGATTAGCTGCCTCACAAATTGTTCTCTCTTTATAGAAGAGGCATAACTTTGGTAATTTGGCTAGGTTTTCACTAGCCTCAAAATGTTTCAATATTTCTAAATTGACATCCAAGACAATTTTACTTTATCTTGCATTTTTGTCATTTCTAAAATTTATTGACTCCTTTTTGCACTTTTTTTTCCTGCTATTTACAGTTTGATACATTATGTTGGAATGAGATGAGGTATTAGCATTTAAAATGAGACCAAAAAGTTAAACTTTGTCTTCGTAATGGATGCTTGCCCTGATAACATTTAGGACCTTTAGGTATACTGAATGTTAAAAATGGTCCTATGTGTTGATCATTCTTTTCCAACTTATTTATGTATTTATTTATTTATTTATTTTGCATTTTAGTGAGGCATTTGTGGTTAAATGACTTGTCCAGGGTCACACAGCTAGTAAATGTCAAGTGTCTGAGGCCAGTTTTTTAAAACAAATTTAGACTGTGTTAGCTTTGGGGTTCTTAGCATATAAAAATAGCATTTTAGCTATTATAATTTTAGTGGGGGCATCAAGTATAAGAGACTAGCTTTGGAAGCTGAAATTCTGTAAGTTCAGAGATCTTTCTCTTAGTTTGGGACATTAAATGAATTTCTGTTAAACGATAATGTATTATCAGTTGTATTAGCAGATCTAATGATGTGATTGATGGATGGGGTTGACTGTAAAATTAAAACTAGGAAAAGCTGTTTATTTAACCTGCTCTACTAAGTGTAAAAGTCAAATAATTGATTTTGTTGTTTCTTTCTTGATATCATCTTTCAGCTGCACGGAACCACGTGAATAGGATGTGTCTGGCTGCTGATATTCCTCTTATAGAGAGTGGAACTGCTGGCTATCTTGGACAAGTAACAGTTATCAAAAAGGTTATGGGAAAAGATTTATTTTTCTTGAAATATTTACTGTGGAACTATAGAGTCTTAGGGGGAGAGATGAGATAAGCTTTAATTTTTCTTGGATTTATATAACTTTAAGATAACCAACTCAGTTATGATGCTTATAATAAGAATACTTGGGATATTCTCTTGAGGTGGTATAGGCCATTGCACTCTAAATTGTGAAAGAGAACTCTGGAGGGACATAGACAAAACCATAGGTACAAGGAATACCATTTCTCCTTAACTGCTTAGTTTGATTTGTTTGCCTTTTAAAGCCTATGTGTTTGAAACATAATGAACCTAATCGTTTACGTCTTTATATCTGAAACTTGTTATATAACAAACTTGTGCTAAGGCTTTCAGAAGTTGGTTGCTTTGGTGATTCTAGAATTATAAATATGGAAAGAACCTTGGCATTTCATCTAGTCCATCCCTCACTTTCAGGTAGGAAGGCACTTAACATCATTCTGCAAAGATTGCTTTCAATATCAGAGTTTAGTAGCCTTTTTTAACCAGTATGTCCATGATATGCTTAAGTAGTGCTTTCGAGAGCTTGTGCAAGCTAAAAAATGTACTGGAGAGAAAAGGAAGGGGGTTCATACAGTAGTGAAAGAATGCCATTAGGAATCTCCAAAGTATCAGATATGTACACTTAGCTTTTGCTCATCTCCTTGGAAGGAAATTCTAGGTGATTTGTTTCTTTGTCTCAAAATTCTTAGGCTCTTATCTAATTTAATACTTATTATTTTAACTTAAACCTATTTCTGGTCTTTTCTTGTCCTCTGTCAATGAAGAATATTTGAGTATAGTGATGAATCATTGATTCTTTTTTAAAATAAATTTTTATTTATATCTTTTATATTGCCTAGATTTCATCATAGTCATTGCTACCCTTCCCAGAAAGCCATTCCTTATAACAAATAATTTTTTTAAAAAAAAGAAAGAAAAACAGGAAGAGCAAAATAAAGCAAAATTGAGCGACATATTGAGAAAGTATCTATACTTACCTATATATGACAATATATACATCATCAGACCAGAAGTCCAAATGATACATATGATTTTCCATACCCGTTGACCCCTGACCTCTGGAAAGGAGGTGGGGAGCTGTCTTTTCGCGTCTTTTCTTTGGGGACACACTTGTCTCTGTAATTTCATAACACTTGGTTTTGATTATTTTATGGTGGTTTTTTCCATTTACATTGTTGTTGTCTTTATATAGTTTTCCTTATCCTGCTTACTTCACTTTGCATTATTTTGTGTAAGTTTTTCTCTATTTATATTCATTATGTTCATCATTTCTTACAGCACAACGATGTTCCATTACATTCATAGACCACAGTTTATTTAGCCATTCTTCAGTTGATGGGTATATATACTTTGTTTCCAGTTCTTTACTACCACAAAAAGTGCTGCTATAAATATTTTGGTGTATATAGAGCCTTTTTTTTTTTTTTTTTTTTTTTTTGGTCAGTGACTCATTGAGGTATATTCCTAGCAGAATTTTTAGGTTAAAGGGTCTGGATATTTTAGTCAGTTTATTTGAAAAATTCCAAATTGCTTTCCATTTTGGTTATGTAGCTTCACCAACAATGCATTAGTGTGCCTATCTTTCTAAAACTTCTCCAAGATTGATCATTCCTGTCTTCTGTTCTCTATGCCAGTTTTCTGGGTGTGAGGTAAAACGTTAGAGTTGTATTGATTTTCATTTGTTTTAGTAATGATTTGTAGCATTTTTTTTTCATATGGTTGTTTACAATTCTTATTTTGAGAATTGTTTGTTTACGATTATCATTTGACCATTTCTCTTCTTGGACAATGACTTTTAATATGACTGATTCTTGTTCCTTTACTGGTTCTAATCTGATGTGAAATTCTCAAATCAAAGTTTAGATTTAGTACATTTTAATTTAAAAACCTGCTTTTCTTTGTGTTTAGGAGGTTAGGATTGAATGGAAAGTCCTGAAATATGCAAATGTATAACAATTCTTGAAAATACTTGGTTTAGAAATCTATCCTTTATCTCAAAATGGGATTCTATTGTGGTCTTTGAGATTTATTTAAAGGATCTGTGAATCAGTAGCTTTTTAGCATTCAAGTACTTTAAGTAGGGGGGAGTGTACTGTGGTTTATAGAAACCTACACTGACAGTATGAATGCTTGGGTTTTAGACTTGGCTTTGCTACTCTCTTGTGTCTTTAGGTAAAACACTTCCTTGTGCCCTTTTTATTTATCTGTAAAATGAGGAGATTATATCTAAGGTCCTTCCATAAAAAAGTTCTATACTTTTATGAAATGTAGTTAGAATGGGGAAGAAGGTTCTGTATGTAGTTGATTTATCTTGAAATAATGAGTTACCATTGTGGAGTGAATGTTTTTCTGATTTCTTGAATCTGCAGGGTGTGACAGAATGTTATGAATGTCATCCTAAACCAACCCAGAAAACTTTCCCTGGATGTACGATTCGTAATACACCTTCAGAACCTATCCACTGTATCGTATGGGCAAAATATTTGTTCAAGTAAGAGATTATTTAAGAATATGTTTTGATGCTTGTAAGTGAAAAATTTTTTATTCAGAAATACTTATCATTCTTTATTTTCAAATATGGGTAGGAAAGTTGAAATATTTTGGTAGTTTTCTTCCATATGATTATGCATGAAGGATTCAATAATTTCTAAGAAAAGGAGTTTTATCTTCCCTTTTGTAATTGTCATCTTGCTACCTATGGCTCCCATGTACTTGCATAAAATGATCAGTATATTCCATTTTAACTATGTCAGGTTCAAAGTATTACTGCTAGTCCTTGTTAGCAGTTAGCATTTTTGTACATTGTTAGCATTTTTTTGGCAGTCAAAAATTATAGCGCTATATTGGATATTAAGTGATTAGAAAAGTTATGAGGTTGCCCTGGCATGCTCACTTTTTTGGTTAATAGAAACAAAGGTGGCTGCTTTGTGTTTATATGTATACAAGATGTTCTGAAAATCTTAATGCAGTTTTTTTTCTCCCAGCAACTATTTATTTATTTATTTATTTATTCGTTCATTCATGTATGTATTTATTTATTTTTAGTTGATTTATTTTGAATTATCAACAATCACTTCCATAAGCTTTTGAGTTTAAAATTTTTCTCCCCCTCCCTCCTCACCTCCCTCTGCAAGACGGTGTGCAATCTGATATAGGCTATACATACATATTCCTATTAATCATATTTTCACATTAGTGATGTTGTAGGTAAGAATTAGAACCAATAGGAGGAACCACCAGAAAGAGGAAACAAAACACAACAGAAGAAAAGAAAAATAGCAAATAGTATGCTTCGATCTGCATTAAAACTCCATAGTTCTTTCTTTAGATGTGGATAGCATTTTCCATCATGAGTCCTTGGGAGATGTCTTCGATCTTTGTATTGCTGAGAAGGGTTAAGTCTATCAATATTAGTCATCATGCAATGTGGCTGTTAGTGTGTACAACATCCTCCTGGTTCTGCTCTTAATGCAGTTTTAATAGCTTAAAATTGCACTAAGATTTTTGGAACACCTTGCATTTGTATATTTGTAGTGCTCTTTTGATGAGCATAAATAGTTTCAATACTGCTGGTGGGGAACATAAGGAGACAAGATAGTTAAACACTTAGAGCTAATATTATGTCATCTAATCTATTCCTTTTCTATTTCTGTTATGCTTTCCATGCCTTAGAATTGGTTGTTACTTCCTTTGATAGTTGTTTCCAGCTCCTTCCTTGTTTTTTTTCACTAGTTTTTAGCCCTTCCTACCATTATTACTTGCGAGTGGGAGTCAGATTCTTGAAGTGAAATAGAGCATGTATTTCTTGTCCTCTTTCTATAGTTGAGGAAAGAAAAGAAGGTCTGAAAAGGGATGCCATGTAGAGTATCTAAAAAGTTTGTATTTGATCCTGGCTACTTTTGCTTGGCATCTTGAGCTTACTTCTTTTTATAAGGGGATATGATCTCGTTAAAGTGATGTTCCTGGCTGTACTTTGAGAATATAAAACTTATCTTAAAAATATAAAGATCAACAGTTACTTAGAAAAAAGTTCAGCCACAAGTTGATCATTAGTTTTCAAGATTTTACTTTTCAACAATAAAAATATATTACCCAAAGAAAAGTGTGGACTTATAGCCAGAAAAAGCCAGGTTTTTTTCTTTTTTAATTTTCATTTATTCATTTATTTGTTTATTTTTGGTCAAATCAAAATCTTATATATAGTTTAAAAAAAGATAAATTGGTATTTATATTGTTTAAGATCCATCTCAACAGTTAACAATGAGATGAATTATATTTTGTTTAAACTTAAATCATCCAGACTAGTCATTGTATATTTTGCTGAGCCTTGCTGTGTGGTAATTACATATAAGATTGCTGAAATTCAAACATAGTTGTGTGCTTGGCCAGAATTAAATCATTAGGTCTCTATGTAAAACAGTTTGGGAAATAGTTCCAGGTAAGCTCTGACATAATCATCTCAATCCAGTTAGGTTTGTGTGTATAATCTAGGGAAAAATCTTTGTGAAAAATGCTTGTTTTTGTATACAATTGTTTTTTAAAATTACAGCCAGTTGTTTGGGGAAGAAGATGCTGATCAGGAAGTATCCCCTGACAGAGCTGATCCTGAAGCTGCCTGTGAGTAAAATATTCAGGCTTGAACTTGTCATTTCATCAAAAGCTTTAAGTTTTATTTTTTATTTTTTGCCATTTTTTTATTAATTTATTTTGATTTATCAATAATCACTTCCATATGCTTTTGAATTTAAAATTTTTCTCCCCCTTCCTCCCCACCACGCTCCCCAAGACGGCGCACAATCTGATATAGGCTATACATTTACATTCATATTAAACATATTTTCACATTAGTGATGTTGTAAGTAAAAATTAAAACCAATAGGAGGAACCATCAGAAAGAGGAAACATAACTCAACAGAAGAGAAAAAAAAATAGCAATTCAACTTCCATAGTTCTTTCTTTGGATGTGGATAGCATTTTCCATCACAAGGCCTCTGGAGATGTCTTAGATCCTTGTATTGCCAGGAAGGGTTAAGTTTATCAATATTAGTCATCACACAACGTGGCTGTTATTGTGTACAACGTTCTCTTGGTTCTGC
Organism: Vombatus ursinus; assembly: GCF_900497805.2. NCBI lineage: Eukaryota > Metazoa > Chordata > Mammalia > Diprotodontia > Vombatidae > Vombatus > Vombatus ursinus. The sequence goes on along the minus strand of NW_020954564.1, from coordinate 19,617,711 downwards.
TCACTTCACTCAGCCTCGGACCATAGAAGTCTTTCCAGGTTTTTCTGAAGTTAGCCTGTTCATCATTTCTTATAGCACAATAGTATTCCATCACATTCATATACCACAACTTGCTCAGCCATTCCCCAATTGAGGGACATTCTCTCAATTTCCAATTCCTTGCCACCACAAAAAGAGCTACTATAAATATTTTTGTACATGTGAGTCCTTTTCCCATTTGTATGATCTCTTTGGGATATAGCCCTAGAAGTGAAAAGCTTTAAGTTTTAACAGCTAGTTCTCTTATTCTAGTTATGAAAATAGCAGCTTGTAAGAGTGCAGTGCTAAGATGGTCATACCTCCCCTTCTGGCCCCTCTAATAGGCCCTGAATCAGGAGGGCAAATACTAAACCAGAATATGTTGATTACAGGTGAATTCCCTAGCTAATTTAAATTATTTCTTTCATCAGTTAAGTTGGGTCCTGTTTCATGTCTCTTCATGTTAAAACTATAGCCAGATGTTGTCTATTGCAGGGGAACCAGCAGAAGCTGAAGCCAGAGCAAGAGCATCTAATGATGACGGTGATATCAAACGTATTTCCACTAAGGAATGGGCTAAATCAACTGGATATGATCCAGTTAAACTCTTCACTAAGGTGAGATTTGCTCTCTCAAATAGCAGAGTGGTATAAGCGATTGAGTTCTATTTCTTTTGAATTCCTTCAAAAGTTTAATGACTTACCCAGGGTCATACCCAGGTTCAGACATTAGTAAGTATCTAAGTCAATCATTAAGCATTTATTAAGCACCTTTTATGTTCCAGGGACCGTGTTAAATTCTGGGGGTACAAAGATTGTGAGGAACTCAAAATCTTATGGGAGAAACAAGCAAACAAATATGTACAAACAAGCTATATACAGGATAAATAGGAAATCATTAATAAGAGAGAAGGCACTAGAATTAAGAGGATGGAAAAGGCATCCTATAGAAGAGATTTTAGCTAAGAATTCAGGGAAGATAAGGATGGAAAAATGAGGAGGGAGAACATTCCAGCCGTGAAAAATGCCCAGAGGCAGAATTTGAATTAATGACTTTCTAAAGGTCATTATCTAGTTTGATAGAAAAGTTTCAACTGCTACTAAGGTGATTTTCTCATTTAGGTGGGTAATTTAAAAAATTCTTAATAATAGGATAGTTACTGTTAATAGGTAGTCTGTTAGGAAACCTTTTGGTGGGATCCAGCAAAAGGTATTTTTTCATATAATTTCTATAATATTGAGAGGTGGAAAAATAGTAGAAACTACAGAATTCCTTCTAAAACTAAATGTTTTAGGATATAAGGGGACTATTGCTTATTTAAATATATTTATATCTGCAACATAAGGAAAATCTAAATTCTTAATGATTAACAAACTCCCCCCATTAATACCCTGCCCATTCCAGTGATTCTTTACAACTTGAGGTCATAATTCAAACCTCATTCACCATTCCTTACTGTTCTGTTCCTTATTTATATTTCTCACTCCTCTCCCCACATCCCCCTTCCCCCCTTAGGTACTCACCTCTTCCATGCTCTCTGGAATCCTGCTCCATAGGCAAAAAACTTGTTTTTGTCTTAAATCTTTTCCTTTCTCACATCTAGTCTTTTGGCTCTCACTGAGACCTGGCTGCTTCCTTTTTTTTTTTTTTTTTGCTAGGCAGTGGGATTAAGTGACTTGCCCAGGGTCACACATTACTAAGTGTCAAGTGTCTGAGGCTGGATTTGAACTCAGGTCCTCCCGACTCCAGGTCTGGTGCTTTGTCCATTGAGCTACCTAGCTGCCCCCTGGCTGATTCCTGATGATGGCTTCCATTGCTGCCTTTTCTAGCACTGATTTTACTTTCAGTCATTAGTCATTGACTTACTGGTCAGGGTGGAGTTGTTGGAATACTCCTTACTTCTCACTGCTACTTCTAGGTTTTCCTTTTACCACCATCACTCAGTAAACTGTCAACTCTTGAAGTTCATTCACTGCAACCCTACTACCCAAAATTCTGCTAGTTGTTGTCTGCCAATCTCCAGGACATTTCCTTTCTTTCCTCAGTGAGTTGAGTGCTTGGCTCACAGTTTTTCTCATCTCTCTACCTCCTGCCATCATACTGGGGGACTTCAACATATTAATACTCTTTCAAGTACCCTAATGTCATAGTTCTTCAACTTAATTACCAAGATGTATTCCTCCATCCCACCTCAGCCACATAACAAAGGTTGTCATCGCCTCCATCTTGGAATTGCCCACATATGTGCTAATTCCATGTTCGTGAACTCTGAAATTCCCTTATATGATCACAATGTATTGTTATTCATATTCTCCCTCTGCCTTGCAACCCCAAACCCTGTTTTTTGTTCCCATTGTGACTTCCAGTGCTTCAGCTCCCCAGTTCTCTACTAGGCCATTACTTCTGCACTGACTTCACTCTTCCCTTGGTGAACCCGTCTTGACCCCTTGGTGAACCCGTTTAGCTCTACCGTCTTTTTGTGTCCCTTGCCTTATTATATCACCAAACATGTCCTGCCAATCCTTAGCCTTGGATCACTCCCACCATCTGCTACCTTTCATCCTATCTATGTGCTGCTGAACAAAGGTAGAGAAAAATCATGAAACCATACTGACAGGTCCATTATGAATTTATGTTACATAACCTCAACAGGACCCTTAATGCTGCAAGGCAATCCTTTTATACCTCTCAATTAACTCACTGCCTTCCCCACTGCAAGAGTTTTTCCCAGACCTTTTCAGCTCTCTTCAGATCTCCGATGGCTCTCCCTCGTCCTTTCCCCTTCCTTCTCAGCTAAAAAACTTGCTTCATATTTTACTAAAAAATTGAGACCATTCTCCAAGAGTTTTCCTCTGCTTTTTTCCACATCTTTGCCATTTATCTCCTCCTTTACTCTTGTCTTTCATGAAGAGGTGACCTCTTGCTAAGACAGACTTCTATAAATGCACAAATGATGCCATTCCATACTGTCTTCTTCGACAGGTTGCCCCCTCTGTTATCCCAGTTCTCTTATTTTCAGTCTCTCCCTGTCTATTGCCTGCTTCCCTGTGGACCACAGACATGACCATTTCTCCCCCTCCTCAAAAAACCCTCACTTGATTCATCCATCTCTGTTAATCATTCTCATCTTTCTCCTTCCCTTTGTGACTAAACTCCTTGAGAAGGCTGTCTTGAATGGATGCCTCCACTTCCTTTTCTTTCACTCAGGGAGTTACTCACTACAGTCTGGCTTCTTTCTTCATCATTCAACCAAAAATTCAACCAATGCCTCCAAAGTTACCACTTTTTCCTGGTTGCCAAATCTAATGACCTTTTCTCAGGCTCCATCTTACTTAACCTCTCTGCAGTCTTTGACTTTTGACATTGTGGATCACCCTTTTTCCTTCAATATTTTCTTTAGGTTTTCAGGACCTACTCTCTTGGTTTTCTCCCTGCTTGTCTGACTATTTCTCAGTCTCCTTTGCTGGCTCTTCATCCAAGTTACACCTACTAACTATGGATATCCCACAGGGCTTTTGTCCTTGTCTACTTCTCCTTCTACACTATTTCACTTGGTTATCTCATCAGCTCCTATAGATTCAATTATTGTTTCTGTGTTAATGATTCTCAAATCTGCTTACTCATTAGTATCTTTTGACCTGCATTCTCATTTCTTCAGCTACTTTTTGGATATCTTGAGTTGGATGTCCTGTAAACATCTTAAAATCGATATTTATAAAACAACTATTTATTCCCTAAATCCTCCCCTCTTTCTAATTTCCTATTACCGTTACCACCACCATTCTCCTTGTCACCTAGGCATGCAATTTAGGTGTCATCTTTAACTCTTTACTTTCTCTCATCCCCCATATCCAATCTGTTGTTAAGACCTGTCAGTTTTACCTTTTTAACATTTCTTGAATACTATGTATTCTTTCTTCTACCACCCTGGTGCAGGCCCTCATCTCCTTGTGCCTGGACTATTGAAATAGTCTGCTGGTTGGTCTTCTACCCTCAGATCTTTCTACTCCAGTCTATCTTCCACTGAATTGTTAGTGATTTTCCTAAAGCACAAGTCTGACTATGTCACTCATCCTGCTTAATAAACTTTAGTGCCTCCCTGTTGCCTCCTGGATCAAATATAAAAATCTTATTTGACATTTAAAGTCCTTCATAACCTAGTTCTCTCCCCCCTTCCTCCCCCTAATGTTCTTACATCTTAACTTCTTCCCCCACTCTCCCTCTTCCCTCCGTGTACTCTGAAGTACAGTGACCCTGCCCTCCTTGCTTTTTGTTGCACAACTTTCTTCATCTCCCAACTCCAGGCATTTTGATTGGCTGTCCCCAGGCTTGGGTTATTCTCTTTCCTCATTTCTCCTTCCTGTTTTCCTTAGGCTTCCTTTAGATCCCAGCTAAAATCCCAGTTTCAAGAAGCATCTCCTGATCCCTTTTAATTCTGGTGCCTTCTGTCTGTTGATTATTTCCAATTTATCCTGTATGTAACTTGTTTGTATATAGGTGTGTGTGGTCTCCCTCATTAGAAGGAAGTCCCTTGAGAGTAAGACTGTATTTTGTGTTTCTTTCTATTCCTAATGCTTAGTACAGGTTCTGGCACATGATACTTAAAAACATTTATTGACTGGCTAATTTGTGTGCTTAATTAGTTTAGGCTTATTCAAGAAATTATTACTTTTGGTTTGTTTTTGTATCACTTTAATCTCTTCCTACTTTTCTGCCCAGCAAACCATCCTTTGGGGGAAAAAAATCATTCAACAAAATCCACCAATGCATCAATCTGAAAGTACATGCAATAGTCTCCCTTTATACTTCCCTACCTCTGAAAAAAGGGAAGAGTTTTTCATTTTCTCAGCTTTTTGCCAGGGTCACCCTTTGTCATTAATATTATAGTATTCAATTTAGGTTTTTTTGTTCTATTTGCTTTCTTGTCTACATAATTTTCTTGGGTTTGTTTCTTTATTCAGTTTCTAATTCTTTCCATGCTTCTCTGTATTCTCTGTTGTTTTATGGGGCGGTAATATTCACTTACATTTATTTATGTATTTATGTATTATGTGTGTATTATTTATGCATTTATGTATGTATTAAGCCTTTTGCAAATCAATGGTAGGCTCATTGTTTTTTTAAAACTATTTATAGTAGATAATCATTCTAGCACCATGTTTTTTAGTATATGACATGTCTCTAACTCAAAATCATTATCATGGTACAATATTTAATGCATTTCCAATATTGAATGCATTTACTTGTCCCTGAACATAGTAGGTGCTTAGTATTTGTTGAATATTTAAATGAATTACATATATCACTTGCTAGCATGTGCACTTAAGGGATTATTACATTCGATTTTGTCTCTTTTTTTTTAAGCTTTTCAAGGATGATATAAGATACTTATTGACAATGGATAAACTGTGGAGGAAAAGGAAGCCTCCTGTGCCATTAGACTGGACTGAAGTACAGAGTCAAGGTAATTTGTACAGATCTTGTGAGTACCTACTTTAAACCCTCCATTCCCACTTAAAATATATATATATATAGCTCCCTTATTTGACTGGATCTCCTGTTTGTTTTGTTTTGCTGGACACTTTTATACAGTGGGGCTTCTTTTTCTGCCTTCCATTGACTTAGTGTCTGCCAGTGACCAAAGAAGTCAGATTTCTGGAATAGCATAGTCTATTCAAGCAAGAAAATGTTTCTAAAATATTATCAGAAACTTTTCTGTTTCCATAATAAGTGGTATTTACGTAGTAACTACTCATATCCTCTGTTGTCAAAGATAAGCTCTTCAGAATGTTGAGAGTGAATGATTCAAGCAAGCTATTTTGAGCAAGGAGAACATCTTTTCCTTTTTATTTTTTTAAATAGATAAAAACACCACCCTACCTAGGGTCCCAATAAGAATCAGTTCCCAGTTTTCTTGAAACTTCTTTATTTTGTACTTTATGATGGGTAAGGGATTCCTGAAAGTTTTGGATTGGTCCTGTTGGAAGAACCAACAGACTGAAGTGTTGAACATCATTCCTCATCAGACAGATATTTATCTGGAGCATGGCTGGAGCCAATCATTCTATTATGTTGTATTGTAATTCTGTTCAGTTACTGTACAGATTTGTTGGGCATTTAATTTATTTTTACCTAAAACATTTTTGCTATTTTGAATATGTGTCTGGTTGCTTTTTTAGATTTAAGATAATGTTATTTTAAAAAAGCATTATTACTATTATACCAGAGATGAGAGTGTTCCAAATTCATAGACTAGTAGAAATCCTTAGTGTAAACCTGATTGTAAATACAGTAGCTTAAGGAAACCCAAAGGAAATTCTACTGATTTCATCTGCAGAGAACTTTTTTTTAATTGAGCTGAGGAAGAACTGTTGCAAACATTTAGGATTTCAGGGATACTAGCTGATTGTTAATTTTTTTGGGTTTGTTTATGTTTACTTTTAACTTTTCAGTTGAATTTAGCTTTATACTTTGAATTCTTTTAAATGTCTTGACATAAATTATCTAATACCTATCCCATCCTATCCTTTCTTCCCTTTTCCCTCTCCTCCAAAAAGGGCCTCTTATCCAGGGCATGTCCTCTGCTGATGTAATGGCAATAATGTTTGTTTTTCTATTGTTGGCTCTCTATTAGGTAGCTGGGTTGCTTGGTAGGGAGAGCATCAGTCCTGAAGTCAGGAAGGACTGAGTTCAAATCCAGCCTCAGACACTCCTTAGCTTTGTGACCCTGTGCAAGTCACTTAATAACCTGTTTGCCTCAATTTCCTTCTCCGTAAAAAAATGAGGATAATAACAGCACCTACCTTCCAAGGTTGTTGTGAGAATCAAATGAGATAATTCTAAAGTGCCAAGCATAGTGTAGTATGTATGTATACACGTAGTAATAAATGTTAGGTATTACTAACTATTATACTACCTACATAAAAAAGTAGTAGAATAGAAAATGCAATTCAACTTTTGTATACTTGATAGTTTTCTTTTTTGGTTTTTACAAATCTCAGTGCATTGACCTTTTGAAGTATGAAGTATGAATGTGAAGACACATTTCAGTTTGTCACCTAAAGAATTTTTATTAGTTGATTATTATGTTTATTGTTGTACTTGGATTATTTTAAAATGCTTGTCTGGTGTTTTATGTTCTAACCAAGGATAGAGTTGAGAAGTTGTATGTGGTGACTTACTCTGTAGTATTTTTTTGTCTTGCACATATCTTTAATGCCACTGATACTGACTGATTTTTTTTTTTGTATAGTGACCACAGCTGCTTACAGGGAAGTAGTTCTCTCCCTGTCCTCAATAATGACTTTTCTGACATATGTTCATTCTTGAGCTTGTCTCCCCTAACTAGCTTTTCATTGTTCTGCTTTGGCTGAGGAGAGTTTGGTTGTTGAGGTTTGTATTTGCTACTATCTTTTAATCCTTATTTTCTTTTTAACCTAACTTTCAAATGGCTATATTATTTACCTGGAGAGTACCTTTCTAGCACTTTTTATAAGTTTATTTTATATTCTTTATATTCTTCTTTGCCGTTTATTCACTTGCCTTCAGAAAAGAGCACAAATCACCTAAATTTTCATTTTGGCAGCTGGGTGGAGTAGGGAAAACCTTGAGGCAGAAAAACTATTTAAGATGCTGTTGGCAGTGGTCCAGGTGAGAAGTTTTGAAGGCCTTTGACAGGCCTGTGTTTTCCCTTGTGAGTGGAGAGAAGTGGATAGTTGTAAGACACATGACAAGACTTGGCAGCTAATTAGATATGTGAGGTGAAAGAGTGGAAGGAGTTGAGGATGACTCTGAGTTTGTAAATCACAGTGATTGGAAAGATGATGGCATTTTAATACATTTTTCCTTTTATATAGCTTTGGTGTCCTGAATTTTCAGAGGTTATGCTAGCATAGTACACAACTATCAGATCCTACCAATTTGAAAATGTTTTGAGTACAGCCTAGTAATAGAATGTGTTTCTGTTGTCCAAGGACTAGCCTGCCTATATTTGTAGAGCCTCATTACCAGATTTGCTTGACTGATGAATTATTTTGGCCAAAGAAGTTCTTGAAGACTGATTAATTCACAGTGGGGTTGGGATCTGCTACTTTGATAAAGTCATAGATCCATAAAATATTGAAGTGTAGTCATAGCCAGCATGAATTATTGCTCTTCTGTTTCTGCTTTATTAATATGAATAACTTTCTATAAATCTTTCAGAATTTCACAAATATTCTTCATATTTATGGCTTTTAAATGTCATTCTGTTATGTTAATATACCATAGTTTATTCAGCTGTTCATTAACTAATAGGCATTTACGTCATTTTCAGTTCTTTTGCTATTACAAATAATACTGCTTAGATGTAGTTTTGAACAGATCTTTTTATATCTTTAAAATGATGCTCTTAGGACTTCTTCACAATAAAGGGATGAGAGGAACAAAGTATATAATTATCTTTGTGTGTTTTCTTATTTCCCTCAAAAAAGATTTTTTTTTTATCAATTTGCAATTCCGTTAAATCTTTGAAAATTGGGTTTTAATCATTTATTTTTTCCAGTTTGATAGGTATGCAGTGATACATATCACAGCTGCTTGATTTTGCATTCCTCTGAAGATTAATGAGATTGATCATTTTTCAAACGATTGTTTTAGCAATATATGTTTCATACTTGTAAATTCTTTCAATATGTATATTTGAACCTTTATCCAGTAATGATTGATTTGGGAGAATTATCCTTAAATATTTATAATTTTATAGATTTTAAATGTTTACTTTTTATATTATGGGTCCTGGAAATATTTTCCCCAAATAAGTATTTTTATCTTGGTTACATTTGTTATAATCAAATTGATTTTTAATATAATTAAATCCATCTACTTTATTCCTTGTGATTTCTTCACTAAAAACTCTATTGTTTTCTGTTTTGGTACTGATGTTCTTATTGATCAAGGATTGCTTTTGTTTAATCAGTACAAAAGATGGTAAGGGTGCTAATGTTGATGTTTGATAAAGAAAAGCCCTTTATACCCAAGCTAATACTATTTTTCCCTCCATTTGAAGAAATAAATGCAGCAGATCAACAAAATGAATCCACGATAGGTTTAAAAGACCAACAGGTTCTGGATGTCAAGAGCTATGCACGTCTTTTTTCAAAGAGTATTGAAACCTTGAGAGTTCACCTGGCTGAAAAAGGTGATGGAGCTGAACTCATATGGGACAAGGTTAGTTGAGAAAATGTGGTAACTATTTATATATTGAGTATATGTTTTAATTCTAGTGCTATTCTTTTGAGAAGTTAAATTAGCCTTATTGGGAATTTGTAAGGGAGTCATTTTAAATGTTAATAAATCATACTTATGATGTTCGAGAAATTTTATCCGATTTTCTTTGGATGTTTCATTGTTATAATCAGATTTCTTCTTGAATGCAAATTAATGATGATTAAAAATGATTGGGCAGCTAGATGGTGCAGTGGATAGAGTGCTGGGCCTGGAGTCAGGAGGATCTGAATTCAAATGTGACCTCAGACATTTAATAGATGTGTGACCCTGGGCAAGTCATTTAACCCTATTTGCCTCAGTTTCCTCATTTGCAAAATGATTTGGAGAAGGAAATGGCAAATCATTTCAATATCTTTGCCAAGAAAACCCCAAATTAGGTCACGAAGAGTCAGACACAATTTTAAAAAATAGGGGCAACTAGGTAGAGCACCGGCCCTGAAGTCAGGAGGATCTGAGTTCAAATGTGGCCTCAGACCAAATACTTGACACTAACTAGCTGTGTGACCCCGGGCAAGTCACTTAACCCCAGTTGCCTAAAAAAAAAAAAGTCAAAGTTAAAAAAAATATATATCTACAAAGGACTTTGCTCTAAAGTATCACAATAGTTATAAAATGGGTATAATGTGTACCATCTAATTTGTAGGATCGTTGTGATGAAAATGCTTTGGGAATCATCTGTAAGTAAATACAAGTTGTTATCATAGATATTTTTTACAACAAGCATTTGTTTTTGTGAACAAATGTTCAGGAATAAAATGTATGGTGTACACAGATGAAAGTATCATCCTGAAAGGAAAATTTGGCCTGGCTAAAATAATTTTAAAAACCCAGAAAATGTTGCTATCATTTTCTGAGTGTGTTTAAGGTGGGTACCTTTTAAAGATTTTTTTTTTTTTTTTGAATCATTGTCAGGATGATCCATCAGCAATGGATTTTGTTACGTCTGCAGCAAACCTCAGGATGCATATTTTCAGTATGAATATGAAGAGCAGATTTGATATCAAATGTAAGCTTTACTTTCCTTCTACTTGTGGGTCAAGTCACTTCCATTTCTGTTTTTTAAAATAGACTTTAAACTTTTAAAAAAGTTTTTTTTTTAAACATTTACCTTATTTTTTCAGCTATGGCTGGAAATATCATTCCTGCAATAGCTACTACTAATGCGGTGATTGCTGGGCTGATAGTCTTGGAAGGTTTGAAAATTTTGTCAGGAAAAATTGATCAGTGTAGAACGGTGAGTTAGTAGAGAAGATTTTGAAGTTTTATTTCTGGAGTCATATCTTCTCTGTCTAATTTCTGTCTGTGTATGCTCCCCAAAGATCTTTTTGAACAAACAGCCCAATCCAAGAAAGAAACTACTTGTGCCTTGTGCATTGGATCCTCCCAACCCTAATTGTTATGTTTGTGCCAGCAAGCCTGAGGTAACAGTGAAACTGAATGTCCACAAAGTTACAGTCCTTACATTACAGGATAAGGTGAGTATGATGAAAATTCTTTTCCTGACTTCTAAGTTTGTCAAATGCAACCTCTGTTTTAACTGGTATATTAAACTTTTCGAAGATATCGCACTTTTCCTTCCCTCCTCAAAAAAACTTCCCATACTCCCCTTTTGCTTTATTATTGCTATAATCATGACCTAAGTCCCTAGGTATAAAACCAGAAAGGCACTGCACTATAATTGTCTTCAAACCACAAGAGAGAGTTTCTCTTGAATCAAAACCTAAATGTTTAACCTGTATTTGTTAAGGCAGTATGGCAGAAAATATCCTTTATCCACTACTAGAAAGTACTCAGTGCCTTGCTTGTTTTATTGATGTTGGGGATCAGGTCATGTCATCTGTCTATGTAGAATGGGGTAGTTAAAAAAAGCACTGGATTTGGAGTCTGAGGTTCTGGTTTCAAACCCTGCCTTTGCTTACTTGGGCAAGTCACTTAGCTTTTCTGGGCCTCAGCTTTCTCATTTTAAAGGTTGACACATTTTAAGAATGTTTTCAGTGTCTTGAAATTGAATAACAGTATTGAACATTTTAGAATGGGACTGACTTAGATTTAGAAAAATGATAGTTCTCATGATAGGAAATGTGTAGTAGTACATTTAAATGCTTTATATTTATAAAATTAAATTGTTTTATATGACTAAAGTTTAAAACATTTGATGTGATGCAGAATTAAAATACCACATTGGAAGAGAGGAGGAAACTAGCCCTACTGGAAAATAATTCTAGGCGGTTTTGTTGATTTTAAAGTATGTTAGTGGCATGAATCTTTTTTTCTTTTTAGATAGTGAAAGAAAAATTTGCTATGGTAGCTCCAGATGTACAGATTGAAGATGGCAAAGGAACCATCCTCATATCTTCAGAAGAGGGAGAAACAGAAGGTATTCACTGTATACATTAGCTTTCCTTATTTATTTGGAGGCATTGTTAGGCAGTATTCTTTTTTTCAACAAGTATCTGAGGACTTGCTTTGAGTACAATGTTGTACTAGGCATTGGGATGCAGAAAAAACTGCAAGGTTTCTTTATAATTAACAGAAATCCTGTTTTAGTGTTGAAAGTCTCAGCAGCATTGACTTACCAAGAAGTGTAGTTTGGATGATTGGTTGTATGTGATGAGGAGCTGTGCTTGGTCTGGCTGTCCTAATAGGAGATAAAACTAATGAAGCCAGAGTTGCAGATGTAAACCCTGCCTGGACCACAATTTGCTCATTCTCATCGATGAATACTTTATTACTAATCTTAGGGTTGTGGTTAAAATGGGGATTGTGAAAAAGTGGCTCAGTGCTGCTCATCCCTTCAGCTTGTATTCTGTAGATACTAAGTCAAGAGAATGAATTCTCTTTGAAATGTAAGGTTGTCTTGGCTCTTTGCAGAGGTCCAGTAAAAGGGGTAGTCACTATTCAGATGGTGTTGTCAATTAGGTGTTAAGGGGTTAAGTATAGACTGAATTTTATCATCTTTAATAGGGTACAGTTTAAGATGTAATTCATTGTTGTAGGAGGATCATTTTTATAATTTAAATTCTATCAATTTTCTAGCTAATAATCATAAGAAGTTGTCAGAATTTGGAATTAGAAATGGCAGCAGGCTTCAAGCAGATGATTTCCTACAGGATTATACATTATTGATCAATGTCCTCCATAGGTAGGAATTTTTATTACTCTAAAATGAAAAATATTTAAAAAGTAAAAAGGTTGTTTTCTTTCCTTAAATCTCATTGTTCTCATAAAACCCTAGTACACTTGTGCCTAAGATAGCTACTGATTTCATGATGCAAACATCATAGAAATTTTGGGATCCAGAAGTGTAAACGGATGTCTTTTATAACTATTTTAAGTAAGTAAAGGGAAACAGTCATACCAAAGTAGATTATTAGTATTCAGAAAAGCTTCTTTTTTCTTGGAATAATCTGACCAGAGAGTGTTAGCCAAAATTTCAATTTATGTAGGTCTTTGCCTTAGCAAAAACAAACTAGCAAACAAACAAATAAAAAACTCAACTAATAATAGCTCATGTTTATATAGTGCTTTGGGAAATAACATTTTTACTTAGAAATTTATTTTCATTATGGTAAAAATATGAATTATACAGGTTTTGGTTATTGGGATCAACTTAGGGTTTCATTGCTTTTTGAATGTAAATTTACTAGAAGTAAGAAACATGGGTGTTTGCAGGATTGTCAAAAGACAAAAAATTTTTTTAACCCCACTTGTTTGTTCACCTTGGGTTACCCTCGCTTGTAATTATATCGTTAATATAATAAAGAACAAGTGGATAGAGCACTGGCCTTGGATTCAGGAGGACCTGAGTTCAAATCCAGCCTCAGACACATAACACTTACTAGTTGTGTGACCCTGGGCAAGTCATTTAATCCCAATTGCCTAACCCCCCCCCCCAAAAAAATAATAAAGAACAGCATTAGAGTAGCTTACTACATTGAAAAGAGCACTAGAGTGTGCGGGAGGGGAGAGGGCTAGTTATCCTGTAAGAGGCTAGTAGCTTGTCATAATGGCTGGGATGGCTGGGCCTAGTAGCTCAGGATGCAGCTGAGAGCCAGAGGTTTTGTAGGAAGGGGTAGAAGAAATCTCACTAAATTGTTTCTGATTGGTTTCTTGTCTTTGATATCACAACTACCTGGGATTTGAATTTTTCAACATAGTACCAGGAAGTTTAAAGTAAAGGATTTAATAGGATGACAATGATTTTTTATGGTGCCTATAAATCATATGAACTACTTATTAAGCAGGGTTTTTTTTTTTAAGGAAAAATAAATGTCAATACTATAGAAATGTGAGCTATTATTTATAACCAATATGTGCAACCTCCTGCTTATAAAGATCCAGGAATTTTGTGTGCCTTCTGAATTGCCAAAGAATCTTTAATTTATTCTCAGTATAGTTTGATTATTTATATTTTATTATATTTTAATTCTCAAAATTAATAATATGGGTATAATAATAGAACATTTGATAAGCTTTGATTACCCCAATCTGCCCCATTTCTCAACCATACCATAGAGTTTATTGTAAAAAGACAATTTGTTACCTTTATTTTAAAATGTAACTTTTTTACAGTGACGATCTAGAGAAAGATGTGGAATTTGAAGTTGTTGGAGATGCCCCTGAAAAAGTGGGGCCAAAGCAGGCAGAACAGGCATCTAAAAACATCAGTAATGGCAGTGATGATGGGGCACAGCCATCCACATCAACAGGTAAATAACTTCACAGAATCTCAGAGTTGAAAGGGGACCTCCAACCATCTAGAACAGTACATACTTGAACAAGGAGTCCCTCTAAAACATACTGAGCAAATGGTCATTCAGCCTTTGCTTGAAGAACTTCAGTGAGGGGGAAACCTACTACTTTCTGAGGTAGCTCTTTCCATTTCTGGATGGTTTTTGTTGTTAGGAAGTTTTTCCTTATTGTCAGTTTGCCTCTTTGCATTTTTTTTTTTAACGTTATTCCTAGTTTTGCTCTCCAGGGGCCAAGCTATAATTTTCTAGGTGTTTATAGGCAACAAGTCTAATTCTTCCACATAATAGCCTTCAGATTTTTTGAACAGAGCTATCATTTTTTTCCTCGAAATCTTGTCTTTTCTGGGTTAAACATTTCCAGTTCTTCTCTCTAATCCTCATATGCCACAGACTCAAGACTTTTCACCATCCTGTTTTCCTTCTCCAGCTTCTCAGTGTTCTTAAAATGTAGTGCCTAAAATTTAACAAAATTGTCTACGACAAGTGTTCTGATTGGGACAGAATGTAGTGGTGAGACTATTACCTCCTTACTCCTGGATACTGTTTTCTCTAATAATGTAACCTAAGACAGCATTAACTTTTTTGGCTATTATATTATATGGTTGAAGCATACCTCACATTTTTTCCCCCACTAAAGCCTTTACATTTTTTTCAAACTGCTGTTCAACCATACCTTCCCCATTTTGTACTTGTGATGCTATTTTTTTTTCAAATCCAAGGGTAAAACTTCACATTTATCCCTTTTATATTTCATCTGACCTGTCAATAGTTTTTTAGATTCTGACTGTCATTGTGTATAACAGTCCCTTCTAATTTTTAGTAATCTACAAGTTTGATAATTTTGTCATTGTCATCTTTATCCAAGTCATTGATAAAAAGGGTAACTAGTACAGGTCTAAGTACATATTCTTGGGACCCTCCTTTGGAGATCTTCCTAGGTGACATTAAACCATTAGTGATCACTCTTTGTGCCTGACTAACCACATTTAAATTCACCTAACCAGAACTATTGTCTAGTCTATATTTATCTTTTATACAAGAATAGTATTATAGACTTTGTCAAATATTTTGCAGACATGTAGGTAAATTATATCTTATGACATTTCTGTCATTTACTAGTCTTAACATGACAAAGGGAAATTAAATTATTTCTTGATGAAACCATGTCAATTCTTTGTGATCATGATTTCCTGTTTTAGATGTTCACTAACCATTCTTTCAATATAATACATTCCACAATTTTGGTAAGAATCCACATCCAGTTTCTTGGCCTCTAGTTTGCAGATGCTATTCTCTCCCCTTTTTTGAAATCTGGGACATTTGCCCTATTCCAGTTTTGTAGTATTTCTCCCAATCTCCACAAACTTTCAGTGATCACTGACAGTGTTTCAGCAGTCATAGTCACATCTGTCAGACCATTGGGTATGAAGGATGTTGTATCTGTAGGCCTAGTGATGTGAACTCAACAAAGGTGCCCTCCCTGATTATAAAACTTAATTCTCAAGAGGGAAATGGTTATCAGCTTCAAAATCTTCCATGGAAACTTTCTATGACTGCTTGGTTATCTTGGTGTCTCTTCTGAAATAAATGCTGTTTAAGTGCCAGAAGGTGTGGAATTTTTTTGTTTTTAAGATGGGGCTTTGTATATGGGAGTTATCAAGAACTTGAATCTGGGGAAAGACACATAGAGAAACATTTGATAGCAATTTATTCATTAGCTAGTAGTGATAGTTTACAACTGGACATATTGGTGAGTTTGCTGGAACATAAAAGGAGTCATTCTCAGTACCTATATTTGGAATACAAAGGTAAATTCATCTGGCAAAAATGATTCATAGATGCAGAATTAGAACATTTTAAGTGGCAATAGTGCTGGGGAATCTTGGACAAATTTTCCTTACCAACTTAGGCTTTGCATTCATGTCAACAAATGTTTATTGACCATTTTGTCAAAGACTGTTTTATGAATTATAGAGGACATTTAGAGCAGTTATGACAATCTTTGCATTAATGAGGTTTACAATGTAGCAAGACCGATAAGACAAATAGTTGTAATGTAAAGTAGAATATGAAGACTGGTGAAAGAAATGTACAGAGTGTTAGTACTGAGGAGAAAGACATTACTTCTGGCTGGGAGAGTGGGGTATGGATCAGGTAAAGCTGAGTTTGAGCTGGGCTTTGATGGATGGATAGGAGTTAGGATTGGTGGAGCTAGGTAGGGAATTTATTGCAGGTAGAGGGAGCAATGTGAGCAAATATACAGATTGGGGGAATTATGGGGATGTATTGGGCAATAGAGAATAGTCTGGCTTGGCTGAAGCTTTAGAATGCAGAAAGGGGAGTAGTTCAGGATTAGCTGAGGCCCAAACTTTACAGGGGCATTGAATGAAGAGTTTAGACTTCATTTGGGATGTAGTAGAGAACTACTGAAGGAAGCAGGGGGGAATGGTATCATTAGAACTATGCTTTAGGAAGATTATTTTTCCTGGTAGTTGTGGAGGGAGGAGTAGAAAGAGTTCATTTCAGCAACATTTATTAGATGTCCAGTGTATAGAGGTCATTGTAGTATGGCATCTGATCTCTGGTGATGACAGTGGGAACAGTGAAGAGGATGGAAGAGGACTTAGGAAATAATTGGATAAGAAGAAATAATCAAAGATGGCTGACGTTTCCAGTTTGTATGACTGGGAATCATGGTGGTGCCATTGATAAGAACTGATAAGTTTGGAGTTGGGAGAAGGTTATCAATTTAGCTTTGTTTATTATTGAACCAAGGATTTCTATATATCGTGGGCTTCCTGAGGTTATGATCACAGCTATCTTGATTTTTCTAGAGTTTTTTAAGTATGAATATGCTTCTCGGATTTAGTGAAACTTGTATTTCATGTACATTTAGTCATTTTCAAAGTGCTTTTAGTCAAGCATTAAAGTGAGCTACTTTTCCTTTGTCTTATGTTCTTTGTTCTGAATCTTTTACTGCTGTGTAGAATGGGCACTCTTGCTCTCATGTACTCTAGGAATTTTAAAGATGGATTGTAAAACTCGGATCTGAATTGTGTATAATATGTTTTAAGATAATTAAATTGAATTTGCATTGTGCATTTCCTTGTTAACCAATATGTGCACCATTCTTGTGACCTTCACCCATTTTTCACTGAAAATGGAGTAGGACACATTGCTCCCTGAGAAGAGTGCAGTGGTTTTTTGAGAATAATTTGAAATGTAAAAAATCACATGGGAGCATAGTTTATTATAGACTAGCATTTAAAAGTGACTTTTTTTTTTTAAATAAGCTCAAGATCAAGATGATGTGCTGATCGTTGATTCAGATGAAGAAGGCCCTTCAAGTAATGCTGATGTCACTGAGGAAGACTCAGTCCGGAAGAGAAAGTTAGATGATAAAGAACTTGTCAACGCAAAGAAGCCACGTACAGAACAGTCTGAAGAGCTAGATGACATTATTGCATTAGACTGAATGAAAATAAACTTCATCATTTTCTTACTGTCTTATGTTATCTGGGCATTTGTGTTAAATGGCCAGAACTAGACTATTTATGTCCTTTGTTCCAAAGGAAAATCACATCACTGACTTGAAAATGAGTCTTTTTCCCCTTGATAAAATATTCATTTGGATAGAACCATTAGAAATATTCCAGTATGCTATATTGAACGTAGTAGGAATTTAGTTTTTAAATACTTGGAAGAGAAGTATTTGCTTAAACAGTCATTAGATAAAAGACAATACACAGTGCATGTTACAGCTTTTTATGTAAATACCTTTAGGTATAATTCAGTAGTTAAAAATACTGTGGTTTAGTAAAATTAATACTCTGGTTATAAAACACCTTTATTTTCGACTAGGAAAATATTTTAGCTCTGATTTAATTGTATTTCACATCTTCAACTAAACTGAGATGGATTCAAAGATGCTTCAAGTGCTGTGTGTTGAAACTTGTTTTAAAATATCAACTGGCACTATGTACATTACTGTAAAACAATGTTAATTTACTCAATTTTTCAGCTTGTACTGCCTGGTATGTCAGCATCAGAAAATTTTTGTGTATTGTTACAAGTTTCAGGTTATTTATATTTGATGTTTTGTAAAACTCAAATACTCCTATGCTGTACCTTTAAAGGACCAAATAAATGATATCTGAATACTTGCTATACATGCCTGTACAGTCCAAGTTAATGCTGACATTGTTGTGGGTTTTACATAGTATCAGTATCTTTTGCACACATTTTTGTTTCGAAAAGTTTAAACTATATTTAGAGTTTAAAAACCCCAGCTCTATGGGAGGGTAATTTAAAAAGTTAGCTCTTTAATGTTTTTCTTAAATTGTTAGCTAGAACAGTTGATTTACGTTCTAGAAAGACATGCTTAACAGTAGTCTGAGACTTTGGTCTTTTCTGAAGATATTTTGTATGTATATATTCCTTATAATGAGGAAGTCTGTCTTATACTTAAGACTTTTGGGGCTATACATCTAAAGGGCATGTTTTGATTTCAAATGTTTGTAAAAATCTAAAGGATGTGGCATGTAATTGGGTAAGGAAGATGAGAGTGAGGAGTTGAGGATGACATCTGGGTTGTGAGCCTGAGTGATGGAGAGGATGGTGGTGCTGTCAACCAGGGAATTTAGGCAGGGGGGAGGGTTTGGGAGAAGTGAAAATGCAGTTTTGGCCATGTTGAAATTGAGTTTTTTATGGGATGTTTTGAGATGTCTAATAGGCAGTTGGAGATGTAAGAGTGCAGTTCAGGAGAGAGGTTAGGGCTGGATAAGTGGTCTTGGGTTTCATCAGCATTGAGATGATAAATGAATCCATGGTATAGTGGATGAGATGAATTAGAGAAATAGTGAGGGTGCAAGAGAGAGTGTTGGGGGAGGAGGACTCTTGGTTGTTAATGGTGTGGCCTAGATGAAGATAGTACAAAAGAAACTGAGGAGTGATCAGAAAGGAGACCCAGAAGAGCAATGTGAAAACCTAGGGAGAAGAGACTGATTGTCAAAGGTTGCAGAGAGATGAAAGAGGATCAGGATTGAGAAGACGCCATTAGATTTGGCAATCAAGACACCACTGATAATTTTGGAGAGATCAGTCTCAGTTAAATCATGAAGTTGGAAGCTAAACTCCAGAGCAAGTAAAGGAAGTGGAGTCACCTGTTATAGACTGCCTTCTCAAGGAGCTTTGCCACCAAGAGATAGGTGAGGATAGCTATTAGGGATGGATGGATCAAGTAAGGGAGTTTTGAAGATAGGGGACATATGGGCATGTTTGTAGGTAGTAGGGAAACAGCCAGTTGATGGGAGAGATTGAAGATAAGTGACAGTGGAAAGAAAAGGGGGCAAATCTGTTGGAGATGATGGGATGAAATGGGATCACTTGTACATACAAAAGGGTTTGCCGTGGCAAGAAGTGCCACCTCTTTATGTGAAACAAAGTGAAAGAGGAGATAACTAATGTGCTTCAAAACCCTTAGAAGCTAAATAAATGTTAGCTATTATTTGGAGCTGGGCAGGAGTCATCTCATCCAACCCCTATATTTTACCTTAAGGAACTCAAACACAGAGAAATTAGGTGGTCATTTCTCAGCAGGTGGTAAATGCAACATTTGAATTTCTTCCAAATCCAGCATTCTTTCCATGACAGTATTGTATCTGGTCCAGCTGTAATAGGGAGCCAGCCATTGAAGGTTTTAGAACAGGGGAGTGCCATGAATAGACCTGTGCATTAGGAAAATCATTTTGGCAGCTGTGTAAAGACATTTCGCCTATAAGCATGTCCAGAGGACATGCAGTATGAAAAGGGAATAGTGGTCCAAACGGGACTATTTATAACCAACACCTAAAACAAGATGACTACTAGTCTCCCTGTCAGTCTAAAGGAAATTTATTGTGCTTGTTCTTGGGGTCTGGGGTCACAAGTGAAAGATGGTTTGACCACAACCTATTATTCTTGTAGATACCTAAAAATACTCAATGAATAATATGCTACCCAAGACCAAGTGACCACAGATTTCTTCAGTGTATTTAATACTATTGCCTAGACTTCCCTCCCTCCTTCCTTCCTTCCTTCCTTTCTTTCTTCCTTCCTTCCTTCATCTCTGTCTGTGAGACCTTGTTTGATTTACTATGCATGTCCCAAACTTTTTTCAAGCAGATTCTACCTCCAGAACATCTTTGGTAATCTTTTTTTTTTTCCACTTACCAACCTAGTTCAGACCTCCATAAGCTCTTGCTTCTACTATTCTAATAGCCTTCTAATTATTCTCCCTGATTTCATTCCACTAACCAACTCATTCTATACACAGCTGCTAAAATAATTTTCCTAAGATTTGACCATGTCATTTCCCTGCTCAAAAATTTTCATTTTTTTATTGTCTCTAGGATAAAATACAAATGCCTCAACCAGGTATTTAAGACTTTCCTCAGTTTAGTTCCAAGCTACTTCTCCGTTTTATTCATATTTTACTCTCCATATTCATTGTTCTAGGCGAAGTTAACTACTCCTTGTTTCCCAAACTTGTTATTTTTTCTCTCACTTTTGCTTTCAGAAGGCATTCTCCATGCATGAAATGTGCTCTCATTTCTGCCTCTCAGTGTCCTTATATTCTATTGGGGCTCGTTTTAGGTGGCACTTCCTCTGAGAAGTTTTCCCTGAAGTCCCCCCAATTTTTTGGTTCTCCTCAAATTACCTTGTACTTAGGTGTGTACATGTATTCCCTCAATAGGATGTAAGTTCCTTTAGGGCAAGGATTTTTATATTTGTACCTTCAACATCTCAAAACACATTAGGTCCTTATGTGTAAGGTGCTGAGCTAGATGGTGAAGTACTTTGCACAAAATAGACATTAATATTTATTGAATTAAAGCAAAGAATTTTCAGTTGTGTCTTCTGGTAGGCAAATCTATTAGAAGGTGGCAAATGTGTTAGCATAATTTGGACTAGAAAGGAATAAAATTGCATTTCTTTTGAAATGTTCACTTTTTTCAGTTTCACTCTTTTCCAATTAGTCTAAATGAGGAAGTTACAATAATAGTGATATCCTACTGTCAACTGTAATTCTTTGGGCTACATTTGTGATAGTATTCCTTAAATACAAATTTTTTCTTAAAAAAAAAACAACAAAGTTCTTTGGCTTTAGATGTTTGCCCATATTTTTTCTTGGTGGGCAAAGCTGTTGGACCAACAATTGGAAGCTATGAAGAGGCCGATTTGGCTTAAAAAGGAAATGTTACTGAAAATTAGTTTTCCAAAAATGTAATAAGCTAAATTGAATAGTGAGTTCCCCATCACCAGCCATCTTCAAGCAGAGACTGGATATTGTAGTGGGATATTGTGCTCCTGCTTTCAGTGACAGGTGAACTAGACCTCAGGCTTTTTCTCAACTCAGATTCTGTGATTACAAAGGATCAATTCTGTGCTCTCTATTCACACTTACCTTTCTTTCCTTTGCAGCTCTCTTGTATTTGCTGAGCAGATGGCTGCAGAAAACTGGCTCTCGTTTCCAATATTTCACAAATTTCTGGTTAAAACTTCCATGGAAGTAAGGATGCGCAGAGGACCTTACCTTTGGAAGAGGTTGGTCTTTGGAAATGCAGGGAAAGGAGCAATAGCAGTGCATAAGGCAGATGGCTTAGCCCTGACCCAGCCTTCAAATAAATGTAGGGCAAACTGGTGGCACAGGGGCATTGATTCAGGCCTCTTCATAAATACCTAGGCCTCCTATTGATATTTACCCCTTCCGCCAGTCACCAAGCTCTCCTTTTTTGGCTTTGCTTCTGAGGTGAGAGGCTCTCCTACCTGGGCACTGTCCACAGTTCTGGGACACACCCTTGCTGGGAAACATTTCCTAGGCCTCTTGGGTCACATTAAGTGTTCTGTTCCTGACAATTATATTTAATACTTAGGGAGGACACTAGGGTAATATTCCAGGCCTGTACAATAAGGACTTGTGGAGAACCAGCCAGAGGCTCCCAGGACCAGCCAGATATTTCTACAGAACTTCAAACTGACTGAGGAAATAAGCAAGAATGTTCCAACAAGTTCCTTTTAAATTTTGCTTAATTTAAAATTTGTGTAAATGGGTGGGTGGGGTGCGATAAGAAACACTGACCTGAGAACTGCCCGAAGCTGCTGGTTGTGGGGATAGGAAGAAAACTATGATTTATCAAGTTTTCCTCATTCTGGATAAATCTGAATAATGGGTCAGTTGTTTCTTTCTCCGAAATAATGAGGGAGGCACTGGAGTCCCTCGGAGTTAAAGAGAAGATGCAGTCAGGTTACCGGGAGGTCGCCGGTCACTAGCTTGGGCAGATCGACATAGATGCGAGCTCGCTCTCCAGCTCTAGCCGCAGCTTGTCTAACAACACCCAAGGGTCAGCGGCAGGAACCTGCCGCCTTCTCTTCCTCCTCTAGTGGGCAGAGCGGCAGAACTTCATGTTGACAAGCCGAAGTCTAGGGTTGTCGGCATGGCCTGTCCCAGAGAAAAGAAGTTGAGACAGGCCAGTTCGCCACCTCCCATCCCGCCCCCGACTCCGGGACGGTCAGCCCCTTACAGCAGTTTTCACATTCCAGGGTCGCAGCGCCCCGTCTCCTTCCTCGCATTCCTGTCCCTCGCAAAGGAGTCCCTCCTCTATAGGGACGCAGCAGGGCCCCGAGACCCCGCGGAAGGAGAGGGGCGGGGTAGGAAGGGGCGGGGGGAGACAGCCAGGACCAAACTTGGGAGTCAAAATTCCTCCGCGCCGCGCGTTGGCTATTGCGCTGAGACCGCGCCTCGCCTGTGGGGGTTGGGCTTCGGGGACCCCGCGCCCAGTGACCCCCGCCCGGTTCCGAAGGGGCCCGGGCCGGATGGGCTCTAAGGCCCGGAGGATGCAGCTACCGCCGCCGCTCGGCCTTAGCCTTAGCCTTAGCCGCGGCAGGAGGAGGAGGCTGCGGAGGTGACGACTCGGCACCGCGGTCCGGCCGGAGCCTCCGTCCGGGAGGAGCTGGATCCGGAGCCCCGCGCGCGCCGCGCGCCTGCCTGGCCCGGGGCGGGGCGGCTCTGGGGATCTGGCCGGGGCTGGGCTATGCAGCGCCCGCGGGCGGACGCGGCCGCTCTGCTCCGCGCCAGCAGGCTGCTGGCTGATCTGTCCCTGAACGAGCCGGGCTCGGACGGCTGGTGCCGGGGGCGGCAAGGGCAGCGGCCTGCGCCCCCCGAGAAGGCGGCCCCCACTCGTGCCTGGAGAGTGGACGGCGGCGGCTACCCGGAGCCCGGCGGCTTTCTAGAGCGCGGCCAGCGGCGGGCCGCTTACGAGGTCCCCGGCGCCCGCCTGACCGCCCCCTCTCCGGAGCCCAGCGCCAAGGCCGCGGGCAGCTCCCGTGGGGCCAGCCTGGCGGACTCGGAGGGCTGCGGGAGCCGACCCTGCAGCGCTCGCACCAGCGGCATCAGCCTGGGCTACGACCAGCGACATGGTAGCCCGCGCTCCAGCTGCTCCGATCCCCGGGGGCCGGGGCCATCAGAGCAGCCCCTCGATGCGGCGAGCCCCGGGCTGGCCCGGCTCGGCACCGCCCCCGCCCACCCCGCCTGGTGCGGAGGCCCTGGGGCCGGTGGCAGCGCCCGCTCCAGCGTCTCCAGCCTGAGCTCCCGGGGTTCGGCGGGTGTCCATGCCGACCTGCTGCTGCTGCCACCAGCCCCACCGCCCTCGGGCTCGGCTGGCCTTGCCCAGCCCGCGGCCGGAGCCCGGCTTCAGCTGCCCTTCCAGGTGACCGAGGGCCGGGAGGGCGGCCCTAGCCCCGCGGAGCGGAGGCTCGAGGCATTGACCCTGGAGCTGGAGAGGGAGCTGGACCTGAGAACGAAGAAGGAGTATTTCGGTGAGTGACCTGTGACCCAGTTCGTTTCTGCTGGAGGTATTTGCCAAGCCCTTGGCTGGGGGCCGGGGCAGGGGGCATAGACATGAGGAGCAAGAGACTGGGTCCTGATCCTAGCAACACTGTCTGGCTAAAAAGACAAGACTGCTTGCTGTTCCTAGGTTGGCCCTTAACTGGTCCTTAAGTGATGTAGGAGTCCTGAAGAAGAGAAAGTCAGGGTTGGAGGTCCAGGGAGGGCTTCATGAGAATATGCCTGCGACTTGAGGTAGGCCTTCAAGGGTGGGCAGGATTTGGGTAGGTACAGGAGAAGAGGAAGAACTTGGGAATGGGAAATTGCCTGGGCAAAGGTCAGGAGGCTCAAGCTGGAAAGTTATTGTGGGTGAATGGGTGGGGGAAGTGGGAAAGATCAATTCTGTTGGACCTTACAATGGATGAAGGGGGAGATTGAGGGCAGAGACTGGGAAAGGCATTTATGTGCTCTTTACTGAGAAAGGTTTGAAAATTGTGTCCCATCTGTTTCTGGCCCCTCCTCCACCTTTTAGCGCATAGGACATCATAAAATTAACCTCTTAAGTGCCATGGAGAACATAATTTTCCGGTATGAAAAGTTTGTTTTTATAAAAAAAATTATAACAAATCACATTAAAATCATCCCATCTACTCTCCCCCACCCCCTGCTCTTTGTGGGTGAAAGACAAGAGGGACAAGTTGAGGCAAAGTTGAAGAAGATTTTAAGTGCTAGGCTAAGGAATTTACATTTGTTCCTTTAGGCAGTAAGAAAGACAACTAGAAGCTTTTGAACAGGGGAGTGCCGTGGCCATACCTATGCTTTAGGAAGATTATTAATTTAGCACCCGTATGGAAGATGAATTGAAGAGGATAGAGGCTGGAGTCAGGAGGGATTTATTGGTTAAGAGAACTTTACAGTAGTCCAGAGGAATGGTGATGAGGTCCTGAAATAGCGTAGTTGACCATGTGAGTAGAAGAGTAGATGAAAAAGATGTGTGGTAGAATTGACAGGAATTCTTGGTTAATTGGATGAGAAGCCAGGGAAGGAGCAATATCAGATCATTGAGGTAGTGAGCCTGGTGTACCTGCCTAGGGACCTTGCTGTACTCAGTTTCTTGACCTTTTGCCTTTCTCAAACCAGATATATATGCACAACCATTTAGGACATTGGACAACTAATGTTCCTAGAAAACTGCAAATTCAGTCTTGTCAAATGTCCTAGTTGCAATTCCATTTGGGGAGGTCCCTGTAGAATCACTTCTAGGCTGTCAGCAAATTTGGATTTTCATATTTTGGATTTATTTGAAGAGAGCATGAGCTATATACAGTGACCCAAAAGTCTCAGTGCAGTTTTCTAGAATGTTCGAACTGCTTGTCGATGTTGTAATCAAGCTTCCATAAATGGAATCCAAGAATGACATGCTTTTTATTGAGTTCTATTCTTTTTTTGTGTGTGTGTGTGAGGCAGTTGGGGTTAAGTGACTTGCCCAGGGTCACACAGCTAGTAAGTGTCAAGTGTCTGAGGCCAGATTTGAACTCAGGTCCTCCTGACTCCAAGGCTGGAGCTCTGTCCACCTAGCTGCCCCATTCAGTGCAGTTTTCTAACGCTTACAACTGCACTAAGACTTTTGGGACACCATGTGTGCATTTCCCTGGATCTTTCTCCCTTGGACTGGGGGTCTATCTCTGCCCCAAACATTTAATTGACTATCTCTCACACAGTCTTCTCAGGTGGGACCTGATGGGTGTTTCTGGCCTGTGGAGTTGGAGATTTAATTCAGTTCAACAAACATTTATCCAAGCTTCTATCCCAGCTGAGCTCTCACTTATGTCTGAAGATGAAAAGATGCACAACAGTTTCTGTCCTTAAAGAACCTAGAGTATAATACCTTGAATAGATGTATATATAAATTGAAGAAGAGAAAAATGTTATTATAGTGGGGAAGAAGGGAAGATCTGCCTAGCCATAGTGTTGTAGGCATTTCTAGATGTGCTTTAGATGTGCCTAATAATATACATGTATGTTGTCTACTTTGTGAGGTAGATTGTACAGTAATTATCCCTATTTTACAGATGAAGGAACTAAGATTCTAAAAGGTTAAGGGGCTTGTTTATGGTGACATAGCTATTAAATGTCTGAGGCAAGATTTGAATCCAAGTTTCCTAGTTTCAGGTCAATTGCTCTATTGGATTATTATTATTATTCTTGCTGTTCTAGATCTGTAAGCTACTTGAGGGCATGGACTGTTTTGCTTTTGTCTTTCCATCTCCAGTGCCTAATACAGTGCCTGGCACTTAGTAAATAAATTGTTGATTGATTGACCTGTTTGGTTTGGGGGCTATATTATGGGAGCAAGCCTCTCCAGCTAGACTGGGGTCAGCACTTCCCCAGAGACTGACCGCACTGGCAGGTTGGAGGGACTGTTTGAGTCCTTTGATGATCTGGATGCTCTTTGTCCCCTGTTCTAGTAGCCTGAGACAGGGACTGTACTGGGTTTACAGGATGTTGTGGGTGGGGGGTGCATTGTCTATATCATGGACAAGGACCTCAGGTCAGGGCCAGGTTGGTGATAGTAAGAAACCTGTTGGGGGAGCCAATCAGTCCTTGATCTTGTTGGTATGAGAAAGAGACATTTTTGGGGTATAATCAACAAATGGGGTCATGGGGACTCCAAGGTGGAGAGAGAAAGTTCAAGGAATATTTCCTTGTGATCTGGGCCAGTAAAGAGCTGAGAGGAGGGGTATCTGGGGAAGTTGTCATCCTGTCCTTGTGATACCACCTTGATAGAGCTGGACTAAGTTGTTCCTTACCCTGGGAAGAAAGGGAGTTTGTGTTCCTTGGAGGCCAGGTGGGGAGGACTCTGTCTGCCTCTGGTGCTTTCTTGCCACTAACTGTCCCAGACAGAATTTAGAGTTTGGGATGGTACCATAATGACCTCCTGTAGATGTCTGTCATTGAAGCTGGGCTGGAGGAAGGATGCTGTACCATGCTGAAAAATGGAAGCTAGTATATATCAAAGGGAGGACCTGAACTCAGGTCTTTCTGACTTCAAAATCAGCCTTCCACCTATTGATTAGATGTTCTCTAAAAGTTCTTTTCTAGTTATAAATCAGTTATAAATCTTAATCGTGTGTGTGTGTGTGTGTGTGTGTGTGTGTGTGTGAGAGAGAGAGAGAGAGAGAGAGAGAGAGAGAGAGATTGAGAGAGAGATGGCCCCTTTGGAAGTTTAGCAGTGCCTATGGACCCCTTTTCATTTTTTTAAATGCATGAAATACATAGGATAACAAAGAAAACCAATTATATTGAAATATAGTTATCAACATATTAAAATAACAAGTTTACAGATCCAGGTTAAGAACCTTTGTTCTAAATCTTTTGATCTCATGAGTATGATGGAGTGCCTGCCCTTGTGGAATTCCCAGTCAAATTTGGGAGAGGGGGGAGAAAGAGGAGACATGTAGGGTAGATTGTGTGGAGTTTGAGAGAGGGATGCATGAGGTTCTGTTTGAACTCTAATGGGGCTGAGGAAGGAGGAGACCAGGGAAAGCTTCTTAGAGGAGAGGTGTGGGACCTTAACTATTAGCTAGTAATCCAATCCTCGAATTTTAAACTGAGGCCCAGGGAGGGAAATTAACTCTAAAGATCCCCAAGTAGTTAGTGGCAGAGTCAGGACTAGAACCTAAGTGTCCTTCTGACTCAGTCCAGGATCTTTTCCATCGTACCATCCTGTCTTCCTTGCACATAATAGATGCTCAATAGAAGTTTGTTGGATTGAGCAAAAAACAATAATACAAATTAGAATATGTATATAATAGAGTCTTAGTTCTAGCCTGAATATTTCCCCTGCTGTAATTGGAACCACACCCACCATTCCTTTTATCCTTCAACTGCCCTTAGAGGAGGTAGATAGATAAATTCCAAATAAATTTTGAATATTAACAAATAATAACAATGTTTTTATGTTTGTATAGCACTTATAGTTTACAAAGTGATCTTATTACAGCAACCCTGTAAGGTAGATAGCAAGCATTCTGATCCTCATTTTACAGATAAGGAAACTGAGGACCATAGAGCAGAAGTGAAGTGATCATACTCCTAGCAAGCCAGGATTCGAACCCAGGTCTTCTAACTATAAGTTACTATACTAACCATAATGCTTTTTCTCTTCAACTATATTGTTTCTCCAAAGAATGATCTTGTCCTAGGTTAGGAGGTGGGATGATGGAATTTCTTGGTTCAAATGTAGAAATTCTCTGATAGGGTTGATGTACTTCACTGGGAGTGAGATATATAGAATGGCTGAGGGAGAGAGAGCCCTGACTGTGTCTCAGGCCCCAGGTCTGAGAGCTGTGACTCTTGGTCTCTGTATGGTGATGGTCATATATGTCACTGAATCTGTTACATTTTGGAAATGAGGACATGTATGCAGGGATGGGAGGCCATGTAGCAGTAGGGTCATGGGGTTGGGAGGTTAAGTGTTCTGCTGTGAATTACTAAATATTCTGTTTTTTTTCCTACTTCAGGAGTTTGTATAAAGTGCAGGATGGGCATCTATGGTGCAAGTCAGGCCTGCCAGGCAATGGGGAGCCTTTACCACACCAACTGTTTCACCTGCTACTCCTGCGGTAGGTGCACTCAGCCCAGATACCAGCACAGGTGTACCAGACTGGATATGCACCCATAGATGTACACGTTTGATTTGTTGACATAGGAGGTATACCATGTAAAGGACATACAGACATGCAACTAGGAGACATGGGGACACATACATAAAAGACATGGATTTACTAGTGGTAAATATGTAGACATGCATGGAGAAGACTGTAGCAGGGAACTCCTGATTGGTCTTTAGTGCCTGGAGTTCCATCAAAGAGGATTGGTGACTGCATTGGTGGGATAGACTCTAGTGGAGGACTTCTAGTGGTATAGAAGAATTGTGGAAAAGCTTTACTTTTATCTTTTGGACTCTTCTTTCTTTGTACATGCTTTCCTTCTCTTGGACTTCCAGCAGTTTGGTAGAGAGGGAAGGGGATTTTCTCCCATCCCTCTTGTACCTAGTCATTGGTAGCTTTGGTGGCTTTCTGGAAGTCTGAGGGAGTAAGATAATGTGAAAAGAGAGGAGTCCAGAAAAGATGGATGGGATAAGTTTTGTAGCCCTTATGGAGCATGGAAAGACTGCTGAGGAAGACAGGGTCCTTCAGAAGAGCCCATCGTTCCAGATGCGTAATCATCAATCACCTGTGAAGCAAGAATCTCCAGGTTAGCCCTGTGAAGATGGGGACCAGCATGAACAAGAGTGTATGCTAAGAGAGTTAGTATGATAGAAGTGGAGGTGTGAGAAAAGCTGGGCATGGGAAGGCAGGGAAAGCTAGAGAGAGGGAGTGGGCTTTGCTGGCCATGCCACTCCTTACGGCAATGTCAGGGTTGGGTTTTTTTCTGGGAAGCTAGAGGATCTGAGGCCAAACATGAAGATAAATACTGGGGTCATGAATCAGTTGTTGGATTATTTACTTTAAAAAAATTTGTATTGATATATTTTATTTTTATATAATTTACGCTTCCCTTTATATGTTCCTTACTCCCACCCCCGAGAACCATCCCTTATAACAAACAGTAAAAAATTGTTCAGCAAAATTAACCAATATATCAAAGGAGTCTGAGTTCTCAGCAGTATTTCATAGCACCTCCCCTCTCTCCCTCCCTCCCAAGGAAAATAGAAGCCCCTTCTCGTGTCTCTTCTTTGGGTCCAAGTTTCACTGTAATTTCATAATATTTGGTTTCAGTTGTTTTGTTGTTGTTCTTTCCATTTGTATAGTTGTAGTCACTATGGATATTGTTTTCCTGGTTCTGTTTACTTCTCTTTGCATCAGTTCTTATGTCTTTCCCTGTTTTTCTGTATTCACATTCTTTCTTACAGCACATTAATATTCCTGTATTCATATACCTCAACTTTTTTTGTCATTGTCCAATGACCTATAGGTCATTTGCTTTTAATGTAAATTTAATGTATTCCTAGAAATTAATTTAATGGGATAAAGTAGTAAGAGAAAAGCCCATCCTATGTGCTTCCAAGTTTTTGGGGTTTAGGGATATTGTCCCTGAGGGTATATCTTACTTCAGTCAGGGCCAGCAGCCAGACAGACTGAGGACTCTCCCCCTTTGTCTACTTCAGCACTCTCCATCCTGTCACTGCCCTTGGCATCCATTGGTCTATGACTTATGACTGGTCTAGGTACACGATCTACATAGGCAAATCAAACCTGGGGAGCCTGGTACCCATGTAGGGGGCGCATTTCTGGGCTTGGCCTGTGCTGGGTAAATTATCTTCCTTTTCTCTTCTGAAGCTGAAGCCTAGCTGGAAACTTATACCTCTCATTAATGATTAATAAATAAAAATGAATCACAGGTTGATGTTTTGGCCACTGGGGCTACTACTATGGGGATAACTAAGAGTGAGTGGTAATTACTTCTGTAGGTTGAGGGGAAGGATTATGGTGAATGTGTCTCATCATCTGTAAAATGGGGATAAACCCTGCTGCCTTGTTTCTCTCCCAGGGTTGTTGTGGGAGTTCATTTGCTCAATTCATCAAACAGTTTTCCTTTTTTTCTCCCTAAATAAATAATTTATTTGTAATTTTACAAAACACTATTATTATATCCCAATAACTCTTTGTCCACAGTAGAATACTCCTAACAAAGGTGCATAGTTAAGCAAAACATAGCAGCACATTGGTCCCATTTGATAACATGTGACTCATTCTGTACCTATTGTCCATAACCTTTTTTCTGAGAAGGGCTATAAATTCTTCTCTGACAGTCCTTTGAAGTCATGCCTGGCCACTGCATTGATTAGAGTTCTGATGTCTTTCTGTATTTCTTTCTTTACATTTTTAAATGGAGTCACTTTATTAATTGTTGCCTTGGTTTTCTTCCATTAGTTCTGCTTCCGTTCATACAAGTCTCTGAGTTTCTCTGAATTCTTCATATTTGTCATTACTTATGTCACAGTGTTATTCCACCTATTATATATATTCCACAGAACATGATTTTCAAATAAACACTTTTTTTTTTTGTGCTTTTTAGGCAATTGGGGTTAAGTGACTTGCCCAGGGTCACACAGCTAGTAAGTGTCAAGTGTTTGGTCTGAGGCCGCATTTGAACTCAGGTCCTCCTGACTTCAGGGCTGGTGCTCTATCCACTACACCACCTAGCTGCCCCCAAATAAACACTTTTTAAGCCCCAGCAGGGTATAGAGAATGGTGTAAAGTGTTGGGAGAAACACAAAATTAAGTTGACAGTCCCTGTTCTGATAATCCTATGTCTAATAGGAGGATAAGACACACACACATGTTGTGTATTATAATGTTGCGTATTATAACTGCATTAGAGGATTGAAAAACAAAATGTTTCTTAAAATTTAAGGGAGAAGATGTTTTTCGCTGGAGGATCAGAGAAGATTTCACAGAAGACATGGCGTTTAAGTTGAGCTTAACAGGATGGGTAGAAGTTCAGTAGGTGACTAGGGGAGAGGGGGTGTTCTCGGCTTAGGGAACAAATACATGAAGGTAGGAGAGTGCTATGTGTGTTTGAGAGAAAGAGTAAACCATTTACCTGGAGCGTGGAGTTTATATATGATAATAATATGTGATGAGGCTGGAAGGTAGTGTGGTATCAGATTGTGGAGGACTTTGAATGCCAGGCAAAGGGAATTAGAACTTTACGCAGTTGACAAGTAGGCAGCCACTCAAAGGTTGTTTTTTTGTTGTTTTTTTTTGGCTAGGCAATAGGGTTAAGTGACTCGCTCAGGGTCACACAGCTAGTAAGTGTTATGTGTCTGAGGCCAGATTTGAGCTCAGGTCCTCCTGACTCCAAGGCCAGAGCTCTATCTATTGCACCACCTATCTGCCCCTTGTGCCACCTAGCTGCACCTGCCACTGAAAGTTTTTGAGCAGAGGAGTGACAGGGATCTGTCTCTGTAGGATGATTATTCTGGAAGTAATGGGAGGATTGAATTGGAGGTATAGAATGTAGGGGTAGTTTTCAGGGGCCCTTGTGGTTGTCTGGATGGATGGTAATGAGGGTCTATTCTAAGGAGGCTGTGGATAAAGATAAAGAGGAGGGGACAGATGTTAGAGGCGTGGTAGAGGCAGAATTAGACATGGCCCTATAGTGAAATGTAAGAAGTGAGGGAAGGGAAGAGTCAAACCTAATCCTAAATACTCAACAGCCTGGAACCTTGACTTAGAGATTTGAGTCCTTCCAAGTTGACATTGATTCATTTATAATTACTCTTTGTGAATTCAAGCAGTTGTGACTCCCTCTACCTGTACTCTCATTTAGCTTACATCTCTCTGTCGTGCCTGTAGGCCAGTTCTGCGTGGTTGTCCTCTTCAGCACCTCATATTCAGCTTGTCCAAAAACCAAACTGTCCTCAGAATCATTTGGGTTTGTGTCTTCAGAATTTTCTTTCATGAAAGCATTTCATCCCTCTTAGACTGACTTCCCCTATAGAATTTTATATATTCTAACTCTCTTTTCTCTGAAATCTTTGCTTTCTGCTCTCCTCAAATCTAGGGCACATGTCTAATCATGCCCAACTTTCCTCTCCTTTATGACAGATTCTGTGATGAGGCCACTACCTCCCAAAGTTTTCATCATTTCTTGTTTTTCTTTTTAGTCTTTTAAAAAAATTTGTTTGTTTTTAATTTTCTTTTTTTCTTTTTTAATTTTTAGGCAATTGGGGTTAAGTGACTTGCCCAGGGTCACACAGCTTGTAAGTGGCAAGTGTTTGGTCTGAGGTCGGATTTGAACTCAGGTCTTCCTGACTTCAGGGCTGGTGCTCTATCCACTGTACCACCTAGCTGCCCCTTGCTTCACTTTTGAAGAATGAGTTTGTCACATAGCAAGTCAGAAATCTGTTAGTTTCTCTGCTTTTGGTGAAGGGTAACTCAGGCAAAGTCCAGGTAATTGAAGTTTCTCATCCTTGTTAGATGATGCCTCCATGCCAGATTTATGGTAATTCCTGAACTTTTCATATACTTCCTTCATCTGGGTAGACAATAGCACTTCAGTATCCATTGATCTTTCCTTTGGTTGTTAGATTTCTTTATCTTCTTAGTATTATTATATCCATTACTACTTTAGTCTTCCAAAGGCATATTTCAGTATCAAGCCCCATCCCATTAAATGACAGGGATATCTTTGAAGTCAAATTTACCTCTCGAAAGGCATTGAAAAAGAAGGGACATATCAATAGGAAGGAGATTAGAGTGGAGCATTGCCATGGAAGGTAAGGGAGATCTAGTGGGAGGGGGTAGTCAGTAGTATCAAATGGAACAGAGATGTCAAAGATGATGAAAACTGAGAAGAGGCCAGTTGGATTTTGCAGTACAGGGATTGTGGGTAACCTTGGTCAGATCAATTTGGGAAGGAAATGAAGATGTTCAGCTCTTCCTTTCTCCTTGTCCTTTAGCTCGGGAAGCAATAGAGGGTAATGTGATGGTGCCAGTCTTTGCTATAGCCTTGATGACTGTTTCCCTGTTTGCCATACCTCCTTCATAGGGAGAAGACTCCGAGGAAAGGCCTTCTACAATGTAGCTGGGAAAGTCTACTGTGAGGAGGACTTCCTGGTAAGTTAGGAATTTGGTTCTCTGTGAGGTTGATGGTGGTGGGAATGCTGATGGAAGTAGGAATGGGGGATGAGGAGTCATGGCTAGGCTGGCTTTCCCCCCCCCTCTTTTGAGGTTAGACACAGTGGTGATGTCTCCTCCAGACAGTAAAGGGGCATATAGAATAGCCGACTTCTTCTTCTTCTCTGTTATGACTGGGGATGAGAAAATAGGGACAGGGGAATTCCTTGGAGGGGGTATGTTGAGAGGACAGAAGGGGGTTCTTAGGAATGGCTGGTAACATGACTGCTTATAGGTTCTGTGTCCTCACTCTCAGTACTCAGGGTTTCAGCAGACAGCTGACAAGTGCTTCGTGTGTGGACACCTCATCATGGAGATGGTAAGAAAACCCAGCTCATCCTCACCCAAGACCCTGGGTCATCTACTTCAGGGCCCTATAGAACTTCTCTCAGAAGTTTCCTTTGTTTGTTCTATGACTTCCAGAGGCTCCACTGAAGCCTGTTCCATGGGTAGGGGTATGGGTGTCTCCTGAGAGATCTAGGTCTTTCTGTTGTAATTTTGGGTGTCTCTGTGTTTCTGAATGTATGTCTCTGTTTCTTGCCTTCCTTCTCCCTCTCCGTGTCATCTTTTTCTCTCTGTGTGTTTGTCTTTCTCTGTCTCTTCTGCCTCCAGATTCTCCAGGCCCTTGGGAAGTCCTACCACCCCGGCTGTTTCCGATGTGTTATATGTAATGAGTGCTTGGATGGCGTCCCTTTCACCGTGGATGTCGAGAACAATATTTACTGTGTCAAAGATTATCACACGTGAGTGATTTAGAGGCTGTGGGACCAAGAGCCTAGTGTGATACTGTGACATGTGTGACTCTGTAACCTGTGTGACCTTGTGATGTGTGTAGCCCCAGAGCAGCTGCGTATGATCCTGGTCCAAAGGCATGCTGCCCTGTCATATCATAGGATCATAGGAAAGGACATTAGAGGTCATCTGATCTAACCCCCTCATTTTACAGATGAAGAAAATGAGACCAAGAGGTCAAGTGACTTGCCCAGGGTCACACTGGAAGTAAGTGACTGAGCTGGGGTTTGTGCCCATGTTCTCTGACTCAAAAATCTCGTGCTCTACCCACTGCCCTGAGGCCTTTCCCCGCTGCCAGGCTGTGACATGGCCTTGCCCAGGCCTATGTTGGTCTCATTCCCTTGCCTCATTGTGAACCCCTTGCTCATCGTGATATTTCTCTGGCCTGTTTGTCATTACTAGCTTCCCTGTCACCATCTCTGATTCTGGGAGTTTGTTTCTCAGATTGAAACATTAAAGGTTTTGCCTTCTGGTTCTTTTCAATGCAGATAGGGTCATAATAACAGTATCAATTATAATCATAACTCATCCTTAAAGCCTTTTACAGTTTACAAAGCACTTCCATTACAACAAACTTTTGTAATAGTTTCTGTCATTTGCTTCATTTTGTTGATGCTGACACTGAGACTTAGGGAGTTTAAGTGACTTGCCCAAGGTCACAGAACTATTAAGTGCCTGCTGACTCTACCCTAAGTTCTGACTGTGTTATTGTTCAGTGCTTGGACCAAGTGATTCCTTTACAGTAAGTGTGGCCTTTAGACAACTTTTCCCTTCTTGTTGTGGGGCCTTGGCTTGTTCTCTTTTTTGTTTCCTCAGGGATTGGACCCTGGATGAGTCATTCTTGTGCCTAGGGCTGAGCCAGGCACATATCCAGAACATATCCTGGGAAAATCTGTATGTCCTCAGAATGAGGAGAGGGACTTTGCCTGACCACTATCTCAGGCTATGGCACACAGAGCAGATGAAGTATCCACACATAGGGCTCTTGGGGGGGTCCCACGCCATGGAACACAGATCCGATTCGGCACCCTCCATGGGGGCCTTCAGAAGTGCTGGGCCATGAAACACAGAGCAGATGTAGCATCCACACATGGGGGCCCTCTGAGGACCTTGGACCATGGAACATAGGGCAAATGTAGCATTCACAGATGGGAGCCCCCTGGGGACTGCAGGCCATAGAACACAGAGCAGATGTAGCATCCACACATGGGGGCCCCCTGGGGACTGCAGGCCATGGAACA
>NW_020954564.1:19536533-19582081 GCF_900497805.2 Vombatus ursinus | reverse complement strand
AACACAGGACGGATGCAGCATACACAGATGGGGGCCCCCTGGAGACCTTGGGCCATGGACCATAGGGCAAATGCAGCATCCACAGATGGAGGTTCCCTGGGGACCTTGGGCTGGGGAACAGAGTAGATGCAGCATCCACAGATGGGGGCCCCCTGGAGACCTTGGGCCATGGAACATAGGGCAAATGCAGCATCCACAGATGGGGGCCCTCTGGGGACCCCAGGCCGTGGAGTCAGAATCTCTGGGTTGGAAAGGTACTTACAGTTTTCTAGTCAAACCATTGTCTGGGCTGGAACCCCTATACAACATCCAATTCAAATTAACAAGCATTTAGTAAACACTTAACTATGTACGAGGCACTGTGATAGGTATAGAGAATTCAAAGACGAAAATGAAAGACAGTCTCTGTACTCAAGAAACTTACGTTCTATGGGGAGGTATAGCATATAAACAGATAAATAAATACAAGATGATTTGAGACTAATGGTTATTCAGCCTCTCTCTGCTGGAAGGTCTCCAGTGATAGGGAACTCCTCAGCTTCTCAGGACAGTTGATTTGACTTTTGTATAACTAATTTATTACAAGTTTTTCTTCACAAAAAGCAGAAATGTGATTCCCTTTCATGTCTATCTATTGTTCCTATTTCTGAACCCTGAGGACAAACAGAACAATCTAGTTCTTACTCTTTCCTGGATGGCCTTTCAGATGCTTGAAGGCAGTTCTTCAGGCTGAGTATCTCTAGGTGCTTTCTCAGATGATTTTATGGCACGGCCATCAGTCTTCTCTTGGCCTGGTGCCCTTCTCAGGATCCATGACAGTTTATCAGTTTCCATCACCAGGTAGTGTGGAGAGCCTGCTGGACTTGGGGTGGGGAAGGATTGGACTCATATCTGGTCCCTGACCCCAGCCAGATGTGTGATTTTGGGCAAGTCATTGAGTCTTAGTTTCTCCAGATGGAGAACAATAATATCTGTAGTGTCTCACAGGACCAGATTGCAGACTCATATGGCACAGTCTAGAATTCCCTCATCATCCTGGTTGCTCTTTTGTGGACATACTCCAGGTTGTCAATGTCCTTCCTAGATTATGGTCCCCAGAACTGAACAGAGTACTGTCTGGTCTAATCAGGACAGAGTATGGTAGTTATATTCCTTCTCTTGTTCTGGACACCAACATTTCTTTTCTGTGTTATTAGTAGTAATTGTCCTGTTTGGCCTTACACCATCTCTTATGTTATTTTAAGATCTTGTTTAAATGTTGTATTGTTGTTTTAACTTGGCACATATTTATTTCTTGTCTCTTGCAACAAGACAGTGGGCTTCTTAAAGGCTAGGGCTACTACTCTTGGAATTCCCCATGTTGCCAAACATGTAATAAGTGCTTGGTTATTTATTGACAAATATTCCCATGGTGTGTGTACCTACGTGATGGGCTTCTCTCCAGCGCCTGTGTGCTTTTGTGTATGTTTATCAGTATGATGGGGCTCTCCTTCTTCTACCTTGTCCATGCTCCATCCTCTGTATGTGTGTGTCTCTTAGATGGATCTCCTTCTTTGTATGTTCTGTGTAAGTCATTGAATTTAGAAAGAACAGGAGTCAGTGTACAAGTGGAAGTAAAAGACTGAAGTGAAAAACCTGGGGACTAGGATGGAACCAAGAAACCAAACAGTGAATAAAAGGGCTCCTGTGGTGGTGGTGGTGGTGGTGGTGGTGGTGGTGGTGGTGACAGTGAATATGGCAGGAAGAGTGAGTAAGTGATGGGGAAAAAAATCAGGGCGGTTGGCTGTATACCTGTGCCTATTACTGATGGAGGGTGCCCTGTGAAGAAGGAGCCAGGCTGGTGACTCCCTTTGAGGCTCCAGACCCTAGGGAAGACACCTTTGAATTGCTGGCATATGATTTCCTCAGCTTCTGACTCCTGTACCTGTATCTCTCTCTTTTTTTTCCCCTTCAGCGTTTTTGCACCCAAATGTGCCTCATGTACCCGACCTATCCTTCCTGCAAAGGTAGGGATATGTTATAGCTTTGTGATATAGGTACTTTGATTCCACTGGCTTTGTTACCTGGGTCCACTTAGGCCAGTATCTCTGCCAGCCAGTGATGGGGGGTGGGGTGGGTAGTGA
Organism: Vombatus ursinus; assembly: GCF_900497805.2. Taxonomy (NCBI): domain Eukaryota; kingdom Metazoa; phylum Chordata; class Mammalia; order Diprotodontia; family Vombatidae; genus Vombatus; species Vombatus ursinus. The sequence goes on along the minus strand of NW_020954564.1, from coordinate 19,579,958 downwards.
GATCTGGGGTTAGGAGTCTGTCCTAAGTATTTAAAGGATGTGCATAAAACTTTTTCAAATGCAAGTACACTTGCCATATACATGTATGTTGTTGTTCATCCTTCTTTTTCAAAGAGGACTAATGATATTACTCAAGTGCACATACACAGTCTAGCCACGTACATGTATGTTGTTGTTCGTCCTTTGTTTTTGGAGGGGACCAATGACATCACAGGTGATATCTTGACTTGTTCACGAATTGGATTTAATTGGATCCATTTGGATTGGATGCCTGACCAAGTTCTAAGTGTTCCATAGCTCCTGCTTTTCAGCTTCTTTCATGGCTGTTGGAACAAATTGTTCTCATCTGCCCATTCCTCCAGAGAGAGTCTTGGCATGCTTAAGGTGGCCATCCCCAGTTACCCTTAACCTGGTTTGGCCCATTTGCCAAGGGAGGACCAGCACCTCTGGTGTGAGGCTTGCTGAGCCCTCTTCAGGGCTGCTTATCCACCTTTGGTGTCTGCCTGTATCTACAAGGCTATTGAAGCACGTGGATGGGTTTGTCTGTGTAAGCATGCACACTTATGCTTATTAGCTTGTATCTTTTTCATCAGGGCTGTGAAGAGACCATCCGGGTGGTGTCAATGGATAGAGATTATCATGTGGAATGCTATCACTGTGAGGTATGTCCAGGGGATTTCTGTGCAGTTTTGGGAAGGGCCTTTCTGATTTACTATCAGTGCCCACTCTTAATGTGTTCCAAGATGGGGAGTAGGTTCAAGAACAGAATGGGGAATGGGCTTATTGTGGGAAGTGGTCTCAGGATAGGGGTGTAAATGGACCTTTGGGCTGTAGGCTATCAATGAATCCCTGGCTTGTATGCAGAATGCTGGCCCTGGGGTGGAGCACCAGGCTGACAGTGAAGGAGGTGAATGATTATGGGTACTGATTATATTGCACTGGTTCATCTCATTCCATAGGACTGTGGGCTTCGTCTGAATGATCAAGAAGGCCGCCACTGCTATCCCCTGGAGGGCCACCTGCTGTGTCGAAGCTGCCACATGGGACGCCTCCCCACCCCGGCCCTGACCAGTTATACTATGCATATGACAGAGCTTTGATGGACTCCCTAGTGATCAGAGCTTAGGTCTAGGCTCAGGGGAATTTTTTCAATTCCTTAACCAGGTGCTTCTTTAGGCAGAATGAGGTGAGGGTCTCTCCCCTACCTGCCACCCAGGAGGATTTCTGAACCAGAGTAGAGGCCTTCCCACTGGTCCCCTCAGACATATATGGCCTTCTTCTCTCTGGGCTTTTACATCCTGAGAGATAACTGTGGAATGGAACCAGTTCCTACAAGTTTCTTCATGCTAGGGCTGGGCTGGGCCCTATACCCCCTTGCCATGAATTAATTTGTGCCAGTTTTTCCTTTTGATACTAGAGTGGCAGCCTTGTGGCTCTATCCCTATAGGTTCCTGAATCAGCAAACCCTGGGCTCCAAGCACGTGGGATTGCTGAAAAGACGGTTGACCTGGGTCCTGTGGAGCCCAAGTTAGGCACCTCCAGTCTTCCAGGATGTGTTCCACAGTCTTGAGCTCTTAGCTTGTCTCTGTCTTCAAGTTTGAGTGGTCTCTTCACCTTCCTTCCCAAACAAACATTCTAGTCTCAGGGATTCCAGAACCCAACCTGGTTTGGTAGAGGATTATTGATAGTGGAGGTCAGACAAATGGATGGAAAGGATGCCTGGATTCTGAAAGGGAGCAGGTTGGGAATTGGACATATCCTGTTTTTGGTATAAATTTTCATTGCTCTCCTGGGACCACCTCTTACAGGAAGTCTAGTGAACCATGTTGGTTGCTACCCAGTGGTGGTTCTGTATTGTTGTGTCTTTTAAGACCCATTATCTCTGAGCTTTTCTCCCCTGCTCTTTATAAGCCATCCCAGAGCCTAGTGACTGCAAGGGCAGAGAGCTCTAGGCCATGGCCAGGTAGGATCAGGCTCCATAGACCAGAGTGAGGTGCTCTTGGGGATTGTGCCCTCACATGTTATGGTACATTACCCAAGGCAGTAGTGCTATAGCTGGACCAAGGAAGGCAGGAGGCATTGTCTTCAGGCACCCTCTTGGCCTCTCTTGTCTTTGTTCCTACCACTGGCCAGGATGTGGACAAGGGATGAAGTTTGCAGGACCAGGGAACGGTATGTCTGGGTGGGGTTAGGAAGCATGGAGTGCTGCACGATTTTGGGGGATTGTGGTATGTTTGTATATCTTCCAATGGAGGGCAACATATTTCATGAGTATGAGTGCTGTGTGTAGTGGTTGAAGTATAGTGTGTTTGTATGTGGCTAGAGAGGGTGATGTGTTAGTGTGTGGTTCAAAGCATGCCTGGTTAGGGTGAATGTCGTGTGGTCGGGACAGATGACACGCTGGTACGTAATTGGGAAGGGTAGTGTGCCTGTGTGTGCTGGCAGAACAACACAAAGCAGCTGTTATTTGCCCATGTCCTTTCTTGGGTTTCCTGTTAACTACCACATAATATTCAAATCAGGCAGTGCAGGAGGTAGTTAAGGGGGAGGAGAAGCTCAGGCATGGGGTGGGACTCTTAGGGAATGGTTGCATCCTCCATAGGCTTTGATCTAGTGAATGTGGGGGGTCAAGTAGACTTTTCTTGGGGGTGATAAGGGAGGTGGTCCAGTGGTCCATTCCTCCTTTATTACAGGCTAGGAGTAGTCCCCCCCTTATCACTCTGCTTTGTCAACATTTTTTGTCACCTTTCCTGGCCTTTTTTTGGTCCCAGCCTGAAGTTCCTGGACTCCAAGGTGCCTGACTGCGACAGTGTGGGTGGCTAAGGTTGTGTGTGCAAGTGACACAGTCTGTGTGTGTCCTGGTGCATGTATATGGTTATGGCAGTGATTGTGATTGTATGTATGGCTAAGACTAGGGGCTGAATCTAAGGGCACAGCTTCCTGAGGGGACTTTAGCTATCAAGACTCCCTGAGAAGATGGATTTTGAGAGAAGTATAGGAAGGGGACACACAGAAGACCCTGTTTCCTTGTGCTGCAGAAGAAGTGTATTTACAACCTTCATTGTATAGCTTATGGCAGGACAAAGGCCATAATTTGACTTAAATTAAGTTTTTTTCCTTTGAGAATATTTTCATTTTCTTTAAAAGAATATAGTTTTCTTCCAAGAACTTGGACCAAGATTGTTTCTGAAACTTTGTAGGAAATCCTCTAAATGCCCAGTTTGTATATCATGAAGCTGGTTTGTGCAGGGCACACAATTCAGTTTAACTATTTTTATATGAATTTTTCTGTCACCTCAGAATGTGCTTCTGCCTCCTCTGAGGCTTCAGAGCATAGGGGAATGGGGAGGGGGGAATGGGGTGCTTTCATTTCTGTGTCCAATTCCTTTGGTCTTTAAGGAAATGGAATTTTTGGGGAAAAACAGATTTATTTATTTATCTAAAAGATTTGCTCATCCTTTTTTTAAGTTATCACTGGGGTTTTGTTCTGTCCAATAAACATGTTTTATAGCTGCTTCTTGTGGTATTGGGTGTGGAAGATGCTGTGTGATGGGAATATGATCCTGTAGCCCTTCCAGTCTGAGACCTCAGCTTGCTCAGTGGCCTTGGGGTTTAGGAAGCATTTTGACTTCTTTGCAAACCACCTGCTCTCTCTAAAATATACTGTTTAGTATAGGGACTCAAGATGATTTGGCCCTAGGGGCTAGGTTTGCTTAATGTTTTATGCCTTGGGCAGTCTTCAGTTTAGATGTTGGATTTGGCTCTATTTCCCTCCCTTGAAAGAGAGAGGGCAGAGGTGGAAGAATTGTCTTCAGCTTTAGTCTAGTAACTCTGGTAGAATGCCCTGGGAATCAAGAGGCCTCTCACAGAAAACTGGGTTTCTTAAGGACAGTCTGCATTTGCTCAAGGGCTGTCAGAGGCCGGAAGAAAACAGCACCTATGTGTCTGCTTCTGGTCACTCAGGTCATTTTATATGTAGCTCACTTTTCACCCCATCCTGTGGTTTCCATGGGCTATATGCTATTTTGGAAGTAAGTATACCCTAGTCAACTTGAGTCCCCAGATCACCTAACAACCTCTAAAAATCATCTGAACTCCATTTGCACCAAGCTAATAAAGTAGCCTAAGAGTGTATGTTTTGAAAGTACAACACTTCGTTGGGATGAAAACAATCACTGGTGGAACAGTGGAAACATTCCTCATTCTAATCTCAGAGTTTTGAGTCTCCTTCACCATGCAGCATCTGTCATTTCTTTTTGGCCTGCTTGCATTCAGTCATCCTGTTAAAGCCAAATTCAGTTTTTCACTTCCTTCAAATTATTTTTCATAGCGAGCAAAAAGGATTCTGAGTGTTTCATTCCCTGTTTTGTAATGGGTGCTGCTCTATATATAGTTTTCTGCAGATGAATTTGCCCCCTTCCCATACATCTCTTTGCCATCAGAGTTCAGGTCTCCTGAAGAAATTCCTCTCACATTTAGGCCTAAGGTTTGTTGGGAAAAATGAAATCCTGGGAGTTTTTCCTAGAGAATAATTACTCCCAAGTCTTGGGACATTCTTGGAGATGTAGTCAAAACATATGTCTCCATGTCCAATTACATATGTGACATCGATTATGTTCATTTGATGGGTAACACGTGTGACATTTTGAATGCCTGAATAGCAGCTAACATAGACTCTTATGCTGCCTTTCTTATAGCCCTTCTATAGGCTAATTACTCTATTAATTACCTAAAAAATATGATATCTGAGTTGCCTACCATGTGTTGCTAAACTCACACCACCAGTGAAGTAATCTTAACAGAGTCTCTTTGGTGTACATGTACAAAAATTGGATAACCACAAAGTCATGCAGCTCTGAGTGACTGAGGCAGTTAAAAGCCTTACTGAGTTTGTAATTTAGAAAAAATCATTGCTCAGAATTTTTTATTTTTAGGCAATTGGGGTTAAGTGACTTGCCAAGGGTCTCACAGCCAGTAAGTGTCAAGTGTTTGGTCTGAGGCTGGATTTGAACTCAGGTCCTCCTGATTTCAGTGCCTGTGCTCTATCCACTGTGCCACCTAGCCGCCCCCAGAATTAGTTTTTAAAAACAAAAATCCATGAGGCTAATATCGCACATGTAGCCTTTCCTGTTTCGGTCTATACTTCCTTCAACACCCTGCCTCCCCCCTCCCTTCCCCCCCCCAAGTCAGAACACAATCAGTATTTAATGTGCCCATACAGGTTATTGGACAAAGGAGAAAGCAGAAAAGAAATAGACCAAATTCTTCTCCCTGGAATATCTCTTGAACTATTTTTCAAAACTCTCATGGCCAGAGGTTGTGAAAAAAGAATAAAAGGAGAGGGGGTGTGTGTGTGTTGTGTAGACATGCATCAAACCTTTGGTTAGGCTAGTATCAGGAGAATTCATGCGATATGTGAGGCCCCTGAATCCAACATCCAACATCCAGTCTGCCACTGCCTGCCCCCAAGGTAGGTAGGGAGCCTTAGCCTGACTCCCTATGTCTGTTTCTTGCTGCCTGAAATGGTGAACAGGAAGGGCAAAAGAAGAGAAAATGGGAAACCTTGGAAATCTGTATGCCTGTATACAGATTTTGCCACTTCTTAGTGCCTCACCCATTCGTTTCACCTATAAGAATCTCTAAGGTGCTCTTTGCTACTCAAAGCAGTGAAACATGGTTGTTGAAACATCCACTACACCTAATTTGTGACTGAGGTTTGTTTATAAACACAACCTTAGGTGTGTTTGCAAGCATGTCTCTAGCGTGAGACTCAAGAATGATCTCAATATCATAAATGAACCCTGGGCTTTGAATAGCCTTTTCAGCACAGACTCACCCTTCATGATAAACTGACTCCTCACCACCAAGGGAAATACCAAGCATAGCCACAGTCAACAAGATACCTCAAGCAGGATGATGCAGACTTGTTTCCTGAACTACCTTCCCACGAACCACATTTTTATTTTTGTTGCTGGTATCTGATACTGAATTGAAGTCTATGGTTCCAGCCAACTCTTTGATTTAGGCTTAGAAATTTCTGATCACTGCCATTTTATCCTGTTCTCCCCAAACCATTTTGATGCCTCCCAAAAAATTTCCCTCAGAACAACCTTTTCAATTATCTAGATAAATACATTCTTTCTAGCTCTTGTTAAGTGCATTACATTCTGTCAGGAACCTACAATTCCTATATTTTAAGTCAAAAATTAAAATAATCTCAGATAACACCTATTTAAAAAATGGAATTTTATTTTATTTTCGGGTCTTTATTCTCTCCTTCCTACCCCTCATCTCCAATTGAGAAAACAAGAAAAACAAATCCTGTTACAAACACGTGTAGTCAAGCAAAACAAATTCCTGCACTGGCCATATAAAGAAAAAGTTTCCATCTGCATTCAAATAACACTTCCTAAATTTTGAAAACCTTACAGCAGAGATCTATACCAGAGGCATTAAAAAAGTGGCCTTTAGCTGAAATACTGTCTGCAATAATTGAGAAATATTTACCAAAATATATGAAAATACAATAGAACATAGATAATGTTAATGTGTGGCCTTCTAAGTCAGTATGTGGCCAAGAGGGACCTTTACGTATGGTTTAGTGACCTTTTCTACTTGAGTTTAAATAGCACTGGAGTAAGATAATGTGGGTAGTCTTAAGACTTTCAGTTTTTAGTCTGACTGTAATCTTTACATTTCCTAGATTCTTTCTAGTGGTATCACTTGTGCCCATATAAATAAACAGAATGGGTGGTATTCATCTGGTTTGACAAGTTTTGGAATGTTCTGAGTTAGGCCCTGAAAAGGAACAGCTAGCTGGTGCAGTGGATAAAGTGCCAGGCCTGGAGTTAGGAAGACTCACCTTTGTGAGTTCAAATCTAGCCTCACACACTTACTAGTTGCATGACCCTGGACAAGTCACTTAACCCTGTTTGCCTCAGTTTCCTTATCTATAAACTAAGCTGGAAAAGGAAATGGCAAACCACTCCAGTATCTTTGCCAAGAAAAATTCAAATGGGGTCACAAAGAGTGACCAAAACAACTGAACAAGAAAAGGTCCTGAAAACATGATCCAAGAAGATAGCATATCTCTTCCACTGTCACTTTTCTTTTTCCCCCGACCCCTACTGTATGATCTCTCACTTAATGTCACCTCTAGATCCCTATCATCAAGGCATGGTAGAAAAACAGCTGCTTCTTCCTAGGGAGGAGCAGGGTTCCACTCCCTTCTCTTTGGGAAGAAACTTGTACTTGTTGCTGAATCAATCACAAGCATTTATTAATACTCCAAATGTTCAGTGGTCTTTTTTTTTTTTCTGTCACATGTTTTTTTACTCTTGAACTTCCTGAAATAGTTCAGGATTCTCCTGTATTTCAGATTCTTCTTTATTTTCACGTTGAAGCCTTTCAAGAGTCCACAGAATACAAGGACTATTCTAGACTAAAGGTGTCGAGTGATGGTGGGAGAGAATTAAAATAAAATTGAGAAACATTTAACAAGATAAAAATGCAATCTAATGTAGATTATATGATGGTTTTCTGTGATGCCCTCCATCTCTGAGATTCTGAGATTTCTTGATTCTGTATTCTTTAAGTGCTGCTATGTGCCAGGCACTGTGCTAAGCACAGTGTAAATTGCCCCCTTATAGAGCTGCTCTGGCAAAGTGCTTTGTGGGGCTTTGGCTCTGGAGTTATTACTATCCCCACTGCATTAGCACCTTCTAACTTTGTTAACATTTTGACAGCCATGTGCAACTTCCTTTTTGGTCTTACTATCTCTTTATATCTTTTATTTATTATTATAAATTACAAATATCTTTTATTTTATTATTATTTATTTTATTATTATTTATTATTTATTTATAAATTATAAATATCTTTTATTTATTTATTTTTTTTGAAGGTGGTCAGGGTTAAGAGTCTTGGTCAGGGTCACACAGCTAGTGTCTAAGGCTGAATTTGAACTCAGATCTTGATTTCAGGGCTGGTGCTCTATCCACTGTGCCACCTAGCTGCTCTGTCTTACTACCTTTTACCTCATCTTACCTGCTTGTCTTACCAATTTCCCCCCTCCCCTCTGGCTCTTGTTCTTTCTTGGCCCCCCCCTTCTTCAAATTGAGCCTTTTTCAGGGCAGCTAGGTGGATAGATCACCAGCTCTGGAGTCAGGAAGACGACCTGAGTTCACATTCAATCTCAGACTGCTTACTAGCTGTGTGACCCTGTCACTTAACTCCAACTGCCTCCCCAAAACAAAAACAAACAAACAAATTGAGTCTTTATCCTCTTCCTACTCCTTGGGTTCTTCTGTTCAATTTCTCCTTGAATTCTTCACCTCTAGTCCCCCGTTTCAGTTTTAGTCATTCAGCTTGAGTTATTGTCCTTAAATCCTCTCAAATTTTCTCTCCCTAAACTCTCTAAATGATCCTTAAAATTCCATCTTCTTTAGCTCAAGTTCTTCTCCAATACAACTTTCTCACACCAACAAAATGTTCATTGGCAGGTGTAACTATGGCATTTCCTCATATTCCTATCCTCCGATTCCTGAGCTTAGTCTAGAGCAGTGATGTTAACTCAAATTGAAACAGATCCCTGTTGGATGCATATTGACTTAGAAAACCACAAATGAACATAATCCATGTTGTATTGTATTTTTACTTATTTTGTCAAACATTTCCCAATTGCATTTTAATTTGGTGTCCCCATCACTCATCACCTCATGTCTAGAGTAGTCCTTGTGTTCTGCAGGCACTTCTACTTTGATTACTGCTCTCTGACTCAGTCTCTCCCACTATAATATAAAGTCAGAAGCAGTAGTAGAATATTGAAGAATTTCACATGGCTGCCTAGTGAGCTTTCAGTGCAACCAAACTTACTATCCATCATCTACAAATTTTAATGTAGGCTCAGGGTGTTGCATTTTCAAGGAACATATGACATCTTTTTATTTTACTTTTTTGAGGCCGGGTTTTCCTACCTTGCCCAGGTTGGTAGTTCTCATACAGTGCAGTGACTAAATTATGTATTTTTAAAAAATATGCTTTACTTAATATTTTACATGCTCTTAAAGAGTAAAGATCTTTTTATTTTCTTATCACATTCAATAGGTACTCCTCCACATCAGAAGGCTCTCCCTAGCCCCCAAATGTCACCCCTTTGCAGCTTAACTCTGGGCTGATAGGGATGACAGTTTAATCTGGTTTGTTTGCCTTCACTCTATTTCCTGGGAATTTTTAATGCTAACTAATAGAAGCTTACTAATAGAAAAGGTAAGAAACATGTGTTGAAATATCAAAATAGGATGGACTAGCATAATAAAGCAATAGAAAAAAAATCTCAGCATCTATTCCCAAATAAGTACAATTTTATCCCTGATTTCTACCATAGTAGCTTATAAAAACAGCTTCTCAAGACTCATGCCTTTAAAATGATGATGTATTATATGGTATCGTTTCTGGTGTGGCCAAACTGAAGTTTGGCTAACTTTTCTACACAATACTTGAATCTCTGCTTGCATGGTTAGCTAGTCGCTGTGACTCCTCTACAATTCACATGTCTTCTCTCCTTACTTCCAAGGTCCTCAGGCACACTTTGGAACTCCTCAGTTGCTAGACCTTACCATTTCAGTATCAGTGGCCCATGTTGTCTCTCTGTGTGGCCCTGGATTCCTAGCAGAGAACCTTTTGGCCTCCATCTTCCCAAGAGTTTCTGGCACCCTTGTGATCCAAATCATCTGACATTTAGGCGTACATCTTCATGAAAATTGAAGTTCTAGGGATTTCAGACAGGCTCAACCTCAAGGCCCATAGCCTCATAGGAGATATAGTCTTCTCATTATATGTGCTTTTGACACACATAATATAATAGTGACAGTGACAGAAACATTAACAATGAGATATTGCATGTACGACAAAGCCTATGTCCACTCCCTTTTCTGCCACGTGGTTATGTGGAATTTTTGGAACCTGTTGAAGGACTGTATAGGGAAGTCTTTAACATCAAAGTGTTGGAGGATTTGCCCTCAGGTACACTTGGCTCCAGCAAGAAAATTGTTAAGAGCAAATCCACATCACTATAGGGAGTCTCAGCTTGTGAAACATGAAGAGATCTAGACTTGGTTTGCTGTAGTGTTGAAGTGATATAAATTCTCCTCATGAGGATGTGGTGAGTGGAGGTTGGAGGACCTGCAAGAATGGAGGTACTGAGGGGACAGTGGAGAGGGCAGCACACCTCTACCCCTGCTGAATCTTACCAAACTGACTGTTAATGCTAAGGGATAGAAACCTGGCCACTGGGGCTATGGTAACCTTCTTGGCTGAGGCCAAGAGTCTAAACTTAAAAGCCTAAGGAATCACAGAATCTCAGAATCTCAGAGATGATAAGCACCACAGAAGTCAGTTAGTCCAAAGCCACACCTGAAAAAGAATCCTCAATACAGTATAACTGAGAGATAGTAATCCAGCCTTTGCTTAATGACCTGTCTGGAGGAAAGAGCCACCTCCTCCCAGAGGCAGCCCTTTTTCCTTACAGATCACTTTCTGCCAGGAAGTTTTTTCTTGCAGCAAACCTAAATTTGTCTCTGGGACTTCCACCCATTGTTTCTAGTTCTATTCTCTGGGGACATGTGGAACAAATCTAATCTCTCTTCGACATAAAGGTTACTGCTTACACTGAGTTTATTTAATAAATATCTATCGAATTGAATCCTGTGTGTGTGTATGTGTGTAATGTGTCTGTGAATCTGAGTGTGACTTTGCGCTGTACACTTGCTTGAAAACAGCCATCATGTTCCCCTAAATCTTTTCTACAGCCTAAGCATTTGCAGCTCCTTCTACTCATCCTCATATGGCACAATCTTAAGGTCCTTCACCACCTTGTTTGCCTGTTTTTGGGGAGGCTGTTGAGCCCATCAGTGACCTTCCTGAAATGTGGTATTCAGAAATGAACACAATACTGATGTGGTCTGACCAGGGCAGAGTGTAATGGTACAATCAGCTTCCTAGGCCTAGGTTTTATGCCTCTCTTAAGGTGGTTTGTGATTATGTTCATTTGCTTTGCTGTGACATCTCAATGTTGACTTATATTAAGCCTATTAAAATCTCATTTTTTTTAAAAGAAAAATTCTGTCTAGCAAATTCTTCAGACATTGTGACTCTGAACAATACACTTAAACTTTCTCAGCCTCAGTTTCATTATCTGTGTGTTGTTGTTCAATCATTTCAGTTGTGTCTGACTAGAATGGTTTTCCATTTCCTTTTACAGCTTATTTTACAGATAAGGGAACTGAGGCAAATAGAGTTAAGTGGCTTACCCAGGGTCAGACAGCTAGGAAGTAGCCAGATTGGAACTCTGATTCCAGGCCAGCCCTCTATTTACTGTGGTCCCTAGCTTCCCCAGCATCTGTATAATGCGGATATAATGGGGTAATAATAACTACCTCCCAGGATTATTGTGAAGATCAAATGTGAGAATATTTGTAAAGCACTTTGTAAACTTCAAAGCAGTATATCTACATGCATAAGTTGTCCTTTGTTCTTGAAGACGGCTAAAATGACATCACTATGTTAGAGTCAAGTTACAATGCCTCCAACTATGACTGATCAGACCAATACGAGCTCAGAATGCCCTACCACAGGTCATGCATCAACAGTCTATGTGAACATTTGGGATGGATTCTCTAAATTTGCACATCTCACATTTCTTTTGAGCTACTTCAATTCTGCTTTGCTCATAGAGCACAGCGCCTTCTCTGAAGAGGGCATATCATGCTAGATGATCCTGTGTCAGTGTTTCCCATGTCACACGGTCAATTCCAAAGTTCTTAAGAGAGATCTTGAGAGTGTCCTTGTATCACTTCTTCTGACCATCATATGAACACTTGCCCTGTGTGAGTTCTCCATAAAATAGTCTTTTAGGCAAGCATACATTTGGCATTTGAGCAACATGGCCAGCCTATTGGAGTTGTGCTATGTGCATATGTACTTAAAATATAAATACTAGTTACTATTATTGTTATTCCTCTCTCAACTTTTATCTATGAAAGTTGATTCTTTTGAACCCATGTAAGACTTTACATTTATCGCTATTAAATTTTAAATTATGGAATTTAACCCAATATTCTATACTGTCAAGATGGTTTTGAATTCTGTCATCCAATATATTAGCTATTCCTCCCAGCTTCATGTCATTTGCAAATTTAATAAGCACACAACCTATATATTTATCAAAGTCACTGATAAAAATATTAAACATCAGAAGGCGAAACATAGCTTTATAGGGCACTCTACTGGAGGCCTCCTGGCAAAATTACATTAAATTATTAACCAGTATCCTTTGAGTTCTATAATTCAACCAGTTTCTAGTCTTTCTAATTATCTTCTCTTCTTCTTCTCTATTCATCTTGTACTGCATTATTCTATCCTTTCCTATATTATATTGCACTGTACTGTACCATGCCATATCATACCATACTATTCTATACCATACTCATCAATCTACCTCCATCTTATCCACAAAAATAGGATGAGAGACATATCAAACTTTGATAAAAGTTACTTAAGTTATATTTACAGCATGATCTACAAATCTAGGGATCCCTGGGACTTGAATATGCTCTTCGACTCTATCCATATACTTCACAGAAGCTACTTTGTGTTCTGCAGAGAGTGGCTGATATGGTGACATATAACTATTTAAGTGTCTGAGTAAGAGGAATAGGTAGTTCTTTGGGAAGGAGAACGTATATTAGAGTCCTTGAGTATCTCTATAATGCTTAGCAGAGTACATTGGTTGTTCAGTTATTTCAATTGTGTTCAACTTTTTGTAACCTCATTTGAGGTTTTCTTGGCAAAGATACTGGAGCAATTTGCCATTTTCTTTTCTAGTTCATTTTACAAATGAGGTAACTGAGACAAACAGGCTTAAGTGACTTGCCCAGAGTTACAAACTAAGTATCTGAAGCCAGATTTGAACTGGGAAGATGAGTCCTACTGATTGGCACTCTATGCACTGTGCCACTAACTGCCATCTAGTAGATGCTAAATAAATATTTTTCAGTGGAATTGAATATTATGTATTTGCTGTGTCTTCCAGCAGTCTTCTGCCTCTTAAGGACATCACTCACTTACTCTGTGTGTGTGTGTGTGTGTGTGTGTGTGTGTGTGTGTGTGTGGGTAGATGCTCAGCCTTCTAAGTTCCCATCTGTAGCCCTGGAAACATGGGTAAATCCGGACCCAATCTGTTCTTCCATATCAATATCTGACCTGCTCATCCACCACAAGGTGGTGCTGCTCCCCATGGAAATGATGCAGAAGCATTCCTCTGAACCATGACTGGAGCCTCAAGTTTTAAAAGGAAATTTCACTGACAAAAGGAAGCCTACTAGTCACCCCTTGGACTAAACAAGGAACATACCCAAGAGCATAGTTACACTGAGATGCACCATGTCCAAAGACATAGTTTTTTTTTTTAAACTTAAATACAAAGAAAAGAGAAAAAAAAGAACGTCATGTGCACAGCAGAACCTAAGAGAAGATTAAAAATATATAGCAATAAATTTCAGTTTCAAGAAAGTGTTTATTATAAATAGTACATGGTTGTGTTGAGACCTGTCCATCTTTACTCTTCGTCCTTGTAGATTTTCTTTGGTTCTCTGGTACACACTTTTTACTTTGTTCTTTTCTCCCCCTTCCCCCGAAGGGCTACAATTAAGTGCCTGTATAGATATAGATATAGATGTAGATATACTCATATGCATATATACACATACATACCTGCAGAATACATATATAGACATAAACTTTCCCTAACAAATTCTACGCCTGATCTTGTTTTTATATTTATGTGTATCTCTTATTTCCTGTCCCTCCTGACTCATCTACTTTCCTTCTACCTGTTATCTTGCCCTTCAATTACTTAACCTCCCAGGATCCTTCCCTTATCCTTTCCCCTTTCCCTATCCCCTTAATGTTTTATTTCTTTCTGGATTTAGAAGACTTTTATACTCTTCTAGATACATAGGTATTATTCCCTCTTGAACCCATTCCCGATGAAAGTAGGTCTCCAGAATAACAGCCCTTCTCCCCCAATTCTTCTGTGTTGGTTCTTCTTGCACCTCATTTGTATAAGATAACTACTTGTTTTAGCTGTTCCTAAATGGTTTTTCTTTTTAAAGTCATATCGTACTCAGGTCTACCCCAATCTTTCTTATGAACTATCCGCTTGCTAATAACAATCTTTGATACATATTTTACATTTTACGTACATAAAAAGTAAGCCCTCTGTCCTTATTGGATCCTTTCTCTTGGGTCTTGTATGTCAAACCTTCTATTATGCTCAGGTTTTTTTTTTTTTAAAAGGAAGTCCTGAAAGCCTGACATTTGAGTAAATGTCCATTTTTTTTTCATTCAGGATTATACTTAGCTTTTTTGGGTATGATATTTTTGTCCAGGACCCCAATTCTGTTGCTCTTCGATATATAGTGTTTCAATACCTGTTGTCCTTTAGTGTTGCCACTGCTAGGTCTTACGTGATTCTAATTGTGGTGCTGCCATATTTAAATTGTTTTTTTTTTTTTCTTATTGCTCTTATAATATTTTATCTTTGACCTGAGGGTTTTGGAATTTGACTATAATATTCCTATGAGTTTTCCTTATAGGATCTCTTTCAGGTGGTGATCAATGGATTTTTTCTATTTTTACTTTCCCCTCTTGTTCTTTTTTTTAAATACTTTTTTATTTTTTAATATTCATTAATTAATTTATTTTTAGTTTCCAACATTCACTCCCACAAGATTTTGAGCTCAAATTTTCTCCTCATCTCATCCCTCTCCCCACCCCAAGGCAACATGCATTCTGAATATCCTTTCCCCTAATCTGCCCTCCCTTCTATCTCCCTCCCTGCTTCTCTTATCCCCTTCCTCTTCTATTTTCTTGTAGGGTAGGATAGATTTCTATATCCCATTGCCTATATATCTTATTTCCCAGTTGTGAATGAAAACAATTTTTAACATTTGTTTTTAAAACTTTGGGTTCCAAATTTTTTCCCTTCTTCCCTACCCACCCACCCTCATTGAGAAGACAAGCAACTAGATACAGGTTATACTTGTGTAATCATGAAAAACACTTCCATAGTAGTTATACTGTGGAAAACTAACTATATTTCCCTTCATCCTATCCTTTCCTCCATTTATTCTATTCTCTTTTTTGACCCTGTCCCTCCTCAGAAGTGTTTGCTTCTGATTACCCCCTCCTACAATCTGCCCTCCCCTCTATCATTCCCCCCCCAACTCTCTTATCCCCTTTGCCCCTATTTTCCTGTAGGGTAAGATGGCTTTCAATATCCAATTGAGTGTGTATGTTATTCCTTCTTTAAGCCAAATCCAATGAGAATAAGATTTACTCATTCCCTCTCACCTTTCCCCATTTCCCCTCTCCTGTAAAAGCCTTTTCTTGTCTGTTTTATATGAGATAATTTACCCCATTCTACCTCTCCCTTTCTCCATCTCTCAGTATAATCCTCTCACCCCTTAATTTTATTCTTCAGATATCATCTATTTATCTTCAACTCACCCTGTGCCCTCTATCTTTCTATACATATAATTTTTTCCCTCTCAAACTACCCTAATACTGACAAAGGTCTCATGAGTTACAAATATCATCTTTCTATGTAGGAATGTAAATAGTTCAACCTGAATAAGTCCCTTATGATTTCTCTTTCCTGTTTACCTCTTTATGCTTCTCTTGAGTCTTGTATTTGAAAGTCAAATTTTCTATTCAGTTCTGGTCTTTTCATCAAGAATGCTTGAAAGTCCTCTATTTCACTGAATGACTATTTTTTCCCCTGAAGGATTATACTCAGTTTTGCTAAGTAGGTAATTCTTGGCTCTAATTCTATCTCCTTTGCCCTCCAGAATATCATATTCCAAGACCTCTGGTCCCCTAATGCAGAAGCTGCTAACTCTTGTGTTATTCTGATTGTGTTTCCACAATGCCTGAATTTTTTCTTTCTGGCTGCTTGCAATATTTTCTCCTTGATCTGGGAACTCTGGAATTTGGCTACAATATTCCTATGAGTTTTCCTTTGGGGATCTCTTTCAGGAGGTGATCAGTGGATTCTTCCCATTTCTATTGTACCCTCTGGTTCTAGAATATCAGGGCAGTTTTCCTTGATAATTTCTTGAAAGATGATGTCTAGGCTCTTTTTTTTTTTGATCATGGCTTTCAGATAGTCCAATAGCTTTTAAGTTATCTCTCCTAGATCTATTTTCCAGGTCAGTTGTTTTTCCAATGAGATATTTCACATTGTTTTCTATTTTTTCATTCTTTTGGTTTTGTTTTACAATGTCTTGATTTCTCATTAAGTCACTAGCTTCCAATTGCTCCATTCTAATTTTTAAGGAAGTATTTTCTTCAGTGAGCTTTTGGACTTTCTTTTCCATTTGGCCAATTCTGCTTTTTAAGGTATTCTTCTCCTAATTGGCTTTTTGGATCTCTTTTGCCATTTGGGTTAGGCTATATTTAAAAGTATGTTCTTCAGTATTTTTTTGGGTCTGCTTTAACTAGTTGTTGACTAGTTTTTCATGATTTTCTTGCATCACTCTCAGTTTTTCCTCTACTTCTGTTACTTGTTTCTCAAAATCCTTTTTGAGCCCCTCCACGGCCTGGGACTGATTCATATTTTTCTTGGAGTTTTTGGAAGTAGGGGCTTTGACTTTGTTGTCTTCTTCTGGTTGCATGTTTTGATCTGCTTTGTCACCAAAGAAAGATTCTATGGTCTGAGGTTTTTTGTGTTTTTTTTTTGCACAGTTTGCTCATGTTCCCAGCCAATTACTTGAGTATTAAATTCTTTGTTAAGGTAGGGGTCTGCTTCCAATGTGAAGAATGCACTGTCTCAAGCTTCTGGGGTTTTGTGTAGCTGTTTTCAGAGATACTTCTAGGTACCTACAAATTTTCAGTTCTTCTAAGGCAGTATGATCAAGGGCGAGATGTTCACACCTTTCTTGGTCTGTGCTCTGGTCTATGAGCGACCATAAGCACTCTTTTCTGCCTTGTAGAAGATTCCCTTTTCACTGCCACTACAAGCTCCACCATGCCAGCACTCCTCCTCGCCCCAGGATCACCACCCAGAACTGTGACCCAGATCCAAGCACAGGAAAAGTAACAAAATCCTGCCTCAGCACCAGCAAAGAGATCCCTGCAATCTCCCTCTGATCAGCCACTCAATTCCCCCTTAGTCTGTGGGCCGGAAGCTCTGGAAGCAGCCACCACCCTGGAGCCGCATTGGGACTGGGGCTGGGCCCAAGCTTCTGTCTCACTGTGGTCACAGACTTTTTCTACTGACCTAAGTTGTCTTTGGTGTTTGTGGGTTGAGAAGTCTGGAAATCACCACCACTGCCCATGATTCAATCCCCTGAAGCCTGTTCCAGGTTCACTGAAGTCTGGTCTTTGCCTGTGCAGCCCATGCTGAACTGCATTCCTCTCCCAGCCCAGTGCAATAGACTTTTCCAATCAACCATCCAGGTTGTCTTGGACTGGAAATTTGTTTCACTCTGTCTTTTTGTGGGTTCTGCTGCTCTAGAATTTGTTTAGAGCCATTTTTTACAGGTGTTTGGAGGGGTTTGGGGGAGAACTCAAGCAAGTCACTGCTTTTACTCTGCCATCTTGACTCCGCCCTGCTGATAACCTCCTCTCCTGTTCTAATGCTTCAGGACAATTTTCTTTAATTATTTCTTGTATTATTGTATCAAGGTCCTTTTTTAATAATAACTTTGATAATAATAATAATTTGGACTAACTTTCAGGTAGTCCAATTATTCTTATGTTTCCTCTTCTTGATCTGTTCTCCAGATTAGTTTTTACTTGTTTCACTTTCTCTTCTATTTTTTCATTTTTATATTTTGTTTTATTATTTCTTGATCTCTTATAACTTCTCAGGCTTTCCCCTCCCCAATTCTAATTTGGAAGGTGTTGTTTTCTTCCTTAAGATTCTGGATCTCCTTTTCTAATTGGTTGTTTTTTTTTCATAATCTTGTTTTTTTGTATTATTCTTTTTTCTTTTTCTTTTTTTAGTTTTTCCTTAATCTCTCTCATTTAATTTTTAAAGTCTTTCTAAAGTTCTTCTATGAATTCTTTTTGGGCAGGTGACCATTTGACATTACTCTTTGGGGTAGAAGAGTGTTTCTTTGCTTCACTGTCCTCCTCTGAAGATGAACCCCAGTCTTCTCTATTCCCATAGTAACACTCTATAGTTGGATTCTTTCTCTTTTGCCTATGCATTTTTTAATAGTAGTAGCTTGATTTTTTAATCCCCTGGTCATGGGGTATGCAGGATGGTGCCTCTGGCCTTAGATCTTCAGTTTTCCCCTCTAGCCTGGAACCCAAACCAAACCTCAAGGCTCCTTTAAGTGGCCATAGCCAGTGGCATCCCTACCCCACTGCTTCTACACTCATCAGGCTTGTGCTGGTTCCTTCTTGCCCTGGCTGTGTCTATGCAGCACAACTGGGTCTGGTGTTCCTTGTCAGAAGAGGTTCCCTTGATCTTCCCCTGCTCAAATGCTGAACTCCCCTTATGTCCCCTGGGATAAAAGTTCCTGTAGCTGGGGCCAAGGCAACCTCCCAACCCAATGAACCCCAGGGCTTGATACTTGTTTTAGCAGACCCTAAACTGGAGGTTTTTACTCTTCACAGGGACCAAACCTCGTCCTGGGATTTTTCTTCAGATCTTTTCCGGTTGTCCTACGAACACTCCTATTTTGCCCCTACTCTTATTTATTTTTACCCACTCTTAGTTTGCCCTGTGGCACTATTTTGTCTCTTTTGTGAGGGAAAATCTTGAGAGCTTGGAACTTTCTGACCTATTCCACCATCTTCCCAGAATCCTCTCCAAAGACATATTTCTTAACACCTGCAACAAAATCACACATTCATAATACACATAATTTGTAACGTACACAAATGTCACAGATAAGACAAAGGGAATTAAATTGTACAAATATTGATTAAATAGTTACTTGATGTGTACAGAGTACTGTTACGCTTGAGAGAGATACAATATTTGATAAGCTGTGTTCACTTTCAGTAATATTTTCACACAAGGCAAGCCTTGTCTTGGCCCTCTGCCTCTAGGGAGCTTTGCACTTTGGGGAATCCCTATTCATCATTGGCACACAAAAAATTTTAATGTAAAAATGGAGAATGCAGAATACAGCAAAATAAATATAAATGACCTGCACAACCAAGTGAATATTATCCTATTTATATGGAATATGTTGTATAAATCAATCAATAAGCATTTATTAAATACCTACTATGTGCCAGGCACTGTACTAAGCACTGGAGATACAAAAAGAGGAAAAGATAGTCCCTGCCCTCAAGAAGCTTCCAATCTAATGACAGAGGCAACAAACAAACAAATATATACAAAACAAGCTATGGACAGGATAAATAGGAAATAATTAACAAATAGAAGGCACTAGAATTAAGAGGATTTGGAGAAAGCTTCCAGTAAAAAAAAGAGATTTTAGTTGAGACTTAAAGGAAGCCAGGGAAGTCAGTTGTCAGAACTGAGGAATGAAAAGCCAAGAGATGGAGTGTCTTGTTTGTGGAACAGCCAGGAGGCCAGTATCACTGGATTGAAGGGACAAATTGTCCAGGAGTAAGGTGTAAGAAAAGTGGAAAAGTAGAAAGGGGCTGGATTATGAAGGACTTTGAACTCCAAACAGAGAATTTTGTATTTGATCCAGGAGCCACTAGAGTTTATTGGATAGGGATATGGGAACATATGCTTTTGAATACACCTAAATTAAACCAGTCAATTGTCCAGAATGATGTGATGTGGAAGTGGTGCAAACTCTGTGGAAAGGCAGCCAGAATAAGCAGGTGGGGCTTGTCCAAGGAAATTTAATTTGACCCCTTCTGCATCTGCTGGAGCTGGAGATCTAGGTGAGGGGTGGGAGAGGAAACCCTTATTCTGGAATCCCCAGGGTGGAGGGCTGGACTAGAGGCATTAATAATAATAATAATGATAATATTAATAATAATAATAATAGTCAGCAACAGCTAGCATTTACACAATCATCTAAGGATTATGAAGTGCTTTTCCTAAATTATTTCATATAGTACTATGACTCTATGAGGTTATCATCTCCATTTTAATGGAAACAGTGGTTGAGAAAGGTTAAATGGCTAGCCCAGTGTCACACAGCCAGTCAGTAAGTAGCTGAAGGAAGATTTGAAGTTAGGTCTTCTTTGCCTCAAGTCCACTGTGCCCCTACTCCAGGCATCTCAGTTACTACTTTGAAACATCATAAATAGCAAATCTGGATTTGGAAACCTACCGTCAAAAACTTCTCTGTTGCTTCAAAGGGAGTGGATGGGAACTAGAAGAAGTGGGATATGCAAAAGACAGATTTCTGTTCAATGTAAGGGGCTGTTGTAATGTGACATGCAGTGCTCCATTTCTATAATTCCCCACCCCTGCAGAGAAATGGGGAGAGTTTTTTTCTCCCATCACTTCTTTGGGGGCAAGTTTGATAGTTATAATTTGGAAGTATTCCGTTTTGATTGTTCTGTTGTTATCCTCTGCCCCGCCCCTTTACATTATTATAGTCATCGTGCATAATATTTTCCTGATTCTGTCTATTTCAATTTGTATCAGTTCATATGGAAAGTTCCTTAGAAGCTATCAAATCCAACTCTGCTAATGTACAGGTGAGGTCACTGAGGCTCAGACAGGACAGGCCCAGGATCACTCAGGTAATAAGCAATAGATCTGAGATTTGTACCCAGGTCTTCTGACTCCAAATTCGATGTTCTTTTTTTTTTTTTTTAATTTTTTTTTTTTTTACTGTATCTCTTTCCCTAAGACACATACCTGAATGTCCTTTGAATAATAAGATTTAGAGCTGGAAGGGAAGGTGAGGAAAGAGGAAGGGAGCAAGCGGTTATTAAGCACCTACTATGTGCTAAGCAATATGCTAAATACTTTGTAAATATTATCTTATATTGAGCTGGAAGAGAACTTGGAGGTCATTGACTCCAACCTCTCATTTTACTGGTGAAGAAATTGAGTCCTAGAAGCTCCTGACTTGCTGAATGTGAAATAGAACCAAGGGCAAAAGCCTGGTATAGTGGAAACTGGGTAGAGTCAGAAGATCAGAAAACTACCAATTCCAGTTTATTTTACACACACACACACACACACACACACACACACGAGAGAGAGAGAGAGAGAGAGAGAGAGAGAGAGAGAGAGAGAGAGAGAGAGGGAGAATGAGGGGATTCACTCTTTAATGGTCAGTAGTTGGATGCTGTGCAGAATTGTAGATTGTAATCTGAATAGTCTTGTGGGTTTACTGTATAGAGGTTTGAGCATTTAGCAGAGCAGCTGACGTCCATTGACACTGATTCAATGATTTTTGTGTAAGGAAGAATTTCCAGGAAAGGATCATAAAGTTCTTGCCAAATTTTCATAAATTTTCTTTGCAGCAATGACTTAAAGGAGCTTGGATTACAATAGTTATTCTTATGACCACAAAAGGGATATTAGGGTTAAAATGTATCCTGTATTTTACAAAATATCCCGCTTTTCAAGATTGTGTACTGATGTCCTGAAAAAATTTGTTTTGAGAGTTCAAATTGTCCCATATTTTAAAAGTGTATATTTAATACACAAATGAGACCAAGTGGTCCAGTGATTTTTATCTTATGTTCGAAAATGTGGAGGAACATGCTAAAAAATTACTTGACCAAAAAAAATTGAAATTGCAAACAACAGTTCACTATTATTCGACATTAGACCATTATATAATTTTGTGTTTTGTGCTATATTACCTCAAGAAAAAGTAACTAAAATGTGAATATCATTTTTGAAAAAAAAAAAGAAAAACCCTAGAATTTTTTGAAAATGTAGGAATAAAAACAAAACCCCAAAGCTACCTTGGCTGTAATAAAAATTTGTAGGGAAATTATTTTTTTAAAAAATTTTTAGTTGTCTCCTATTCAGTTTAAGAAATCATAGAGAGCTATGGGAAAATTGATAAGCTATGGCTGTAGTGCCTAAAGAGTCTTTCCTTGGCCATGACTGGCTGATGCATTTTTTATTTTAATAATTAAAAAATTTTTTTTAGGGAGTTGGGGCTGAGTGACTTGCCCAGGGTCACACAACTAGTAAGTGTTAAGTGTTTGGTCTGAGGCCAGATTTGAACTCAGGTCCTCCTGACTCCAGGGCCAGTGCTCTATCCACTGTGCCACCTAGCTGCCTCTATTTCAGTATTTTTAAAAATTTTGCTGCTAATTTATGGAATAAAAACAAGCATTTCCATAACATAGTACAATAAAAAAGATGATTGCACATCAAACTGTAAAATCTAATATGTACTACTTACTATTTCTTTCAAATATACAACAGAATTATCATATAAGTGTCCCCCCCCCTTTTTTCCTTCCCTACCCATCCCCTGCCTTAGAGATGGCTACCATTAGATGCAGATATGTATATATACATATATGTACATATATTTGTAAAATTATTCTATACTCTACATTATTCTATATTATACATACTCTATTTATCAGTTCTTTCTCTGGATGCAGATTGTGTCTTTTTTCATATATCCTTCATAGTAAATTTGGATATTTATAAGTTAAAATAACTTATTCACTCAAAATCATTCTTAAAACAATATTGCTATTACTACATACATTGTTCTCTTGGTTCTGCTCAATTTACTCTTCATTGTTTTGGGCAAGTCTTTCCATGTTTTTCTAAGGTCATTGAGCTCCTCATTTCTTTTCTTTTCTTTTCTTTTCTTTTCTTTTTTTTAGGCAATTGGGGTTAAGGGACTTGCCCAGGGTCACACAGCTAGTAAGTGTCAAGTGTTTGGTCTGAGGCCGAATTTGAACTCAGGTCCTCCTGACTTCAGGGCCGGTGCTCTATCCACTGTGCCACCTACCTGCCCCTCCTCATTTCTTATAGCACATTATTATTCCATCATAATAATATCCCACAACTTGTTCAGCCATTTCTCAATTGACAGGCATCCCTATGATTTCTAGCTCTTTGCCACCACAAAGAGAGCTGCTATAAACATTTAAATCTAATCATCTTTGGAAATAGACCAAATAGTGGTATTCCTGGGTCAAAGGTAATTTAATTTGGGCATAATTCTAGATTGCTCTCTAAAATGGTTGGATCATTTCACAATTCCCCCAACAATGAATTAGTGTCCCAACTTTTCCACATCTCCAACATTTGTTGTTTTTCTCTTTAAGCATTTTAGCCAATCTGGTAAGTGTAAAATGATATCTCAAGGTTGTTTTAATTTGCATTTTGCTAATCAATATGATTTAAAGCAGTTTTTCATATAGTTCTAAATTGTTTTGATTTCTTCATTGGAAAATTACCTGCTCATATCCTTTGACCATTTATCAATTGGGGAATGTCTTGTATTTTTATAAATTTGACAAAGTTCTTTATATATTTGATTTGAGACCTTTATCTGAGAAACTGTCTATAAATTTTTTCTCAGTTATCTGCTTTCCTTCTGATCTTAGCTACATTTGTTTTATTTGTACAAGATCTTTTTAAATTTAATGTAATTGAAATTATCCATTTTATACCTAACTTTGCTTTCTATCTCTTGTTTATTTATAAATTGTTCACTTATCCATAAATCTGATAAGTAGTATGTTCCATGTTCTTCTAATTTTCTTGTAATATCTCTCTTTGTATCTATGTCATGTATCCATTTTGACTTTATCTTGGTAGATGATGTAAGATATGGGTCTATGTCCAGTTTCTGCCATACTGCTTTCAAGTTTTCTGAACAATTTTTTAAAAAATAAGGAATTTTTATCCCAAAATTTAAGTCTTTACACTTATCAAATATAAGGTTATGAGGCTTATTTGCTGCTGTAAAGTATGTGTTTACTCTATTTCATTGATTTACCTTTCTATTTCTTAGTCAGTAAAAAAAAGGAATAAGAGGATAAGGGGAGAAAAATAAGATAGCAGGGATAGGGTAAAAAGAGAGGCTGAGAAGGAAAATAGTGAGTAAAAATAAGATGGAGGGAAATTCACAAGTAGTAATTATAACTTTGAATGTGCATGGCATGGACTCACCCATAAAAACAAAAATGGATAGCAGAATGGATTAAAAATCAGAATACAACATGTTGTTTACAAGAAATACATTTAAGAATGAGAGATACACAGTTAAATGAAGGGTTGGAGTAGAATTTATTATGCTTCAACTCATGCAAAAAAGTTAGGAGTAGTAATTTTGATCTCAGACAAAGTTATGGCTAAAATAGATTTAATTAAAAGAGATACACAGGGTGACTACACTTTGATAAAAGGTACCATAGACAATGAAGCAATATCAATACTGAACCTGAATTAATAGTGCACCAATTACTGTAGCATCTAAATTTTTAAAATAAAAGTTAAATGAAATACATGTGGAGATAGTAGTACTATAATAGTAGGGGACTTTAATCTTCCTCTCTCAGAACTAGATAAATCTAGCCAAAAAATAAATAAGAAAGATGTCAAGGAAGTGAGTAGAATTTTAGATAAGTTAGATATGATAGCTATCTGAAGAGAACTGAATGCAAATAGGAAGAAATACACCTTTTTCTTAGTGGTTCATAGTACCTTTACAAAGATTGACCATATATTAGTACATAAAAATTTTACAGTTAAAAGCTGAAAAGTAGAAACATTAAAAGCATCCCTTTCAGATCATAATGCAATAAAATTATATTTAGTAGAGGACTAAAGAATCATAGATTAAAAACTAATTGAAGATTGAACAGCTTAATCTTAAAGAATGAGTAGATTAAAGAACAAATCATAGAAACAATCAATAATTTAATTAAAGCAAATGACAATAAGGCATCATATCAAAACCTATGAGATACAGCAAAAGTAGTGATTAGAAGAAAAATTATATCTCTAAATGCTCACATCAATAAAACAGAAAGAGCAGACTAAAGAATTGGGTATGCAACTTAAAAAACTAAAAAATATGCAAATTAAAAATCCCCAATTGATCACTAAATTAGAAATCATAAAAATTAAAAGTGAGATTAATAAAATTGAGAGTAAAAATCCATTGCATTAATAAATACAACTAGGAGTTGGTTTTGTGAAAAAACAAATAAAATAAATGAATAATTGGTTAATTTGATTAAAAAAAGAGAAAAGAAAACCAAATCACTAGTATCAAAACTGAGAAGAGTGCATATACCAGTAATGAAGATGAAACTAAGGCAATTGTAAGTAGTTATTTAACAAAATAATATGCCAATAAATTTAATAATTTTTGTGAAATGGAAGAATATTTACAAAAATATAAATTGCCTAGAATAGCAGAAGAGGAAAGCATAAAGGGAGAAGCAGTTTTCTTTCTAGGAGCAAGTAAATATAGGTCTCAGGGATAGAAAGATGACACCATGACTCCAAGTCCTATGGCCACCTTCCCTATTGCAGTCTTCAGCCCAGGGGGCTGAAACATATAATTCTGGACCACACTGTTTGCCTTCAACCCAGCAACACAGCATGGCCAGGACCAGAATTCAGTAAATAAAGGCAAGGGGCCAAGTAGTCAGGGACAAAAGGCTCTCCCTCCCTGCCTTCCTTTATCCCTCCCTCCTTCCTTTCTTTTTAAATAAATTTTTATTCATATTTTCTGTTTTTACATCTCTGTAGTATCTCATGTATCTCTCTCCCAGCTCTTCCTAGAAAGCCATCCTATATGACAAATAATATTTTTTTAGAGAGGAAAAAAGTTGGTATAATTGATCAATAGATTGAAAAAGTCCAAAAACATGTGCAATGCTTAACACTTGTGGACCATGCACCTCCATGAAGGGGTAGGTTGGGAGTGTCTTCTCATATGTCTTCATTCAAGTGCAGTGTTTGATCTTTATAATTTTGTTACTTTTACTTTTGTTTTTTTATGTCATTCTTTTTATTTATATTATTATAGTTACAGTGTATAATGTTTTCTTGACTTCACTTACTTCACTTTGCATTAGTTCATATAGATCTTTTCATGCATCTCTGTTTTCATCATACATATCATTTTTACCAGCATAGTAATATTCTACTACATTCATGTACCACAATGTATTTAGCCATTTCCAAAGTGATGGGCATCTACTTTGTTTCCAATTCTTAGCTCTCACAAAAAGTACTGCTATGAATATTTTGGAGTGTGTGGGGTCTTTTTTCCTTATAGATGGCTTCTGATTCCAAGGGTATGGACATTTTAGTCACTTTAGCTGCATAATTCCAAATTGCTTTCCAAAATGCTTTCTACCATTTCATAGTTCCACCAACAATGTATTAAGAATTAGTCAGAGGCAGAACCAAGATAGTGGAGAAAAGGCATGTACTCCCTTGAACTCTCCCAAATTCTCCTCCAAACAATTTTAAATAATACTTCAAAACAAATTCTGGAGTGGTAGAATCCACAAAAGGATGGAGTTAAGCAATTTCCCAGCCCAAGACAACTTAGAAGGTCAGCAGGAAAGGTCTGTTGCACTGGGGTAAGAGTGGAGTGCATTCCTGCACAGGCAGCACCAGTTAAAGGTCACATCATAGGAAACCAGAAGCAGGCCTTGTGGGTAACTGAATCAGCTGTGTCCAGTAGCTGCTTCTAGAGCTCTCAGCCCACAAATGATAAGGAGATTAGATGGACAACTAAACAGAAGATTACAGAGGACCATTTACTGGCAGTGGGTGCAGGACTCAGTTGCATTATTCATACTTGATCTAGAGTGTAGTCCTAGGTCACAGTCCCAGGGTGATGAGGAGCACTGGCACATCAGCGCTTGTGTCCATAGAAGAGCAGGGACCCTGGTAAAAGTCCCCAGATGGAAAAGAGTGCTTGTGGTTACTCACAGACTAGAGCACAGGCCAGAAGATCATACTGCCTTGGAATAAATGAAAATTTAAAGACCCCCAGAATAGCTCTGAAAACAGCTGTACAAAAAACCTGAAGCTTGGGATGGTGCTTCCTCTACCTTGGGAGCAGAGTCCAACTTTAATATAGAGCTAAAAGTCAAGAATTAGGCTGGGGAAATGAGCAAACAACAACAAAAGCATCCTAACTATACATAGAAAGTTACTATGATGATGGGGAAGATCAAAACACAAATGCAGAAGAGGACAACAAAACCAAAAATGGCTTCATCAAAGGTGGAAGGTGTTGGTCTAAGTCTACAGTTTCTGCCAGATTGCTTTCTAGTTTTTTCAGCAATTTTTAATCAAATAGGGAATTTTCCCCTTGATAATTTATGGTTTCTATTTTATCAAGTGCTAGATTATTGAATTCTGTTGTTTTTGAATCTCCCTCAACTATCTCTCTATTTACCTATCTCTCTATTCTTTAAACAATACCAGATGCTTTATAGTATAGTTTGGGGTTTTGAATGCTATTCCTCCTTCATTCTTACTTTTAATAATTTCCCTGACATTATATATATTTTGTGTTTTTTTAAATGAAATTTGTTATTATTTTATCAAGTTATGTATATTATCCCCTTGGTAATTTGATTGGCATTGCATTAAAAGTATAAATTAATTTTGATAGCATTGTCATTTTTATTATATTGGCATGACCCACCTATAAGCACTAAATATTCCTCCAGCTATATGATTGTTCTTAATTTCTTTAAGGAGCCCATTGTAATTGAATCTATTCAAGTCTTTCTGTGCTTTAGGAGATTAATTTCCCAACATTTTATGTATTTTGTAATTATTTGGAATGAGATTTCCCTTTCTATTGTTCTTTCTTGTGTTTTGTTATTATTATATAGAAATGCAATTGATTTAGGGAATTTATTTTCTAGCCTTTTAGGGCTGAAGCTGAAGCTTTGCTGAAGCTATTAATTGTCTCATTTATTATCTTTGCTAATTCTCTGAGGTTTTCCAAGTAAACAATCATATCATCAGCAAACAGGAATAATTTTATCTTTCCTTTACCTATCTTTATTCCTTTATTTCCTTTCTCTTATCTTATTGCTACTACTATCATTTCCAGGATTATATCAGTAATAATGGACATCTTTGCTTAATTCTGATATTAATTGGAAAAAATCTAGTGTACCCCTTCACATATGATGCTTGCATTTAGTTTTAGATAGAGGCTTTTTATGATATAAAAGGTCCATCTATACCTATACTTTATAGTTTTTTTTTTCTTAGCATAAAAGAGTGTTGTACTTTATCAAAGGCTTTTTCTCCTTTTATTAAAATGACCATGTGGTTTTGGATGTTTTGATTTTTAATGTCATTAATTATGTTGATTGTTTTCCTAATGTTGAACCACTCTTGCATTCCTGGTATAAATCCCACTTGATCATAATGAATGATTTCTTTGATAAATTGCTGTAGTCTATTTAATAGGAGTTTTAAAATTTTTGAGTTAATGTTTATTAATGATATTGGCCTGTAGTTTTCTTTCTGTATTTTATCTTTCCCTGGTTTAGGTATTAGGACTTAATTTGTCTTACAAAAGGATTCTGGTAGGTACTTGCTCAATATTTGAGAATAATTTGTGAAGTATGGGCACTAATTGTTCTTTACAAGTTTGATAGAATTCTTTTGTGACTCCATCAGGTTGAGGACTTTTTGATTCGGTAGATCCTTTATAGCTAGATGCTTTTCCCCTTCTAATAGCATGTTACTTAAGATCTCTTTTTGATAGTTTGAGTATTATTGTTGAAAGTATTCCCCTATTTGTTTTGTGTTAATTTTGTTGGCATATAATTGTGTATAATATGTTCTGATTATTATTTTATTTCTTCTGGTTTTGCTGTGAATCAACCTTGCTCATTTGTTATCTTAATGACTTGATTTTCTGCTGTCTTCATTTTATTCAGATTAGCTAAGGCTTTATCAATTTTATTAGTCTTTTCAAAGAATCAGCTTTTAAGGTTATTTAGAGTTTCTATTTTTGGTCCCCAATGTATTTCCCCTCTAATTTTCAATATTTCCCGTTTTGTGCTAATTTTAGGTTTCTATATTTGTTAATTTTCCATATTTTAAAAATGCATATGCAGTTCATTAATCCTTTCTTTCTCTATTTTGTTCATGTATAATTGTGAGGATATGATTTCCCCCTGAATACTGATCTAGTTGAATCCCAGGAATTTTCATATGTTGTCTTTTATCATTATATATTTTTAATATTGTTATTGTTTCTATAATTTGTTCTTTGACCACTCATTCTTCAAGATTACATTTTTAAATCTCCATTTGGATCTATATCTTTTATTTGTCTGCTCTGAAGCAATTTCTATTTTTTTTCTATTTTGAATTAAGGTGTGGGCACATTTAACTATTTCAACTTTTTACATTTCTTTGAAATGTCTTTGTGCCCTAGTACATGATCAATTTTTATAAAAATTCCATGTGGTACTGGGAAATAATTATATACTTTTGCTGTTCCATTAAAAGATGATGTAAGTCTTTTCACTCAATATTAAAGGGAGGAAATTGTGAGGCAAATGTAGAAATAAAAAGGTCAACCAGAGAGAGAATAGATCAGTTGTGGGCTGAATTGTCAGGGATATGGTAGGGAAAGGGCCTACCATCAAGCAGTGTCCTCTTTGACACCTGCAATATTTGGCATTGTTCTGGGAGTAAAGCACAATGGAAAAGGGGAATTTATGGAACAAGCCCTAAAAGACAATGGCAGAGAACATCTGGAGGCGCTGTGCTCTATGAGCAAAGCAAAATTGCAGTAGCACAAAGGAAAAGTACAAATCTAGAGACATCTTCATCCCAAATGTTCAAATGGACTATTTGTCCCCAACCTGTGGTAGAGCCTTCCAAGCTTTTATTGAACTGATCAGTCACACTTGAACACACTGTACCTTGACTTCAACATCCTGATGTCATTGGTCAACCTGTGTAGAGCCCAACCTGTGCAGAGCCTTCTGAGCTTTTATTGGACTGATCAGCCACAGTTGAATAACACACTGTACCCTGACTCCAACATTGTGATGTCATTCTTGTATGAAAGACAAGCAACAACTGTTCTAGATCAGAAAGTTTTGCTTGTATAGTAAGCACATTTTCTTTTAATATTATTATTATTACTATTATCACTATTTTGCTTCTCCTAGGTTGCCCTTCACTTCTATGTATTTATTCCCAATCTATTGTTCTTTTCCCTCCCTTGGTGAGAGTTATCACTGCAGATTCAAGTTTTTTTATTCTGCTCACTATTTTTGATGTGTAGGACATAAATTCTGCTCTCATGATTCTCATTTCTTTTTCAAACCACTCTGGAACAGTCTGCTGTGGTTCTGTGTTTTCCTCAATTTCCAAAGGATCCTCTATCTCATCAAGTTTTGGATTATCACTTCATTTTGCTGTGTTTAGTCATAGATACCTGAACTCATTTATTTGACTTACGTGCTTGTGTTCAAGGTTTCTGAGTCTTCTTGTTCCTGAAATATTTGGTAATTTCAGTCTCCCCCTAACCCTTAGATTTCCCTATTGCTCACTTCCTGACTCCCTCCTCTCTGATTGTGGTTTCCTTGGAGTCTGGATCTCAAAGTTTCTCAGTCTCCTCTCATGCTGAGCAATTCAGGGTTCACCAGCCTAATAGGTCTCTGCCTCATGTACTTTTTGGAAGGTTAGAACTAACCCCATTTGGGTGCTGTGCTTTTCCCCTCAGGCTTGGTGGAGTGCTACCCTGCTCTGTCTCCTCTTCACCTGATGTCTTGTCTTAGTACCTTGTCCTACTCCCTCTGCTCCTCAGTTAATGGCTGTGACCAAGTTGTCTGTTGAGACCTAAGCAAAATTCTGCAGCCTGGAACTGGGATTTCTATGGCACTGGAAAGATGGACAGGGACTGGGGTGTATGGGGTGGATTATGATGTAAGCTATGATGTGACTGTGGGCTTGCTAGTACAACCTTGTTGCCAGTAGTGTGGGAGGTGGGGGAGGGGTTTATGAGTGAGCTCAGGGTCAATGGGCTTCAGTTCATGGTTGTCGTTTTTTTAAACTTTCTTTTGGGTACTGAGTGTCCTAGATCATGGAGAAAGCAGAAGTTGCTTTATTTTTGGCGCATAATTTCTGTTTTAGAGAGATTTGGGAGGTCATTTGTATCAGAGAAAATCTCTAGTCCTTCATTTTGTGGCTAATATGACTCAGAAGTCTCTTGTTAGCTTTCTAATGCTGTCTGTAGTACTGCAAGCTGCTCTCCACAGAAACACTTTAGTGTTTGGGTGCCTGAGTCCTCTTACTTCATGTTCTGTGTCTCTAGTGGGACTAATGCTTCCTTTGTATGGGTGAGAGGTTCATCAGTCACTTATGAGGCAGGCAGGGAGGGTTCCCCAAGGACTCTCTTGACAAATGTGGGCATTAGGGAATCATTTGTGTGGAAACCAGAGATGTGCACTGAGCTCAGTGACTCACTTTGCTGGGGGCTAGGGCTTGAGTTGGGGTTATTGTCCACTTTGAACTGATAGACATTAGACATGGAGTTCTAGGTGTTCCTCTTATCCTAGAATTCCAGAAGGAGAAAAGAGATGGCAGAGACATCAGAGAGAATGTCATTAGTTGTCTGGGTGCTGAATTATTTGACTTTGACATCTTCTTTTGCTGTTGGTTACTGGCATCCATTAAGGAATGTGTTGCCCACAACTACTCACTTCTTCTGCATGTTGTTCACTCCAAAAGAGTATAAACTTGAGGCCAAGTTTTTGTCTTCGTATCTCTTTTGCTTAGCATAGTGCCTAAGAGGTGTGTGTGTGTGTGTGTATGTGTGTGTGTGTGTGTTTGTGTGTGTTCAGTTGTGTCTGAAACTTTGTGATACCATTTTGGGGTTTTCTTGGCAAAGATATTGGAGTGGTTTATAGATGAGAAACTGAGGCAAACAGGGTTAAGTGACTTGCCCAAGGCCATACAAGTAAGTATGTAAGTAGTAAGCTACTTACATAATCAGTAAGTAGTAAGCTAGTAAGTGTCTGAGGCCAGATTTGAACTCATGAAGATGAGTCTTCCTGATTCCAAACCCAGTACTCCATCCAGTGAATCACCCAGCTGCCTAAGAGGCAGTAGGTATTTAAAGGCTTGTTGGAATAAAAACATTTCCATATTTTCTTGCTGGCTGCC
Source organism: Vombatus ursinus (assembly GCF_900497805.2). NCBI lineage: Eukaryota > Metazoa > Chordata > Mammalia > Diprotodontia > Vombatidae > Vombatus > Vombatus ursinus. The sequence goes on along the minus strand of NW_020954564.1, from coordinate 19,547,824 downwards.
ATCACCTTTTTGGTGTCATATTTGCCTGGATGCAGGTCTTAGCCCAGACCGACCTGACTGACATGGTAGTAGTAGCAGGGAGGGACCATCAAGGTCAACCACCAGGTTTTACCATCTTCCCTGTCACTGTGTCCTAAAGGCTTTCAGGTCTTATCATTTGCTCTGCTACTATGCCCACCAGACCATTGCTGGCATTGTTGTTTGGCCTAGTGATGGAACCTAAGGATCTATGGATCTCTCTATCCATCCCACCATTGCAATCTTGGGAACCTTAGGACTTTCCTGCAACTGAACATTCTTTTATGTCTTATCTCCTCCAATTGCAGTATGAGCTTCTTGAGAACAGAGACTCTCTTATTTTTTCTTTTTGTATCCTCGAGTGCTTATTATAGTGCGTGGAAGATAGGTAAGATAGCACTTAATAAATACTTTTTAATTCATTCATTCTCTGATTCATTCATTCTTATACATTATCTCACTTGAGCTCCATTACAACTCTGTGTAGTAGATGCCTTGCTATTTTTATTTTATTGATAAGGAAGCTGAGGATTAGAAAAATTACATAAATTAGTCATGGACATATAATCAGTACATGTCAGTGGGATTGGAATCTAGGTCTTCCTAATTTCTAATTTTAAATCCAAGCAGTCTATTCACTACAATAAACTAAAGAATCATATCATATTAAACCAAGAAAATTGTTAAGCAGGTGATTTTTTTGTCTATAGCAATTTGCAAAAAGGTATAATGAAATGTGGAGGATGGATCTGAGTTGATGCAATTTGCACTCACGCTGCAGAAACCACAGATTTTTAAAAAGTTCTAAAGACTATTTCAAAAAGTCTCCTTTGTTGCATTCCAGGTAGCTGCCTACATTACCTATTCCTAATTCTGGTTTTGCTGCTGAGAGTCCCATACTTAAGTCTCATGGGTTAAGATGAGGGCCTTCTCTGGGCAATTGGATGATGAAAGGTCTGGAAATCACATTGTATGAAGATAGTTGAAGGAACTGGAGCTATAGTAGAAGCTAGCCATTGGAAGTTTGGAGGGGTCAGATTTTAGCTTAAAATAAGGAAGATTTTCTATGAAGAAATTAGTTACCCCTCATTTGAGGTATTCAATCTACCACTTGCCAGGGCTATGGTAGAGGAGATTCTTTGAAGTTGGAAGTGGACTAGATGATCTCTGAGGTCCTTTATTACTCTGAGAGTCTATGTTTGTGTGTGAACATTGAGATGAGCACACATTTCTGATTTGATTGATTGTCTAACAGTCAATGGGCCTGGGATTGTTAGGATGAGGGGAGGTTAGGGAAGGATTCTCAGAGTTTTTCTTCAAGGGACTTTTCTTACATATACTACACAAAGGGATTACTTAGGGAATGTTTGTTGAATGAAATTAAGATTCAAAAAGGGTACTTCTTTGGGAATATTTCTCAGTTCTACAGTTTGAGAAGAAAATTGGCACATAGTTTAAAAAATTTTTTTCTTTGAAAAAAACCATTCAGTGATATCTTTTGTGTTTATAATATTTCATTTCCAAATATATCCCTCCTTCTCTCCCTTCCCCAAGGGGTCATCCCATTTAAGGAAGAATAAAAAGAAAGAAAAACATAGTTCAGTAAAATTAACCAATACCTTGATCAAGTCTAACAGTGCATGTAATGGTCCACACCCACCTTGTCAAAGAAGGGAGGGAGGTAATTGCAGAGTTTCAGAGATGTCTTGCAAACTGATTTTCTGTGTTATCACATTAAGGAAACCAATGCAGCTGAGCTGTGGGACCAGTAAAAAGCTGTTTCAGCCAAAAGACCCAAGGAGGATACCTGTCTCTTTCTCACTCTGAGGCTTCCTGTAAGCTATAGACAAAATTAGGGAGAGCAAGGATGGGACTTATAGGCTAGTCCACTGCAGTTGGGGAAGGGTGATTGAGCTAGGGAGACATCCTTTTGTAGGGAAGAATGTGTTTATGGAAGTCTAGTGTTTTGGGAGGTAGATATCCCCATTTCCCAGTGTGGTATGTGTGCATTGGTCTGTACTGCATCCAAACTGATTAGCATTGAGAACAGTGATAGCAACACATTTCTTTTGCATCTTCCTTGAAGCCTAGCATAAAGTAAGTGAGCTTTAGACAAAGTAAGTAAACATTTGCAAAACGAATACATGAATGCATGCACTCATTTATTTTTTTAGAGGAGCGACAGTTTAGCTTTAATTGCATTCACATTTCCTTTCCTTTTCTTTCATTGCATTTAATAACTTTGGACAGAGAGACTCAGAGTCTGGAACAGAAGGTGGCAAGATTTTCAGTCTTAGTCATGAGAGAAGTACGTGACAGTGATCAGAGGACACAGACAGGGGAGGTGGGAGAGGTTAGAAGTCACAGATAAAGGAGATGGGAAAGACCAAAAGTCACTAATAGGGAAAGTGGCAGAGGTTAGAGGTCCTCAGTAGAAGAGGGCTGTGGTCAGATATCACAGAACTGGAAATATCACTGACACATGGGAGACTTTATCGGTCCTTTTTATTACAATGCTTCCTCTCAGTTTGGCCATCTGTCCTTAATGTTGAAAGGGAGCACAAGGACCTGGACACTGCTCTTCACATTTGCTGACTGTTTTGTCTTAATGGCCTCAGGTGTCCACACACTGGGACAGTATATCTCAGAGCTCTCACCCCCAACCTCAAAGTTCCCTTTTCTGTAAATAAACTCTGTATCCTGAGGAGGAGGGGAACAATACTAGCAATATCTTACATTTATAAAGGTTAAGAAAGGTGTTTAAATCCAGGATTTCCTTTGATTCCCACAGCAGACCCATGAGATCAGCAGGGCAGGGATCATTATCCCCATATGACATATGGGGAAACTGAGTCCATTAAGAGGTAAAGTGATGCCCAAGACCTTGTAGCTATTGACTATTATTGGCAAAACCAAGATCCAAACTGTGGTCTTTTTAGTTCAAATTCAGTGACCTTTCCACTGTGCACTGTTGGGGCTGGTAGTACCTAGGGAGGTTGGGAGGGAGGGAATTTACCCCTGGGGCAAAGAGATGGATAGCCTTACCCATGGTGGAGAACAGTGCTAGGCAAATGAGCACTTGTGCAGACAGAGATGCCTTGTGGGGTCTTAGTCTCTAGTCCTCAATTACTGTAGACTCTTCTCTGGCCCTGACTTTGCTTCTCTGGAGGAAACAGCTCAGAGGGCAAATATCCTGAGGCCTGACTCTTCCCTAGGATTAGGGAAGGAGAAGGACAGGAAGATTTCTACATCAGCAGGCAGCCTCTGGGCCAATTCTCACATTTCTTCCCAGGATCCCACAGGGTAAATGGTCTGACAAAAACAAACTAACAAACAAAACAGATAACGAAATGTCCCCCAGAGAGATATTTTTAGAGAAAACCTTTATTTTTCTGTCTGGGAGCAGTATCTGCTGTTTACCTGTCTGTACCTCTGTCTAGAATCATAGACACGAGTTAAAAGAGACCTTAGCAGTCATTCATTGACTGGAGGTAGCTGAGTACCAGTCCCCTTCCCAATATCCCTAACAAGGGATTACTCAGCATCTTTCTGAAGACCTCCAAAGTTAAATCACTCAGTGCTTTGGCAGCCCATTCCACTTTTGGACAGTTCTCATTGTTTTAATTTTTTTCCTTGTGTGGAACTGAAATTTTTCTCTTCAACTCCCATCCACTGGTTCTGGTTTTGAGCCAAGTAGAACAAATCCAATCCCCTTTCCCCTTAAATATTTGAGGATAGCATTATTTTCCTACCAAGTCTCTTCTTGAGGCAAACACCCTCAGTTCCTTTAATCCCCGAATTCTGTTATGTCTTGGTATGCAGTTTTCCCATTCTCTGTGTAATCCTCTTCTACACACTTCTGTTTATTATTGTTCTTCCTAAAATGTAGCATCCAGAACTGAGCACAATAGTGCATGCCTTGTCTGAGTGGGAAAACAGCATCCTTCCTTCTTTCTCCTTCTTTTCAATTTCTCTATGTATTGGCTTTCCTCCTTCTAAATGCCCAGGTGCTTTCCATTCTTTGAAAAAACAACACAAAAAAACCTTAAACTGACCTTAAGACCCTCTCAGGATGACATTCTCTAGCTCTTCACCTTTCACCTTGCATTTCCTGTTATGGATTGTCTACTTTTGATGCTTCCTCTTCCTCACCTTTCACTTCTCAGTCTTTCCATTCAAGGTTTTGATCCTAGCACTCTACTGAAACTGTTCTTTCCAAGGCAATCAATGGTTAGAATCTAAGCTCTAATGGACTAGGCTTTATCTTTTTGTCCCCTCAATAATAAAGTAACATCTCAGCCCTTACTGAGAGTTTAGCCCCTGGGAATATCTGATTTCAACTTATAGGGATCTAGGTGGCAGTGGATAGTGTTGGACTTGGAGTCAGGAAAACTTGAGTTCAAATCCATCCTCATACTATCTGTGTGATCCTGGGTGAGTAATTTGGCCTCTTTTAGCCTCGATTTTCTCATCTGTATAATAGGGATAATAATATCTACCTCACTGGGTTGTCATGAGGACCAAATGACATAACATACATAGAGTGCTTTGCAAACCTTAAAGCATTACTTAAATATTATTATTATTATTATTAGATATCTCTCTAAGGATACTGGTTTCTGCTCATCTGCTCCTTTTAAACAGTAAGGCTTAGAAAGCAATTGAACAAGGGCAGTTAGGTAGTGCAATGGATAGAGCTCTGGCCTTGGAGTCAGGAGGACCTGAGTTCAAATCCGAACTCAGACACTTGACACTTACTAGCTGAGTGACCCTGGGCAAGTCACTTAACCCTGATTGTCTCACCAAAAAGCAAAAACAAAACAAATAAACAAACAAAAAAAGCAATTGAACAAAGAATGGGTTTAAGGAATTGTCTGCTTACCTCACCCTATTAGGAGGCTGAATGGGCAGCTAGGTGACACAGTGGTTAAAGCTCTGTGCTTGGAACCAGGAAAGACTCATCTTCATGAGTTCAAATCCAGCCTCAGACACTTACTAGCTGTATGAACCTAGGCAAGTAACTTAACCCTGTTTGCCTCACTTTCCTCATATCTAAAATGAGCTGGAGAAGGAAATGGCAAACCACTCTAGTATCTTTGTGAAGAAAATCCCAAAATGGTGTCATGAAGAGTCTGCCATGACTGACACGACTCAATAACAAAACCCTGGAGGTTCTGTGCCTTATAGAGACATAGACCAGAGACCAACTCTATCTGACCAAATGGAATTGAGTGCCTTGCTGAAGGTCATCTCCTGATTCTCTTGCCTGCTTCTCCCTCAGGACCCAGGTCAATTGACTCCTGATGCTGTGATGGACGCTTCAACTCTTTTTTGGCACCATGGTCCCCACAGCTCCTGAATCAGCTCTCTGTCTTAAGACTTTTTTTTGGCAATGTCAGTCCACCACTAATCCTTCCTACAAACAAGATTGATTTGGATGGTACTGATCCCTAACTCCCAGGATGTTTAGTCAGAAGGTCTAAAGGGAAGGCCCTGCCAAGACCTTTAATCTTCTAGTGGCAAGAAAGTTAGCTTTACTGCCAATGCTTCCTCAGTCCTCATAGAAAATAATCATCCTGTCCTTCTGTTTATGACTTCATAGGATTATAAAATTAGAGCTAGAAGGGCACTTATAGGTCATCTAGTCAATCGCTTAATTATACTGCCATGGAAATTGAGATCTGGAAGATTAATTGTTTTATTCATGGTCCCATTGCCAGTAAGAGTCAGTGGCAGGATTTAAACCCAAGTCTTCTTTTAACTCAAAGAAAGAAATTATGTACCTGTTCCATTTGGATTTCTTTCCCAGTATTCCAGCCTGGGAAATATCTCACACACCTTTCTATATCAAAAGTCATAGTCCTAGCTAGATACTCCAATGATTTCTTTTTTTTTTTTGTAAACAAATTTATATTGATACCTTTTTATCTCTCCTACATTTCCTAATCTATCTCTTTCCTTCTAGAGAGCCATTCCCTTATAGCAAATAAAAAAAGGAAAAAGAAAAGGAAATTGAGTAAAACTAATCAACATATTGAGAGAAGTCTGATATTATATGCAATGGTCCACACCCATAGTGTCCAACCCCTATAAAGAAGCCAAAGAGTAGGTAGATTTCTTCTACTATCTACTCTTTGGGATCAAGCTTGGTCATTCTAATTTAAAACATTTGGTTTTGTTGCTGCTGTTTTTTCTACCTCTATAGCTGTAGTCATTGTGAACATTGTTTTCCTGGTTTCTTTTCACTTTTTTCATCCATAAGTTTTCCCGTGCTTCTTGGGTTAATCATGTTCATCGTTACTTATAGGACAGTAATATTCAATTATATTCATGTGTCATCTTGTGCTAGGGGCCACAACTAGGTGATCTTGTGCCTAGGTCCTTGTGATTAGGTCTAAAGGCTTAAGGGTGCTGGGACCTAGAGATCATGACACGTGGGCCCTGCCTGAATGAATTCAACCCAAATCTTCTTTCAGCTAGAGAAAAAAGTTTATGAGAGACAAACCATGCAGGTCAGACTCTTCAGGAATCTGAACATTAGTGATGCCAGTAGGGATGAGCGGGCATGACAAAGTCTCAACATTTAAATGGGGGCTAGGGTGGATCTTACATACATGTAAGTAATTTTGAGTGACCAGAGGAGGGGCTGGGAAGAGAATCTGGGTGTCTGGAGGAGGAGTTTAGGGAGAATGGGAGTGTCTGGATAGGGTCACCTCCAGAGAATAGACAATAGACAATAGACATGAACTAGGCTTTTATCAGGACCGGTTTTTATCAAGAACTGGAAGGAAGAGGTTGATAAGATCAAAGGTGGGATCAAAGACTAGGCTGCTTCCTTAGGATTTCAAGGACTGGCTTCTTAAAGAGATAGGGAAAGATCAGAATAAGAATAAGAGATAAGGAAAGGCCAGTTGAATGAAGTATAAGGGTTTTCTGGGGCAGTAGACAAATGGGAGCCAAATTCTTTTGGGGGCAAAGGTCTCCACTTGGGCCCATACCCCATCACTTGGCAGTCCTTGCTTCTTTTGTTTTTCCTTTCCTTGAGTAGATGAGGAAGGAAGAGAGAGAGAGCGCATGCACATGAGAGAGAGAGAGAGCAGAGAGAGAGAGGGAGAAAGAGAGGAGAGAGAGAGAGAGAGAGAGAGAGAGAGAGCACTGGAAAGAGGATTGGACTAGCTTGGCAGTCTCATAGGTTGCTGATCTGCACAGTGAGAATACAGGTGAAATGTAAAATAGCTAATTAACAGCTTTCAAGTGTATGCAAATCCTGACAAGGCTTAACTACTAGTCTCCTTGTAGATTTTATCAGAAGTTAATATAAATTAAGTTACTGAATCCCTGTCTAAATAATTTTTATTAATGAATGCTTTCATTTTTTCTATACTTAGCATTTGATTCTAATAACAAACTATCTGTCCCATATTCAGTTCATATTTGTACCTTGAATGATTTTTAACTTACCTTTTTGGGAGCCCTTTAGACTTGCATGGTATAACTTTCACTCTAATTAGCATAGTCCTTAGAATGCCAAAGTGGCCTTTTGTTAGTAAGTCAGTGAGCATAATAATGGGGAGCCAAATCCCCATTTGCAGTAGAGGTAGATTCTCTTAGTACTGAATTTGGTCAAAATGAATTTCTGGGTACGAAGAGACAGAAAACCAATTAGGTCTGCAGTTCTGTGTAATGCCAGAAGTGCTTCCTCTTAGTGATACTGTGTATCATTAAGTGAACTTTACTGAAATGTAGTAGAAACAAGCCTAGGGATGAATTTATCCTTAAGTAGGTGGGTATTTCAAGCTGAATGTCTGATTAGATAAAGGCACACTCCCTAAATCCTCAGACTAACCAAATGAATATTGCCACCCACAAAGAGGAAGAGCTAGAGGAGAGAGGGATATATTGTGTTGTTGTGTCTGAAGAGCTAGCAGAAGAGAGACTACTCAATTTGTTCTGCTTGGCCCTAGGGGGCAAAATTAGGAACAATGAGTCAAAGTTGCCAAGAGGCAAATTTTAGGTTTTACATCAGGAAAAACATTGTAACAATTAAAGCTCTATTAAAGCATGGGCTGCTTTATGTGATTGTGGATGAGGAAGCTTAGTGATGCAGTGAATTCCCTGGGCCTGGAGTCAGGAAGACCTGAGTTCAAACTAGCTGTGTGACCGTGGGCAAGTCATTTAACCTTGGTCTGTTTCATTTTCTTCACTTCTAAAACAAGGGATCATAGAGCAATAAAAAACCACTGGAGTTTTTTGAGGAGGAATCAGTGTTTTAAAAATATCACTGGTGACAGGAAATCCGATTGCGGGCAATAGTCCAGGAGAGAGGTGATGGGTGGTGCACTTGTAAGTGGAGAGAAGGAGCTTGATGTAATACTGTGGCAGTAGAATCTAGGCAACTGATTGGCTTTGTGGGTTGAGGAAGAGTCACAATGAAGGTCAAGGAGCACATATCAGCTGAGGAGTATCTCAAGGACTTCCATATTCTCGAAGGGAATTCCTCCCCAGTTTGGCTCTGCTCTTCTCCCTTTTATGGTGACCCCTACCCCTTTCTTGTCTCAAGATCATTTCCAGGTGAAACGGCACCCTTGGAATTCATAGCAAAAAAAATATGCTGTTTGGTTTTTAGCCCCTGCAAAAAGTGACACTGTGGCAAGCGAGTGTTACACTGCCTTTGGGGGGAAGATAAATTACACTGATGGGGTGGGGTGGGATGAAGAGGGCCCAATTTGTATTAATCTTCATTAGAGGACTTCCTGAGTGAGATGCCTTCTGTTGATGTGGGGCAAAGAGTGCCCTAGGATTAAAAATAATATTAAGGGTTACTTTCCCAAGCCTCTGAGGGGGTTTGAGGCTCATTCAGTAGCCCATTCTGTACCTTGAGGTCCTGGAACTTGAAAATTTCCCAAGTCCTTTTCCCTTTATCTTGAAATGCCATACAACTTGTACCAAAAGAATTTCCTTTGCCTCCCTTGTCCTGTGTACATTTATCTTCCTTATCCTGTGTACAACCATGTTCCTCACCTTGTTTGTTCTTATCCTAATCTCCAACTCCCACATGAAACTCTAAAAATACATCATCTTCCTAGATATACAGCTTTCTGTCTTTATAAGCCTGGGTCTTTTTCTATATCAGCGCCCTTTGTTTAGCTCCTTGTTAACCTCAGGCCCGTGAAGCTTTCATGAAATAAAGTTCCCAATGGCTACAGAGAAGGTCTAAGTGAATTCTTTCACACCTGACCCAGCTCCCCCAACTCTAAATCTCAACACTGTGACTCGAAACCTTGATGCTTTCATTCACTGGGGTCCCCAAAACTACAAATCTTTGTGTCTTAAAACAAAGCCTTAGTCCCATTAGGACTGGGAAGTTTAGGACATGGTGTGGAGTTGAGGAAGGAAGGGAGGAGAGATGGAGATGTGGTTTTTGTTGTTGTTGGTGGTGGAGCAAAATCTATAGTTCCAATTACCAATCTGACCTTAGGGCCAAATAGTCTTTAGCCAAATGATGAGGTAATCAAGGATCTAGCCATTACCTGTACCAGATTAAAGAATGTGAGCAAGATGTGGTGAGGTAGGAATGGGAGGCTGGAAGAGTGCAGTATTCTATCACTAAGCCTTTAGGCTAAGCTGGAGAACAAATACAAGGTGATAAACCTCTTCTGTGGTACAACAAACCCCTGAAGGTGAAGGAGGAGATGCAGGGAGAGAATGTGCCAAATTGCTCTCTTGGAGGAACTCTAGATTTTAGGTGATATTTCCTGAGAAAAATCCAGAAGGCCAAGAAGTGAAGAAGTGTTGGCCTCATTAACCCAGGGTCTAAAAACCAAATTGCACATTCTTTTGCTGTGGATGCTGAGAGTGGGTTTAGTCACTGGCCCCAACAAGGGTGAAATAAGGGTAAAGATTTGATATTGAGGACCTTTTGTGACCAAGGAAATTGTGAGCAGGTGGTTGTATGATGGCCCCCTTCCTATTTTTTTTTAGATTGGATCTAGTAGGGCCAGAAGAATAAAAAAAAATGGATCTATAAATTAATGGAAGTGTCAACTGGAGGACATGGAATTAATTCTCTAGTCTTGGACATTAGGAGGAAAAGTTCTCTTTCACAGCTGGAGGGAGGATTTTTTTTTAAATTGAATTTAATTTTGATTTCTAAATTACCTCTCCTACTTTCCCTCCCCACCCAATGAGAATGTAAGAAAAACAAAACCCATTTCAAATAAGTGCAGTCAAGGAAAACAAATTCCCTTATTAGCCATGTCAAAAAAAAAAAAGGAAAAGAAAAGAAAGGAAAATACGTTTCAATCTGTACTCTGACTCCATTAGCTTTCTATGTGAAGGTGGATAGCATGTTTTATCATCACTTCTTTGGAATTGTGATTGGCCATTGCATTGATCAGAAGTCATAAGTCTTTCAATGATTTCTCTGTTTAAAATATTGTTGTTATTATATAAATTGTTCTTTTGGTTCTGCTCACTTCACTTTACATCAGTTCATATGAGTCTTTTCAGGTTTTTCTGAGATCACCCTCTTCATCATTTCTTATAGCATAATAACATTCCATCGCTGTCATATACTATAAGTGGTTTAGCCATTTTCTGGTTAATGGGCACCTGAAGGGAAATAATTTGAAGAAAATTCCTAGGTTATCCAGTGTTGTCTAGCAACAAGTGACCATAGGAATCTTGTTTCCCTAAGAGTGGTACAGGTTGGGAAGAGTAAAATAAACACTGGACAGAATGAAAGAGGAGTTCTGGAGGTTTGGGCACAATGATGACTAGTGAGGTAACATCAGAGAGAGTAGCTCGGACATTGAGACCCACCCTCCCCCAGCTGCAGTAGTCTGTCCTTACCTGGCAGGCCCTGATCCTGAAGTCACATCCTGGCTCATCAAGAACTCTAAATGAGAACTCAGAGGGAGAAACAGAGCTGTCTTCTCCTTATTCTGCTTACACAGGAGGTCAGACCTTTAGACTATTTGCATTACTGGGCTCCTGACCCTCTACTTTTCCTTACTCTCTGTCTGCCTCTGTCTTTGTCTCTCTTTCTTCCCATTTCTTTCTTCTCTCTCTCTGTCTCTGTCTTTGTCTCTCTTTCTTTCTCCTCTCTTTCTCTCTGTCTCTCTCTTCCTCTTTCCTCTTTATCTGTCTCTGTTTCTCTGTCCCCCCCCCCCCCAATCACTTCTCTCTCCCCTCTCTTCCCCCACACACCTGGCCTTTGTCTCTATCTCCAGGTTCTTTGTTCTTTTTCTTAGAGCAGGGCTGGGGAACCTGTG
>NW_020954564.1:19470702-19536523 GCF_900497805.2 Vombatus ursinus | reverse complement strand
TGGGGAACCTGTGGCCTTTGATTGAATCCAAACTTCACCTAACAAATCCCCCTAATCAATGGATTTGTCCTATAAAACTTGGACTCAGTCAAAAGGCCACACCAAAGGACATAGAAGGCCATATGTGGCCTCAAAGTCACAGGTTCCCCACTCCTCTTACAATATACATGTCAGCTCTCTTCCTCTTTAAAATATATGTCTATGCCCAAGTTGAATGCTCTTAAATAATTAACTACTGTGAAATCTCTTCTTCAAGTGGTCTTTTTCAGTGTTCCATCACACAAATGACCATGCTATGGGTCCCCCTTTCCTCAGAAGCTCAGAAAATGCATAATTTGAATAGCTAGTAAGAGATCAGATTTGGTTCACAGCCTTCATTATAGATCTTCGTTGCTACTATATATGCTATATGAGGAAAGGGAAAGGAAAAAGAAAAGGAAACAATTCTCTCTCTCTGTATCTCTGTGTTTATTTCTTCCTCTCTATGTCTCTATCATTCTTCTTTCTGCCTCTCCCTCCTATACCATGCAGTGAATTCTCTCCTCTACTCAATCCCTGACTACTCACTCTAAGTTCCACACATTCAGTCCCCGCTATTCCACAACAGCTCATGAATTTCCAAGCAATGAACACCAAAGCTAGCTCTCCTTCCTTAACCGTATCCAGGTCAGTTTCTAACCTACAAGATGACCAGCTTCAGTCCTGAGGCTACTTACCTGAGGCATTAAATAGGCTTGGGGAATTAGAGGGAGATACAGTGAGCTGTGTGTGCCCCCACGGCATGGGGGGTGGAGAGTTGTATCTTCAGCTTCAGTGTCTTACTGTAGGAGAATCATTGTGTGACTGACCGCCTCTTTGGACAGTGGACACCTTTCCAGTACTGAATGGGTGAGTGGGTGGATTTGTGGGCATGGAGATGGTAGCTTCATTCATTCTAGTTTGCTTACTTGTCAGTAACTTGTACACAAGTAGAGTGATACAGCTATATATATATGGGCTTGTACTTTAGCACACAATGATACTTGGTGGCATATACAACCTTACACATTGTAGCAATCACATAGTTGGTGATAAAACACAGTGACACATACGTAAAACTGAGTTTCTTTTAGTTTATTGGATAAGGAAGGTGAACAGCAAAGGCAGGGTCTATTGAGCTCCATAGTTTGGTCTGTAGCAGGCAGGGGTAGGATAGGGATGGGATGAACAGTCAGCTGTAATGGAGGGGTTGGTGATTCATTGCCTCAGTTGGTTCAGCTTCCATTATCCTATATGTTTGTGCATTCTGGGCTCATAAGGATTTTAGTCTGAGAAACAAAAGAGGATACACATGGTTAGGGGGTCAAAGAATAACCCAGCCCACTCAGGCTCTGGGATACTTTTCTGTGGTGACATCTCTGGCTATGGTCACCATCTCTCTCACTCCCAGATCAGTCAATGGCAGTGGGACTCATTGGTTGAATGAGACTACAATTATATATGGTAAGATGGGCGTTGATCACACAATGCACATATATGTATATGTGTGTATACATACATACATATGTATGTATACACACATACACATGTGTATATATGTGTGTATATATGTGTGTGTATATATGTATATATGTGTGTATACATACATACGTATGTATGTATGTATGTATATACAGAGATACATACATGCATACATAATCTTGGGAAGTAATGATTTTGCCATGAGAAACAGAAGATAACCTGGTCAGAGAGTCACAACTTGAGATCAGAGGACGTTTCCCTATTTGGGTGTCTATGGCTATAGTTACCATGCCTCACATTCTGAAATCTTCTCCTGCTATTTTCTTAAGGAGGATAGATGCCCTCCTGGAAAAGAGGAAGGCAGTTCAGGATCCTGGGAGGAAGCTACTTCTCTGGTTCTCTTTTTAGATCTATCTAAACAGAGTTCTGGAGCCAGAGTGTAGGTATACAAGAGAGACAGTGCATGCAAGTGAACATGTGAAAGTGTATCTGTGTGTGATGGTATGAGTGTGTGAGAGTGTTTGTGCTTGAGAGTACGAGTGTGTTTAGGTGTGTTTATTTCTTTAGCTACCAAAGTATCTGTGATTGAGAATTTGAGAGAGTGTGAGTGTACTTGTGCATCAAAGGGATTTGCACTATACTGTGGAGAGAAAAGTACCAAAATTGGGTCTGGAGAGATACTGGCACACAATCACACATTTACATATGGCAACTACCATACCTCAAGCATCGTGTGCTTTTCCTTCTCCATCACTGTGAGGTCTGAATAACATTTGTGAAGTTTATGAAGCCCCTGTTCAGCAGCTTCATCAGGTTTGAACTTCTTGATGACAGCATTCAATAATTCAGGTGACCCTACGTTGAGAGCTAAAGTAATCTCATCGATAGGCAGGCAGGCATTGGCTGTGAAGAGCAGACAGATATGGACATAGGAAGGGATATTATAATTTTCTTTGTCAAGATTAGGATAGCATGGTAGGAGGGTGGGAAGAAGTGTGGACAGTTGTGGGGGTAAAAACAGGGAGAAATGGGGTCATTGGGAGACATGGTATTGGAGTATTTGGACAGTGGTGGGCAACATGGTGAGTTGGAGGATTGGGCCAGTTTGGGGGGGACAAGGTCATTGGGATTTGGGAAACTTTTGAGGATGGAGCTGTTGAAGGGATAATATGGAGGTAGGGACTATTTTATTGAGTACCCACTACCCTTTCCTCCTCCTGAGTCTTACCAAGTTAGTTGTTCTGAGTCAGAGCCAGAAGAATAGTTGAAAAGAGAATGAGCAACTTCATGTTGGAGTGCAAGGATCTGAAATTCCAAGGGTTGGATCTTCCCAAGTACTGCAGCCTGAGCCTCTGTGGGTACAAATCCCCAGGAGCTCATGGATTTATAATGTGTTCTCTTGGACTCTGTCTATGGCCCTCCCAGGAGCTCTTGTAGTCCCACCTTTGAGGGTGTGTGATACTCTGTCTGTGATGGGAAGTTTTTGACTGTGAGAACCAGGATTTGTAACATGCTGGTTATGGAACATTGGGGATAAGAAGCTTATGCAAATTTATTTGCCTGGAATGAGTGAGTTGTGTGTTGATGATAGTTTATGACAGAAAGGTGTGACAGGCATGATGTATGTCAAACAGATCATACAATGTGTTTTGTGACAGACTGGCCCTGTGGGTACTGTCAGGAAGTGGTAGGATGACTTTCCTATGGGAAACTAGTGGAAGCAGAGGTCAAGGTAATGCCATAAGCCTCACTAACCACTTGTGGGAAGGGAATACTTATATAATAATTACTTTCCTCAACCCCTTAATTTTATTTTGTGTATGCCTTTCTTTTTTAAATGTGTTTCTTGTAACAGATTGTAGGTTTTAAAAAAAATCAAATCTGTCACTTTTTATTGGATTAATTAATTCACAGAGTTAGGATTATATTTTTCTCCACTTTTTCTCTAAAACTATTTTTTTCAAGTTCTAATTCCTCTCTCTTTTACTGTAAGCACAGCACTATGTCTCTTAAGCAACTTTACCTTTATCTTTTTTTAAGGTGATCCTATTCCCTCTCACTCTCTTCACCTCACTCCCACCTTTTCCCATTTGTTACCCCTTTCCCTTTGGAGTTTGGCTTATTAGTTCCTTTCACATTCCTGCATTTATCTGGTTATTTAATTCTTCTCTTTTTTTCCTCTTGGTTAGTTAAATAAGTTTCACCTTCATCTACTCTCTTTCAACTAGTCTTGTTCATTAGTTTAAAAAAAATTTTTTTTTTTTGTGTGTGTAACCTTTTCCAGAGAGGATTTCTCTTACTCACTCTCTTCATTATCTATTCTCTCTTTCTGTCTACTCTGGATCTTCCTTCTCTGGTTCATGACTCCTATGCTTATCTAGTCATTCTCTATTTTCTTCATTCTGCAGAAACTGAGGAATAGAGTTCACACAGGTGGTAAGTGGAGGATCTGAGATTTGAATCCAGATTCTCTGATGCCAAACCAGGTACTCTTTTCACTGCAACATCCTACCTTTAAGTTGACAATGCATATCCAGAAAAATGAGTTGACTTTCTAATGGCTGGAGTCTTTTCCCAGTGTGAAAGAACCTCAACCTTCTGATGTTGGGAGCACAAGCCAAAGATTTTGAGAATGCCCCTAAAGAGAACCTGGTCCATATTAACCCAGTTCCTTCAGCTCTAAGCTACAAATTATGTGCAAGAGAAAATCAGGTAGGAGAGTAAAAGTATGTGTGTGTGTGTGTGTGTGTGTGTGAGGGAGAGAGAGAGAGAAACAAAGAGACAGAGACAGAGAGATACAGAGACAGAAACAGAGAGACAGAGAGGCAGAGACAGACAGAAAGAAACAAAGAGCCAGAGACAAACAAAGAGACACACACAGAGATAGAAAAATACACACAGAGAGAAGTGTATAAGACATAAATTTGTGTTGTACACCACAAGCTGACCCGTACTGACCCCAAACTTTGGTCTGCCTGGGCTTACCTTTATGCTCATTGGTTCCCTCATATCACTGGGCTTAACCCGAATTAGAGTCTCATTCTCCTCATCTTTGTATCTTAGCAGGGGAGCTCGGGATCTCCCTAACCCCTAAATTGCTAGGCCCCATTGGGATGGGTTGTTTGTAACCAGGTAGTCAAAGAATAAGCATTGCTTCTTTTACTTGTTGTTGTTGAGTCATTCACTTCTATCTGACTCTTCACGACCCTATGGATTTGTCCCTGGGATTTTCTTGGCAAAGATGTTAGAGATTACTCCATTTCCATTTACTTCTCCAGGGTTGTTACAGTTGAGGAACTGAGGCAAATAGGGGTTAAGTGACTTGCCCAGGGTCATCCAACTACTAAGTGTCTGAGGTCAGTTTTGAATTCAGGTCTTCCTGATTCCAAGCCCAGTGCTCTATACACTGTGCCATCTCTCTGCCCCTATTTCTTCCATGCTCATTGATAAATTCTCACAGGTCATCAGGATTCTAATCTGCTCATAGACATTTTAGCAGATGCCCTGGCCCCTTATGTATAACTGTACCTCTGTATGCACAAACATGGACTTGTATGCATGTGTACATGCTATAATGGTGACTCATATTGTACAGAATACACAGTTTTCTTCCAGCATCATGAATAAAGATTGTATGTGGGAAACCAAAACTATGACTTTGGCCCTCTGGCAGTGTATAAGTAGGCAGAAATCAAACAAGTAGACAGTGGTCATGTTTATCCCTTCATTAACCATTTATTAAATAACTATTGTGTGCCAAAGACCATGCTAGGTTATGGGAATACAAAGACAAAAAACAAGCCATCTTTGCTTTTAAGGAACTTACATTCTCCTGGAAAAAATTGACATGCACACTGATAAGAAAATGTAAGGTATATACAAAGTAAATACAAAGTTATTTTTAAAGATTAGTAAGAACAAAATAATACCTGGACAGACCTTTCATATACTGGATGTGGTACTTTAGCTGAACTTTGAAGTCAGATAAGCAGAGGTACAAGTAAGAAAGGAAAGCATTTCCAGTATAGGGAGCAATGTCTGCAAAGGAAAGACATGAGGGCAAGATACTGTGCAATGTTGTATACAGGAAAAAACAAAGAAATCTGACTGGAACATAGAATGCATGGAAGGAAATAATGTGAAATCAATCTAGAGAGATGGTTTAATGCCACATTGTGTGAGGCTTTAAATGTCAAACAGAGGAGTTTTAATTTTTATCCCAAAGTCAATTTGAAGCCACTGAAGCTTTCTTGGGTAGGGGAGCAAAATGGTGAAACCTGTACTTAGGGAATATCTCTTTGGTAACTGTGAGCAGAATGGATTGGAGAGAAGAGACTGGAGGAGGGCAGAGCCAAGATGGTGGAGTAAAAGCTGTGACTTGCTTGAGCTCTCCCTCAAACCCCTCCAAATACCTGTGAAAATGTCTAGAGCAGCAGAACCCACAAAAACACAGAGTGAAACAAAATTCCAGCCCAAGGCAACCTGGATGGTTGATTGGAAAGGTCTATTGCACTGGGCTGGGAGAGGAGTGCAGTTTAGCATGGGCATGCAGGCAAAGACCAGGACTCAGCGAACCTGGAGCAGGCTTCAGGGGACTGAATCATGGGCAACTGTGGTGGTTTCCAGACTTCTCAACCCATAAACACCAAAGATAACTTAAAAGGTCAGTAGGAAAGGTCTGTGACCATAGTGAGACAGAAGCTTGGTCCCAGTCTCAGTCCTGGCTCAGCCCCAAGGTGACTGATGGAGAGGGCATTGAGTGACTGATCAGAGGGGGATTGCAGGGATCTCTTTGCTAGTGTTGAGGCAGGAGTCCCTTGCTTTTCCAGTGCTTGGATCTGGGTCACAGTTCTGGGTGGCAGTCCTGGGGCAAGGAAGAGTGCTGGTGTGGTGGAGCTTGTAGTGGCAATGGAGAAGGAATCCTTCTCACAGTTCCAAGGCAGAAAAGAGTGCTTAAGGTCACTCATATACCAGAGCACAGGCCAGGAAAGGAATGAACACCTTGCCCTTGATTGTACCACATTGGAAGAACTGAAAATTTACAGGTCCCTAGAAGTATCTCTGAAGACAGACACACAAAATCCCAGAAGCTTGGGACAGTACCTTCTCCACACTGGAAGCAGACCCCTACCTTAACTTAAGAGTTTCAAACTCAAGTAATTGGCTGGGAACATGAGCAAACTGCACAAAAACTCAGACCTTAGAATCTTTCTTTGATGACAAAGAAGATCAAAACATATGACCAGAAGAAGACAACAAATCAAAGCTCCTACATTCAAAGCCTCTAAGAAAAATATGAATCAATTTTAGGCCATGAAAGAGCTCAAAAAGGATTTTGAGAAGCAAGTAAGAGAAGTAGAGGAAAAATTGGGAAGAGAAATGAGAGTGATGCAA
Source organism: Vombatus ursinus (assembly GCF_900497805.2). NCBI lineage: Eukaryota > Metazoa > Chordata > Mammalia > Diprotodontia > Vombatidae > Vombatus > Vombatus ursinus. The sequence goes on along the minus strand of NW_020954564.1, from coordinate 19,529,629 downwards.
GAAAATCATGAAAAACAAGTCAACAACTTGCTAAAAGAGACCCCAAAAATACTGAAGAGAATAACACCTTATAAAAATAGCCTAACCCAAATGGCAAAAGAGATTCAAAAAGCCAATTAGGAGAAGAAAGTCTTAAAAAGCAGAACTGGTCAAATGGAAAAGGAAGTCCAAAAGGTCACTGAAGAAAATGCTTCCTTAAAAATTAGAATGGAGTAAACGGAAGCTAGTGACTTGATGGGAAGAGACTGGAAGCAGAGAGAGAAATGAGGAGGCTATTAGAATGATCCCGGAGAGAGACAATAAGAGCCTGAACTAGAGTGGTGGTCACATGAGTGGTGAGAAGGAGACAAGTACAGCAGATGTTGTAGATGTAGAACTGATAAGACTTCGCAACAATGGTCATATGGGATGAGGGAGAGCAAAACTCAAGGATTCTGATGCCCTGGGAGAGAAATAAAGACATTAACATTATGAAAACAGTTAAAAATTAATAATATTGGAAACAAAAAGCATTCTCAAACCCCATGATTTTGTCTGTATGTATAGAGAAAGCCTTTGACAAAATCCAATGCTCATTTGTGCTAAAAACCTTATTCAAATAAGAGACATTTAAAAAATTTGGTAAAAAGTAAACCAAAAAGCTATCCTTATTTGCAATGGAAAAATCTAGAAACTTTCTCAATGAACATAGGAGTAAAGCTCCCCACTGTTATTTGACATAGTTCCAGAGATGCTGTTGAGAGCAAAGAGAAAAGAAATTAAAGATATAAATGTTGGCAGAGAAGACAAAATAATCTTTTTTTTTTTTTTTTGCTGATGAAATGATGGTTCATTTAGAAAACTCCAGAGAATTAGCACAGAAATTGAGATAAAATAGCTTGTGTAAAGTAGCAAAATAAATCCAAGAAAAGCATCAGCACTTTTTCTATGGCAATAACAAAATACAGGAGGAAGTCATAGAAAGGAAAGTGCTACTCAAAATAACTCTGAGATATCTGGGAGTCAATCTACCAAGACAAACTCAATACTAATTTAAACATAATTAATGAACATTCTTTATTTTAAAATTTTATTTATTTTTTTAATCTTAACCTTGAAATAAAATGACTATTTCCATATATATATTCTACTACATAGGGAGCAGCTAATGTCCCCTATTATTACTTCTATCCCCATTCTCAGGACACTACCACAGTCACAAGAACTACACCTGCCCATAAGAAAAAGGAGTATATTAACCCAGAATTAATGGACTTAACAGCAGGTTTTAGGGTCTTTAACATATCAGACCCTTACTTACATGATGATCCATTACACTCAGGGGTCTCTCTAGAAACACAGGCTTCACTCTGCATCCAGGGCATAAGTGGCAACCTGTGCCCTCATCTTGGATCATTAAATCCCATGTAATGTGATTTCACCTTTATTCTGAACTCCACATGAGTTATCTTCCTAAATGCCTCACTTGATTTCTCTGGCCATCTCCTGCAGCCACAGATTTTCCTGATTGGGACTGGGGCATCTCAGAACACTGCAAAAGCCTCCTGTTGAAAGTGGAGTGTAGGGGCCTGACCTACCAAATCAGACATCAGACCTCTGACTCTTACCCACAACAGAGGCAACTGTAAAGGCATCTACTCAATTTCTGGGTTAGTGTGGTAATCCCAGAAAGAGAGTCTTACTCATTCTGCTTGAGATTCACCTACTTGTACCTTTGTTGTTGAATTGTCCTGTTCCACAGGACTATTCTTCTTATGTAACTCCACACTATATCACAGCCTCCCTCCCTTCTGGGAAGGCCTCTGTGCTCTTATCTACACTATGCCCAATTAGTCCCTATTCCTAGGGAATCACTCTGCTGAAGTTCCTTTTTGGTTAAAGTTGTCCCTCCATCGACAGCGAAGGCTTGCTTTCCTGCTCATTGTGGCCCTGTTAGCATCTGTTGGATCCCTGACTGCTACTGCAGCCACATTTGGAGCATAAGCTAGGTGCCAATCTCCACCACCAGATAACCTCAAGAGATCTTTTGGTGTAAGGATTCCAACCTTATCATCATTAAACTTCAAATCTATTCACCTTGTTTCTTTTCACCCATGATACATAATGGCCTGAGCAACTAGACCTTTCTTGATGTATTAGCACTGTAAATTAAGATTAAGTCTTAATAACCACAGTTATTAGAGCAAATATCATCAGGAAAACAACAATGGCTCATATTTAGCTTCTTTCTATGCACCATTGCTTTTGCTAGATGTCTTTGAGTGTCAGTTTCCTTTTCTGTCTTCTAGATATTTGAATTTTGAAAGATGGCTATTTTTTGAGGTTCTGATATACATCATTCATATCCATCCAACATAAGAGGAAATTTGACATTCTTAAGAACTTTGACATTAACAAATGTCTTCTCTTTGTTTTTTTTTCCTTCTGAGGCAATTGGGGTTAAGTGACTTGTCAAGGGTCACACAGCTAGTATGTGTCCAGTGTCTGAGGCTGGATTTTAACTCAGGTACTCCGGACTCCAGGACTGGTGCTCTATCTACTGTAGTATCACCTCGCTGCCCTGATTCCTTCTTTTTGTAAAAAAAATCAAATCATCTGAATAGTAAGGTAAACAGGCAGCCAGCTAATCTTGGAAGATTTTATGCACAAATAATTTTTTTTGGTAATGTTGGTGCTTGGTGATTTTTTTCCCTAAAGAATCAATTTAAGTCCTGTAAAGAGATACTTGACTCCTTGATTGATAAGACAACCAAGCTGAAGCAGATTTTTCTTTATATTTGGTCCTAGAGGTGATTTGGAACACTTGAGTTTATTAAGGAGGGGAGTGACATGGTCAGATGTACAATTTAGGAAGATCACTTTGATGACTGGGTGGATGATGGACTGGAGTGAGGAGAGGCTTGTGTCAGGCAGCTCAAGCATCAGGCTGTTTCAATAGCCCAGGTGTGAGGTGATGCTATCTGTCAGAGGAAAGTAAAAGGAGAATGAGTTTAGGATGACATCTAGGGTTTGAGCCTTGGTGCCTAAAAGAGCAATGGTGCTCAGGACAGTAATAAGGAAGTGAGGAAGTGGAGAGGGGGAAAGATAATGAGTTCAGTGGTGCACATGCGGAGTTTAATATGTCTATGAAATATCCTATTTGAGATGTCCAGTAGGAACTTGGAGATGTGAGTCAGGAGATCAGCTATGAGATTAAGGCTGCATAAGTAGATTTGAGAATTATTAACATAGAAATTATAACTGAATCCATGGAAGCTGATGAGATCAGGTGATGAGAACAGATTTTACTTTCCCTAAATGATTGCAAACATTATTAAGACACATGAGATGTGCTTGTGTGCCAATGAAAGTAGTAGCTATTTACTGAATGTTTGGAAAATGCAAGCACTATTAAACCTTTGGAATTTGTCTTAAATGACTTTCTGTCTCTAGAACGAGAGACAAACAGTAAGAACAGAAGCCATATTTTGGTGGTGAATGACCATATAACAGGTTATGCACAGTAACCCACCAGGAGCCAGAAAGCTACCAGAGATGCTAAAATATTGCATGGAGTCATAGACAGGTTTCATTCAGACCAAGGCAGAAACTTTGAAATGTGAGGAGTGAAATTTGAACTAACTGAGGAAACAAAGGTTCAAACTTCTGAGCATATCAATTTATTAAGCAATGCAAGCCAACTGCATTATAAATTGGGACCAGGCCTCCTCAGATTGGCACTGGAACCTGAATAAATAGGGAGACAGATTTTTATGCATTAAAAGAATACAATGAACAGGATACAAGATTAGGCAATTTAGTTTCTAATTGGAGGAAAGATCAGGGGCTTTCTGAGTTGGGAGGGGAAGAGCAAACAGGCACAAATAACCTTAAATCAGATAAAAGAAGTGTCCCATTCCCCTCCCACAAGGTTTTGTATTTAATCAAAGGAACAAGGCTACAGTAACTGATTGACTAGTAAGGGATGAGTTTTCAGATAAGTCATGTGGGTTGCTTGAAATGTATAGTTAGGAGAAAACTCTTCACATCTGTCTTTAGATCTGACTTAGTTTCTGGTCAGCATAATCTAGGTCTTTAGTTAAGAGTCTTTAAAGAAGAGGTAGAGGTGGTCCAACTTCCTAGGCATATAGGGCTAGGTTCAAACAATGCAATAAAGTTTTCTCACAGTTTGTATAATTGAACAAAGATTTCTCATGAGACAAAAATTAAACTAGATTCATAAAAGAATAGAAAGGGGCCTGAGCTAGACCCAGAATTAAGTCACAAGATGAAGTCAATGTGGTGCACTCAATTTCCACACTCTCCATTGTCCACCACAAAATCATCTACATGGACTATTTGTTTTTATTTTTGTCAAAAGGCATGACATGTTGGAGGAAAGAGAGACAGAGAGAGAAAAGAGGAGAGGAGATGAGACTAGCAGCACTTTGCTGCTGCTGCTGCTGCTGTTGTTGTTTTGGTTTTTTATTCAGAATTAAAACTAGAATGGCAAAGGCTATGAGTACTATAAGTACATTGGAGGCAAACTTCCCACAAGTTTTTACTGTATCTATAGGACTCTGATTGTATATTTCTGGTTTTTTTTTAAATAGTCATTTCAAATATTGTGTAATGCATTGTTATAGGGAGTTATGGGCTTCTGTGAAGATTGCACCGCTCTACAAAAAAGATGGCAAAAATACAGATTGGGGGTGAGGGAAGGGAGAGGTAGTAGCATCGATTACATGCAAATTAACATAATTCTTCCTAAAATTTATTTTATTTTTAACTTGTGGAATGAAACAAGCATTTCCACAACAAAGTATAATAATAAAAAAAGATGATTGCACATGAAACTGCAAATCTGTTATATACAACTTGCTATTCCTTTTAAGTATGTAATAAAATTATCATATAAATTTCTTTTTTCTTCCCTCCCACCACCAGATGGTTACCATTAGACACAAATTGGTATGTATATATACATATATGCATACATATGCATATATATATGTAAAATGATTCTATACATCTATTTATCAGTCCTTTCTCTGGATGCAGATAGCTTTTCTTCCTATGTCCTTTATTGTTAATTTGGGTATTTATAATACTCAAAATGAGTTATTCACTCAAAATCATTCTTAAAACAATATTGCTGTTACTGTATACAACGTTTTCTTGGTTCTGCTTGTTTTCCTCTTTGTTATTTCATGCAAGTATTTCCATGTTTTTATAAAATCATTGAGCTCATCATTTCTTAAAGCACAGTAGTATTTCATCACAATCATATACCACAACTTGTTCAGCCATTCCCCAATTGATAGGCATCCCTGCAATACCCTGTTCTTCGTTGCTACAAAGAGAGTTGCTATAAACATTTTTGACCATATAGATTCTTCTCCTTTTTCCCTAATCATCTTTGGAAATAAATCTAGTAATGGTATTGCTGGATCAAAAGGTATAGGCAGTTTAATAACTCTTTGGGATATAATAATAACATGATATATGAAACATGATAATAATATAACAATTCTTTTAAAAAACTTTTTGTATTTTTCACTTTAATATCTATTTTTTTGTTTATGATTGTCAGAATCATAATGGCCTCTTCTTTTCCCTTCCTTGTCTCTCAACACAAATGTGAATGAAAGCTTGTTATAATCTCCTCAGAAGTTCAATTAAATGAGTTCCAGTAGTTGGGGGATTGGAGATGCTTTGCCTGTACACTGTCTTAAGATTGGTAAATATAAAAATATACATGTTAAAAATAATGAGACGCAATTAGCATTCATCAAAGACATTTGCTAAGATGGCACAGGAAGAACAATATCCACAAAACATCACCCCTATTAACTGTTATTATACCAGTATCCATGACAATGTTAGGAACATACTTAAAATATAATGGTAGGGAACATGTAGTTCAAGACAGTTCACAATTATGAAACTGCAGGACCTCAAATTCTTTTCTTTCATTTAGAATCTATTCAATCAGCTCTACTCTTGGTTGCCAGGGTTAGCTCTCTCTTGAGGCCAAAGCCAGCTCTCTTTCTGTTGCCAGAAGTCATTCTTGTTGAAGCTACTTCTAAGCTCAAGTGATTGTCTATTTGGAGAGTTTGCCTCTGATCTCTTAACTGTGTCTCCAACTCCCTCATAATAATTTTCTATCTGCTGGATAGGGAATCTCCTCCTGGGCTAGATGTTATGACCAATCCTCTCTCAGGGACCAGGTTCTTGCTCCACTGCTGGATCCAGATTGACTCTTCAGAAACCATCTACTTAATTTTTGAGGGATTGTGATCTGTGTCAGTGAAGGGAGCCCCAGTATTGTCAAAATCATGGCTCCTTAAGCAAAGTCTTGTTTATCTATATATGAATGTGTCTGTTACCATCTGTGTACTTATGTGTCTGTGCCTTCTACCATCTATGAATGGAAGATGTCCTTCACTCAGTACAGGCTCCTATTTGGAGTTTGAAGGAAGGGAGCACCTGGGCTGTGGTGTGAGGTTCATTGCTCTGCAAGAGTCAGTATGGAGACACATCTTTATAGCAGTAAACCCTAAACAGTCTAGTCCAGCAAAATTACTTATAGAGTTCCCAGGAGAGACCAAAAAGCCTCCTCCCTTCTCTTCCATTCCCACCTTATCTTTAATTAGTATCATCTTTCCCATTCTTCTAACACTCCTGCTACCTTTCTCTCACTGGACCTAATGATCTGTGCTCAAGTCAATACAGTATTTTAGGTACCTAGCATATACAGTGTAACATAGCAGGTAGACGCCCCAGCTACAAAACTGTCTATTATAATAGACAATAAGCTCAATGAAGGAGTTTATAAACTAAAAGAGACCAGGGATGGGATGGTCAAGCATCAAAAGGTTTAGAGAAACCAGAGAAAATGAGAACTGACAAAGAGTCACTGGATTAACTATTAATTATTCTGTACAGAGAGCACTTTTCAGAATTGTTGAATCAGAAGCCTGACTGTAAAGAAGGAAATGAAGGCAGTGAGAGTAGACAGTTCTGTCCTGGGGCTTAGCAATCAAAAGGACAGCTGGCAACAGATATATACAGCAAGAGCTTGAGATTATGGTAGGGTCCAGTGAAGGTTTTTTGGTTTGCTTGCCTTTTTAAATGGTGGAAGGAAATGTGGACATGCCCATTGGGAGCAAGAAAGGAGACAGTAGATCTGGAGAAAATGAAATAAAGAGAGAGAGGCAAAGAGCTAGACAATAGCCCATCTGTACTTTACCATTATCAATCAACTTGTAGTGGGAAATGGTTTTTGGAGGGGCATTCAGCATTCCTTCACAAAGGAATGCTACGAGGAAGATAAAAGTGCTAGAAAACAGATTAAAAGAAGAAAAGCTGAAGAATCTGAGGATATTTAGCCTGAAGGAAACTTAACAGGGGCATAATAACCATCCTCAAATATTTGAACAATTCATTTGTGAGAAAGATGTTAGACTTGTTTTTCTTCACCCTAGATGGTAGACTGGGACAGCTAGGTGGCGGAGTGGATAAGCACGAGACCTGGAGTCAGGAAGACCTGAGGCAGACTTTAGACAATTACTAGTGAGCTGGGTGACCTTGGGCAAGTATTTACCCTGTTTGTCTCAGCTTTCTCATCTGTAAATTGCATCTAAAAATGAACTGGAGAAGAAAATGGCAAAACATTCCAAGATCTTTATCAAGAGAACCCCAGATAGAGCCACAAAGTGTCTGACACAGTTGAAACTACTGAACACCAAAAATAGGGAGACCTTGAATCAAGAGGTGGAAGTTGAAAGGACATATATTTCATCTCAACATAATGAAAAGCTTCTGAAAACTTGAACCATGTAGGAGTGGAATGAACTGTTTTTGCAAGTAGTGAGTAATATTTCTGAAGATCTTCTAACTAGTATTTAAATAGCCCTTTAAACTTTGCAAGGTGTTATATAAATATTTTCTCACTTTATCTTCACAACAACCCTGTCTTTTTATTCCCTTTCTACAGATATCAGGTCTTCTTGAATCAAGCAATACCCACCATCCACCAAGCTGCCAAAGTGATGCTCAAATATGGATTGCTCTATATCATTGCTGAGGTACCTTCTAACTCAAGATTCTATCATTCTAGACCAGGCACTCTTAACATGGGAATTTCAGGAGATCTGTAACCTTAGGTGAGAAAAAAAGTTCATCTTTGTTTTCACTAACCTCTACCTAACATTTAGTATTTCCTTCAATTAGGAGTTTTCTTTTATTATTCTAAGCAAGGACTCCATGGGCTTATCAGACTGCCAAAGTAGTCCATGATGTAAAAAAAAAAAATAAGGACCTCTGTTCTGAGGGACAGACAGGTGGGCAGCAGGCACTGAGCCTAGTCAGAAAAAGAATTTATTCTAGACAATATTGTGCTATCTCTCCCTCTTCCAAGAGTACCCAACACTCTTATTTGTAAGAACTTTGTAAAAATTGGCAAGTATGAGCTATGAATACTTTTGCTGTTTTCTTCCTTGGGATGCAGAATTAATTCCCAACAATGACTACATTGAGGAAGTGCAGAGGAAGGAACATAACACACAGTATTCAGGTCCACATATGTGGCCAGTCCAGACCTAGGGGACAAAACAGTTAAAGGGTGTGGTGGGTGTCATCCAGCTCATACTTCCCAGGAGTCTGGATAGATGGCTAAACCCAGGGAAAGCACTGTAATAAGGAGGACAGTTGCATTCTCCTCTGTCAGATATTTCAGAATCTCTGATGTCTAACCACTCCCTTCTGTTGTCTGTGAGCTGCGCCCCTTACCCTCCCCCCCCATTTGTAATCTCTGTTAACTGTCATGTGCTTCTCTCATGGCTGAGAATGAAGACCTTATCCTCTTTGTTCCTGATTCCACGCCTCTATGCCCAAAACTATTGAATGTTATGGAACTGTTTTTAAGTGGGGATAAAGTAGACTACCTGAATTCTGTGCAGAGTTACACTACAGATGATGAAACAATAGACGTTGCGACAAAACTCAAAGACTGTGTGGACTCCACCATGACGCCAGAAGAGCAAAATGCGACTTATGGTTTTGTGGTAAGGTACCTCTCCCAACAGGTTCCTCCCCACAGCTTTCCTGACTTCTGCCTACTCTCTACCTGAATCTCCTTTCTCTCCCATACTCTCCCTATTCTTCTTCCTCCTCAGTCCCTCCCCCAGCTATTTCTTAGCACCAACATCTCTCCTCTCCACCAACAACACTCCACAAGAATGGTTCAGAGTTCCTGCCCTCTCCTCCCCTCTATATTCTGCCCCACAGCCTACTCATGGGGCACTCACTTCCTTAAGTTATTTACATAGAGAAGTCCAGGGCCATTCCCTCCACCCCCTCTGAAAACACAGAATTTATGAGCAAACAGCAATTCTTTTTTTTTAAACCAACAAAGTCCCCTCTGTCTGTCAATGAGCAACAATTAAGCACCTACTATGTGCCAGGCATTTTGCTAAGTGCTGGAATAGAAAGGCTAAAGGCAGTTTCTGCTCTTGAGAAGCTTACACTCTAATGGGAGAGATAACAAATAAGCACATATATAAAAACAAGGTATATACAAGACAAAAAGGAAATAGTTAACAGAAAGAAGGTATTGGAATTAAGGATGGGCAAGATTTACTGATGGAGGTGCGATCTTAGCTGAAACTTGAAGGAAGTCATGGAAGCCAGTAGATGCAAAAGAGGAGGGAGAGCATTCCAGGCATGGGGGACAGCCAAAGAGAATGCCCAGAGCCAAGAGATGAAGTGTTTTGTTTGGGAATGCAAGGAAGCCAGTGTTACTGGATTGAAAGGTGGGTGGTAGGTGTAAGAAAACTTGAAAGGTAGAAGAGACTGAGTTTCAAAGGGCTTTGAACACTGAACAAAGGATTTTTCTTGGTTCTGGAGATGATAGGGAGCCACTACAGTTGATTGAGTATGAGAATGACCTGCTGAGACCTGCAATTTAGGAAAATTGCTTTGTCAGCTGAGCAAAAGATGGACTGGAATGAGGAGAGACTTGTGGCACACAGACTAGCCAGGAGAGAGTGAGGAGTTGAGCATGACACCTACATTGTGAGCCTGGGTGATTGGGAGGATGGTGGTGCCCTAGCCAATATTAGGGAATTTTGTTAGGGGTGATGATTTGGGGAAAAGATAATGAATTAAGTTTTGGATATGCTGAGTTTATGATATATACTGGATATACAGTTTGAGATGTCTGAAAGGCAGTTGGAGATACAAGACTGGAGTTCAACAGGGAGGTAAGAGCTGGATAAATAGATTTGAGAATTATCGGCAGAGAGATGCTAATTAAATTCATGAGAGCTGAGATTACTAAGTGAAGTAGTATAGAGGGAGAAAAGGGCCCAGGAGAGAAACCTTTGGGAAACCTATAGTTTGCAGACATGATCTGTATGAAGATTCAGCAAAGGAGACTGTGGGTGAGGGAGTGGCCAGATAGGAAGTATGAGAATCAGGAGAGAGGTAGAAAGATTCTTGTCTGAAAACCTAGAAAGAGGAAAATATCAAGAAGAGGGTGATTGACTGTGTCAAAGGCTGTAGAGAGGTTAAGAAGAATGAGGATAGAGAAAAGACTCAGGAAAGGGACCCAGGTCCTAGCTGAGCTATGATCAAGGGTCTACTGGAGGGCCAGGGTCAGACATCCTGGGCAAGCCTCAGCTTCAGGCTTGTATGTATAGATGTTGCACTGAATAGAGCACTGTGCCTGCAGTCAGGAAGACCTGAGTTCAAATCCAGCCTCTTCCTAACTATGGGACTGTAGGCAAGTCATTGAACTTCTGTTTGCCTTAGTTTCTTTATTCATAAAATGAGGATAACTGCACCTACCTCCCAAAGTTGTTTTGAGGATAAAATGAAATAATATTTGTGAAGTGTTTTTTAAACCTTACAGCATTATATAAATGCTTGATATAGATGTAATGATATATACTCTCCTTCCTGCAGGAGTACCTGTCCCAAGATGTATGCCAGAAAACTTTATGAGCCAGGCTGATGGACCACCATGCAAGACACCTATGCTTTTCACACCGTGCTTGTTGACCACCATCCAGACTTGCTGAACTTCTTTTACTGATCCCAGCCTCAGTTACTGACCAGCCCATGATGATTCTACTACTTTGCCCTGTAGAGACCCCTCAGCCGTTACCCCAATCATGTCGTCTCCAGGCAGCAGGGGCTTATGATACACTAAATTCCATGCAATTCAATACTCAGTGTCAGTGTTTTCTTTCAAATTGTTGGGTGAACAGTAACTTAAAATCATTCCTGAGGGATAAAGAGCCCCTAGCCCCTTCAGAGAGACTCTGTCATTGCCCTTGGAACTCTTTCATATACCCACCTACAAGGAGTCTGACCCACTAGTATGTATGGCCCTTCTCAATGGAGTCCAGAGGCGAAAGTCCAAAGGTGAAAGTCTATAATCCAGTCAAGTTTGGGTTGACATTCAAAGAGACAAAGTTTCCACTCAGAGGGCCCATGTTCAGAAGCTGATTTATGGGTAGAAAGATTGCTCCCCTCCCAGCACCCATTCTTCTCTTCCATGAGGGAGAACCACTATGTATCCCAAATTCATATATTTGGCTCTAGGATTATATATTAAAAATCTACTATGTGTAAGACCCTAAATCAGGCCCTGAAGTCACAACACCAAAAAACAAAACAAAACAAAACAAAAAACAACCAAACCCCACACAAAAAACCAACCCTCATATTATCCTTTAAAGTCTTGTTATCTAACAGTAGATTTTCTAGCCTTAATCATTAAATGGGTGTTGCCTCAGTCAAACTGAGACCTGGGAAAGACCTTAGCTTAGTAAGGCCAAGGTCACCCACTGTATCCTGGACCATCTCCAATTGTCCTGATCTGTATCTTGCCAGGAGACCTCAGGAGGAGAGAGTGAGGCTGGTGACTTTGCACAGCGCTTCCTCCCTTCAATCCAATTCACTTGCAAGTCATGGTATCATCTTCCTGATATCATGGTCCTCTTCACTAATGAAAGATAAACAACCTATGACTAGTAGTAGTTCCCCCAAAGGGGACTGAAGTGACTAGTTCCAATTGGATAATGCAGCTTCTTCACTCCCTCCCTTCCTTCCTTGTCTCCTTCTCTCCCTATGTCCACATAGGAAATTGTAACCCTTACCTGCAGGTGTTTTGCCCAAAGGAATATAAATTTTGATCACTGAAACCACACAAGATATTTAGGGGTTTACCAGCTAGATTTTTTTCTTAAGACCTAGCCTTAAAACCAAATCACTCTGGCTCTCATTGATTGGCCAACAATAGGTTCCAGCCCAAATGTCACTTGCTCATTATTTGGGTTCTGATGGTTCAGTATGAGTTTAAATAGCAATTGTGTTTTGGCCAGGAACCCTGAGGGTTTTCCCCTCCCAGATAGATTTTTTTTTTGAGTTGGTAAAAGAAGCCATTCTTTGTTTAGTTTCTTACCTAGCCTTAATCACTGAATGGGCATTGCCTCAGTCAAGCTGGCACCTGGGAAAGACCTTAACTTAGGTTAACCAAGGTCTTCCACTGCACCTGGGGCCATCTCCAGTTGTCCTGATTTATATCTTGCCACTGGACCCAGATGGCTTCAGAGGAGTGAAATTGTGACTTTGCACAGCCCTCCCTCTCTTAAATCAAATTCATTTCCAAGTCATGGCATCACTTTCCTGATGTCATGGTCCTCTTGGAGAACAAAGGACAATCAACAACAACAACAACAATCCTTTACATCCCAGTGATTCTGGACTCCTGAAGATCACCATCCAAATTCTACACCTCATACATACTACCTCATTCCTCACTCCCATTCTCCTGAACCCTCACACCACAAAGTTTTATCATAATTCTACCCACCCCTTCCACTGTTCCCTCTGGAATGCCTGGTCCAAAGGCAACAAGCTTTCCTCATCTTAAATCTATTCCACTCTCACTCTTCCCATCCACTTGCTCTTACTGAAATTTGGCTTTTCCTTGATGATACAACCTTCCTGGCCACCCTGTCCAGTACTGGTTGCATCTTCCCTTATTCTGCTCAGCTCACTGATTGACACAGGGGAGTTTCACTTCTCCCTCTCTCTTCCCTTCCATGACTCTATTCTTCATCTGCACCTTGACTTCCAATCCCTTGACCCCTCAATTCTCTCCCATGCTATCTCCCCTATACTAGCCAGTCTTTCCTCTTCTCCCTGTCTTGATCTTGTGGTGAACCAATTCAACTCTTACACTGTCCTCCTCTCTTGAATCTCTTGACCCCTCATCATGTCACCAATTATGCCCAGCCAAGCCTCCACCTTGGATCTCTCCCACCATTCATCCCATTCATGCCTACATATGTGTTTCTGAACAAAGGTGGAGAAAATCATGTTACATAACCTAGACTGGTAGCTCACTGCTATTAGGCAATCCTATTATATTTTCCTTTTCAATGTATTATTCTACCCTCTAAAGTGGCTCATCACAAGCCCTGATTACTGCAATAGCCTGTTGGTAGATTTGCCTGCCTTAAGGCACTTCCAAACCATTCTCCATTCAGTCACTAATTGCCCTACCTGATAAACTCCAGAGGCTTTCTATTGCCTCCAGAAGCAAATACAAAATACTCCTTTTGGCATTTAAAGCATTTCAGAACTTAGCTCCCTCCTATCTTTCTAATTTTCTTATACCTTACTCCCTACCATACACTTTTCCACCCAATGACACTGGCCTCTTGCTTATCTCACAAATGAGACTCTCCATTTCTTGACTCTGTGCATTTTCTTTGGCTACAGTTGGCTATTATATAACTTCTGCCTGGAATTGACATGAAGCTAGGGAAGTATTGTTCCCTTACTTTAGTTGTGTACCTATTTTTTCATGGCAAATTTCTATAATCATAAATTTTGTAAGCATAATATCAAATCTATTAAATAGTAGATTGATGTAGGAATATCTGAGATTATTAGAGGAAGATGAAAGTATAAGATAGAGTTATTTGGCCTAGAATTTTAGAATTAAGTATTCAGTCTTGACTTCTATACTAGTATATTCCTCTACAAATCAGGGTCCTTTAATTTCTCATAATAGTATGGAGCTCTACAGGAGCTTGTAGAACTGATGGGGTTGGGATCTGGACCCCAGAACGGGAAAACCCTGGACTTTATCACATGGCTATAATCCTATCAACTGGCCTTTCATTGTGACTATGCCCAATCTCCCAATTCTTTGTTACTCTTAACCTAGCCTAGCCCTCCATTGTTTTACCTCCCTATGGCAGCTCCCCCCTCCCCCACCCCGCCACTTCCCACTCTTAATCCCACCTAGGCCCCATTCTCCCTTGGCCACAGTGATCCAGGTCCCTGGTTTTCTATTACCTCACAGTCCCCTCAGACTACTTAACCACTCCTAGATCCCTCCCACTCTTTCTGTATATAATGTCCATCTTGTCTCTATTAAGGTACTCAGATTCTTATAATCTAGCCAATAGCTAGTCACTTTAACTTATTTGCCTCAATTTCCTCATCTATAAAATGGGCTAGAGAAGTGAATGGCAAACCACTCTGGTATCTTCACCAAGGAAAAACCCAATATAAGGTCATGAAGAGTCTGGCATGACTGAAACAGCTTAACAACAACAAAAGCCTAGAGGTTCTGTGTCTTATAGAGTCACAGACCAGATAGCAACTTTACTGACCAAATGGAATTGAGAGCCTTGCTGAAGGTGATCTCCTGATTTCCTTACCTGCTTCTCCCTCAGGAACCAGCTCTCTTGATTCCTGATGCTGTGATGGACACTGTGACTCTTTTTTGGCACCATGGTCCCCACAGCTCCTTAATTCACTCTCTGTCTTAAGACTTTATTATTTTTTTTTTTTGGCAATGGGAGTGCACCACTAATCCTTCCTACAAACAAAATTGATTTGGATGGTACTGAGCCCCAAGTACCAGGATGTTTAGTCAGAAGGTCTAAAGGGAAGCCCTGCCAAGACTGTTAGGTCTATAGCAGCTCTACCCCCAAAGCTTCCTAAGGGCCTCATAGAAAAGAATCATCCTGTCCTTCTGTTTGAGATCATAGGATTATAAATTTAGAGCTAGAAGGGCTCTTTTTTTTTTTTTTTTTTTGTTTTAGGCAATTGGGGTTAAGTGACTTGCCCAGGGTCACACAGCTAGTATGTGTTATGTGTCTAAGGCCAGATTTGAACTCAGGTCCTCCTGATTTCAGGGCCAGTGCTCTATCCACTGGGCCATCTAGCTGCCCCCATAGAAGGGCTCTTATAGGTCATCTAGTACAACCCCCCTAATTATACTGCGATGGAAATTGAGATCTGGAAGATTAATTGATTTGTTCATGGTCCCATTGCTAGCAAGTCCAAGGCGGGATTTAAATCCAAGTCTTCTTTTCACTCAAAGAAAGAAAGCTTCTACCTGTCCCACTTGTATTTCTTTTCCAGTATTCTAACATGGAAAATATCTCACACAACTTTCTATATCAAAAGTCATAGTCCTAGTTAGATACTCCAATGATCCCTTTTTTTTGTTAACAAATTTGTATTGATACCTTTTTATTTCTCTTACATTTCCTAATGTATCTCTTTCCTCCTAGAGACCCATTCTCTTATAGCAAATAAAAATAAAATTGAGCAAAACTAACCAACATATTGAAGAAAGTCTATTATATGCAACGTTCCATACCCACAATCCCCAACCTCTACAAAGGAGCCAGGGAATAGGTAGATTTCTTCTCATATCTCTTCTGGATTAGGCTTGGTCATTGTAATTTAAATCATTTGGTTTTGTTGTTGCTGTTCTTTCTATTTATATAGCTATAGTCACTATGAATATTGTTTTACTGGTTCCTTTTCACTTTTTTCATCTATAATTTTTCCATACTTACTGTATTAATCATGTTCATCATTACATATAGAACTTTAATATTCAATTATTTTCATGCGACAGCTGCATCAACTCTCAAAGAGCAATTTTTGAGTGGCTGTGCCATTAGAGGAAGCCCCCACAATGACAAAAATCATGTGTTCTTGATGTATTTTAGGAGTAGAGTCATGTATATGTATTTGTGTGAGTATGTCTTAAAGCATCTCTGCACTTGTGTTTCTGTGTTTGCTGTTTTCTATGCATATATATGTCTTTCATTCAGAGCGGGGCCATGTTTGGGTTCTGAATTACGGAGGTGACTGGGATATGGTGTGGCGCCCATTGCTCTGCCTGATTCAATATGGAGACCTCTTCTCCCATCACTAAACTCCAAGTCTTCCCAGTAGGAACCAATAAGCCCCTATATTCTCCAAACTATTTATTCCAACAATTTTTGTAATAGTAGAGAGGGTTCTGCTATGGAGAGAGGTTGTAATCTCATATACAATCTTTCTTCTCTGTTGTTTGTATATAGAAATGCTTTTTTGATGTTAAGTTCTGAAAAATAAAAATACCAAGAAAGGAATTGTTATAGATTATATGTAAGGTCTTGCATTTGTGTTGAAACAAACAAACAAACCTTTAAACTAGAAGATGAGGAAGGCTTGGTTAGATAGCAGTTTATCTAAAAAAGGCTTGGGATTTTTCATATACTTTAAGATGAATATGAGTCAGTGGTATGAGCTCCAACAATCTCAGTGACTGAGAGGCAGGCAGGCATTGGCAGTGAAGGGCAGACAGACATGGACATGGGAAGGGATATTATAATTTTCTCGGTTAAGATTAGGATGGCACGGTTGCAGGGTGGGGAGAAGTGTGGGAAGGTAGGGGGGTAAAAGCAGGGAGAAATGGGGTCATTAGGAGACATGGTACTGGAGTATTTGGACAGTGGTAGGGAACATGGTGAATTGGGGGTTTGGATCAGTTTGGGGGGGACAAGGTCAATGGGATTTGGGAGACTTTTGAGGATAGAGCTGTTAAAGGGACAATGTGGAGGTAGTGACTTTGGAGGGAGTACTCACTACCCCTGCAACCTCCTGAGTCTTTTTTTAAATATTAATTTATTAATTTTTAGTTTTTAACATTCATTTCCATAAGATTTTGAGTTCCAAATTTTCTCCCCATCCTGCCCCTCCCCCACCACATGATGGTGTGCATTCTGAATACCCATTCCCCTAATCTGCCCTCCCTTCTATCTCCATCCCCCCCTTATCCCATTCCCCTTCTATTTTCCTGTAGGGCAGGATAGATTTCTATACCCCATTGCCTATATATTTTATTTCCCAGTTGCATGTGAAAACAATTTTTAACATTTGTTTTTAAAACTTTGGGTTCCACATTGTCTCCCTTCCTCTCTCCCCATCCACCCTCATTGAGAAGGCAAGCAACTCAATACAGGTTATACATGTGTAGTCATGCAAAACACTTCCATAGTAGTTATACTGTGAAAAACTAAGTATATTTCCCTTCATCCTATCCTGTCCCCCATTTATTCTATTCTCTCTTTTGACCGTCCCTCCTTAAAAGTGCTTGCTTTTGATTACCCCCTGCCCCAATCTGCCCTACCCTGTATCATCCCCCTGCTCTCTTATCCCCTTCCCCTTTATTTTGCTGTAGGGTAAATAGATTTCCATACCCAATTGAGTGTGTATGGTATTCCCTCCTTAAGCCAAATCCAATAAGAATAAGATTCACTCATTCCCTCTCACCTTCCCCTACTTCCTCTCCACTGTAAAAGTCTTTTCTTATCTATTTTATGTGAGATAATTTACCCCATCCTACCTCTCCCTTTCTCCTTCTCCCAGTACAATCCTTTTTCACCCCTTAATTTATTCTCCAGATACCACCCCTTCATTTTCAACTCAACCTGTGCCCTCTGTCTATCTATCTATACATGCATATAATTTTTTCTCTCCAACTGCCCTAATACTGACAAACTTCTCATGAGTTACTAATATCATCTTTCCATCTAGGAATGTAAACAGTTCAACTTTAACAAGTCCCTTAAGATTTCTCTTTCCTGTTTACTTCATGAATGCTTTTCTTGAGTCTTGTATTTGAAAGTCAAATTTTCTACTCAGCTCTGATCTTTTCATCAAGAAAGTCCTTTATTTCACTGAATGTTCATTCCCCCGCCTGAAGAATTATACCCAGTTTTGCTAGATAGGTGATTCTTGGTTGTAATCCTATCTCCTTTGACCTCTGGAATATTATATTCCAAGACTTCCAGTCTCTTAATGTAGAAGCTGCTAAATCTTGTGTTATCCTAATTGTGCTTCCACAATACTTGAATTTTTTTTTTTCTGGCCACTTGCAATATTTTCTCCTTGACCTGGGAACTCTGGAATTTGGCTACAATATTCCTAGGAGTTTTCCTTTGGGGATTTCTTTCAGGAGGTGATTGATGGATTCTTTCAATTTCTATTTTGTCCTCTGGTTCTAGAATATCCGGGCAGTTTTCCTTGATAATTTCTTGAAAGATGATGTCTAGGTTCTTTTTTTGATCATGGCTTTCAGATAGTCCAATAATTTTTAAATTGTCTCTCCTGGATCTATTTTCTGGGTCAGTTGTTTTTCCAAGGAGATATTTCACATTGTTTTCTATGTTTTTATTCTTTTGGTTTTGTTTTAGAATGTCTTGATTTCTCACAAAGTCACTAGCTTCCATTTGCTTCATTCTAATTATTAAGGAAGTGTTTTCTTCAATGAACTTTTGGATGAACCATTCTCCTTCCCATCTTGATCTCTAGGTGAACCAATTCTACTCTTACATTGTCCTCTTCTCTTAAATGCCTTGATCTCTTATCAGTTCATCAATTATGCCCAGCCAGTCCTCAGTCATGGATCACTCCCACCATTCATCCCCTTCATGCCTACATATGTACTGCTGAATAAAGGTGGAGAAAATCATGCAACTGTTCTGACTAGGTGTAATACAAATTTAGGGTACATAACCTCAACTGGTCCATCACTGTTGCTAGGCAATCCTATTATACTTTGCCTTTCAAATCACTATTTCACCCTCCACTGTGGCTCTTCCAAACCTTTTCATCCCTCCTCAAACACCCCATGGCTCCCCCCACTTCTCAACTGAGATCCTTGCCTCCCATTTTATGGAAAAATATGAGGCCAAATTGAGGCTATTCACTGTGAACTCCCTCTTCTCCCCTCTTCCTCATCTTCCTCTATTCACGTACCTTCTGCCCTTTTTTCTTCCTTCTGCTGCTTTATATGAGGCAAGTGCCTTATTCCTAACCAACACTAACCCCTCTACTTGTTCAAATGATTCCATTGCATCCTGTCTCCTCCAACAGATTGCCCCTCTGTCATCCCTACTCTTAGACTTATTTTCAATCTCTCTCTCTATTGGCCCATTTATTATACCTATGCCCATGTCTCGTGTATCCAGAAAAAAGCCAAACCTTCCCTCCATCCTTGCTCATCATGTTCACTTGTACCCTCTTATTGTCTCAGCTTCTGTTCTGACTGTCACACTGAATTTCTCACTCCCTGTCTTCCTCATTGTTGACACAAACACTAAAACCCACCATCTCTATTTTTGTTGCTGTTCAAGATTTCCTTCTGTCTTTCTCTTCAGATCACTTCACAACTCTTACCCACAAATATGTTGGTCCCTCTGTGGGTAGCCTATGTTGCTGCAGCCTCTCCGTATGACTATCTTATTCTAGCTCTCTCTGCATGTCTCATTGACTCTCTCCCTTTCTTTGGCCCCTGAAAGAGGCACATGTTTCTGGAAAACTAAATGCCCACTCTCTACTATAGACTTTGCCTAGTGCCTCCCATCACAAAACTCTTCTCAGTCACTTAGAATTTCTAACTCCTTACTGCACTCTCTCTCTTCTCCTCTACTTTACCTCCTATTCGCCCCAACCTCTGAGTTCAACCCTGACTTCTGTGTATTGCTCCGAAGGTAGTAGAGTACAATTCTAGATCAGATTCTCTAAGTCAAAATGATCAGCTTCTTAACCTGGATTCTCTTCACAACCTCATAATGTTAATTGTGGCTGTAGGACTAACACCAGGAAAAGTTTCCTAGCAACCTCTAACCAAGAAAAGATATAGTCATAAGGGGCTGCACTTGAGAGATTTTAGGCACCATTGAATTGGGTTTCTAGTACTGGCAGTCATGAGCCTCCATGTATCTATCTCCATTAAAAGTTAGCTGTTAATTTGGAGCATTCAAGTTTGTTCTGACCCTTGTCAGTGCTGATCCTCATTCTGACTGCATGTAGGCAGGAGGTGGTGACTAGGGAAGGAATAAAGAGTCCTCCAATTCTTCTGTTCACCTTTTGCAGAGTAAGAAACTGAGAACATTTTATTCATACTAAAGAACTTACTCCTAAGTAAAAACCAGCAGCTAAGAGACAAGCTGAAACCTTTACTGCCCAATTGGCAAAAAACAGACACATATCCCCAGGCTTACCAAGGCTTGACAGAAATCCAAAGACCTGGCAGTCCTACCCAAGGAAGCATCACAAACAAATGTAATAAAAGAGACCAAAATATTAATTACATAACTTTCAGCTGCTCTTGGCCAAAGTCACCCAGAGGTTTCATGAATCCACATCCTTTTACAAACAACATATCTTCCAAATTACTGTATAAAAATTTAATTCAATGGGAGGCTCTAGTCTTATTTTTCAGGAAAGTGAATGGTAGAGACCTTATTGGCCATAGAGTTGCCTATGTCACAGGATTTAGAAGCTCATAAGCTCCTTGGTGACTCAATGGGCCTGTTTGTAGACAGATCCTGGATGTCTTCCAATTATTTCTATGCCCCTGGAATCACTTCACCTGCACATTTTTCTCTATTAAATCATTTGCTTAACACATTTGGGGCCAGAATTTTAAACCAACTAGACTATGGGTCTATAATTTTGCCTCTAGGCTTCTATAAGTAGGGCACAAGTTAATAAAACCTGTTGGACCCAAAGGTCTCACTGGCAACCAGAGTCAATATCAGAGTCTGTCAAAAGCAATAGCAACAGCTGCTGGAGTTAGCAGGCACCTAAGCAGGCACCTTAAGATTGATGAACCCAGGCAGAAATTTGGTGAGAATGGCAAGATCCAGAGACATTGTAGGGTGAGAGATAATCAGCCTAACCCAGCAGAAGGTAAGCAAAGGGAGGAGCCAGTTTAACACTTGAGCAACCCACTTGAATTGACCTAGCAGCATATTGACCCATCCAGCTGACACCTAGCACCCTACCAGAGGCAGGCCCAGTTGAGCTGCTCATTCAGTAGTGATGCAATGCTTTGTATTTTATTACCAAACAGTCAACTTCATCAAGATTCCACAAAGGGAACAAAGGACTTGCAGGGCCTAGAGTCATGAGGCTCCCTTTAGCCTTATGTGTTCTCTGCACCTGTGCCTCACTACCACTGTACTTCAATGTGGAGCCCATTCTCCCCCAGCAGCCTCATGTTGCAAGACAAGAGATGCGCACTTGATTTGGGAGGAAGATTTTGTACCAGTTGTTCTTGCTATAACTTCTTAGTAAATTCCTTTTCTAAAAGGTAATTTATGTCTACCAGCTAACTGTTAATGGAGATATATACATGGAAGCTCATGAATGCCAGTACTACAAACCCAGTTCCTCAAGTTTACACCTAGAACCCTACTCTCTGAGAATCATGTGTGTGTGCGCATGCACACACACTCATGCATACAAACACACAGAGAGTCATAAACATACACCTACAACACACAGAAAAACAGAGAAAGGAAGGTGAGTGTTCAGTGGCTTCATTTTTAGGCAGGCATGCATGGCCCAAAGACTCCCAATCATTAGTCAATTCCTTCTCCACCTACCTTGGCTCTTAGCCAGGGACAAATCTTGCAGGGCTTTAAGGGTTGAGAGAAATAGGGATACTGGGAAGGCAGGAGGTGGAGTTCAAGGGAGCATATAAACTCTTAAAGGGCCTTGTACACCCAGTGGCTCACACACTACAACTCAACCATGAAGTGGACTCTTACATTGGCTGTACTGCTGACTGTGGCTCTGAGCAGCTACATGGGTGAGATGAAGGGTTTGGGGATTGAGATGGGGAGGGGGTCTTGCCCTGAATTCACTGACGTCCAATATCCCCTTAGTACTTCCATCATCATAGTTTCCCTTGGTCCATTGAACCCTCACAGGGAATTTACAAGATTCTAAGTCTTCAACTAAACTGTGTTTGTATCTTTTAATGTTTCATAATTAGCTCAAACCTGTTTGCCTGTAGACACCATCCTGGGAGAACTCTTCCTGGAGAATCCATTGTATCTCTCAGAGACCCTCGAACTTTACCAGGCCAGTAATGACACTGTGGAAAGGTTTATGAAACTTCACAAATGCTACAAGACAATCACATTTCGAAAAAAGTTAGCAAATACAGCTCTTATGGTGAGGGGAGGCCTCAGCATTTATGTATGCGTATGTGTGTGTGTGTGTGTGTGTGTGTGAGGGGTGGTTTGTATTTCACTTTGGATATGAGACTGGCACATATCTCATCACTGCAGTTTCATTCTGTCTGTGTCTTGGTATCCTTTTCCTTAGAGTTCAAACCCTGGCTTCTCCTCACTACAGACCAATACAAGCTTCCCTGACACACAGCTGCAGGTCCTCAAACCCACAGACACTGCCCACCTTCTCCATCTTACCCCTATACACAGGCACACATTGCCTCTAAGGTCAGTGTGTCCCATGAAGAAAAAACAACAAAGAAAGAGGGGGTTCTCAGAGAACTGAACAGATTCTTGTTTCCTTTCCCCATCCTTTGGTCAAAGCAATTGACCTGCTTAGTAGAGCAGGACTTATTGGTAGGGACCTGAGAACAAGAGGGGCACTGACCACAACAAGGGAACCTGGGACAATATCCTCTCTTCTGTTTCTCAGGCTAAAATCGCTGCAGCACCGGAATGTATAAAACACGAGCTGTCTCTGGAGTAATGGAAGATGGGCTACATCAGGTCATAGGTCCTGCCTCTCCAATCATCCCTGACTGATCATCCCATCACTATCCCCACCTGCTACAGACTAGACCTTGGAGTTCAGGACACTCCACTGCTCACTATGATCACATGACTTATTCAAATAAAGGAACTCAGCTCATGCCTCTGTGTATATCACTTGTTGTGAGGTTGTATGTCACTGTGCATGGAATTGTATATATCACCAACATGATGGCTCTGTTGCTGAGTGAGGTGGTGTGTGTGTCACTCACTGTGTGTTAGCCTACTACCTCTCATCACAGAGTTCTCCTCAACCATTTAGAACTTGCAACTCTTTACTGCTTCTGTCTAGATTGGGAGCCTGTAACTTCTCTGCTGTGTTTCTATAAGTTGGGTACTACTTTTAGCAGTTCTGGGTAGATTTGACTCTGCTGACCTGAAGGACAATGGGAAAACCTACTCCCTCTAGGTAGAACAAATTGATGCTTTGGTTGTCTGCTTGTGGGAATTCCTGTAAACTATTATCCATTAATATTTCACCTTTGCCTCTGAATATGCCATCAGCCCCCACAGGGCTACTCAATCTCAGTACTTTGGTCCTGAATACTTTTATTACCGTTTTCTATATTTGAATGCATTTATTAATCCCTCTACTTTCTGTACACTCATTTGTCTGTGTCCACCTTACATCACCTCCCTCTGTTTTGTTCCTCTAACATGATGAATGTGTTTGACCTTATTCAATTAAGAAAGAAACTTTTTCTTTAATACTCAGACATTAAGGCTCCGTTGAGTCTGTTTCCTAATGCCCGAAGATAACTAGAAGAAGAAAAAAATGTCCTGTTCCATAAGCCAGAGTCCTGTTGGATTATTTCTCCAAGAAAGGACACAAGGTCACAGAAAGAGAGAGGGCTCTAGTCTCTAGAACTGATCACAGCATGTCCCCAGGGATAAATTCAAATCCTTCCTAAATCATTTAGCAAAAGTTGATCTGGAGGCTTAGTTCCCTCCAGATGACATTAACCATATATTAGCTTCATTCCTTTAAAATTAAATGAGTCATGGATACTAGCTTCCAGGGACTTAAGATTTATCATATTGGCACACCTGAGGCATAAGTGAAAGGTTCAAAAGGCCTTGTTCAAGGCATAACTATCACTGAGCTATCATTTCACAAATACTTCATTGTTCTCTGTGCCCAAGACCTCATATAGCTTGCCTATAGCACAGGCCAATATGAGGCCAGACATCCCAGGAAAAAACCCAACCCAGGGGTATTCCTTTATTGTGACTTGGATGCCTTTAATAAGGTGGGAATGTCTTGTCTTGTTCTGGCTATTAGTTGTGCCAACACAACCTTACTGATGATTCTGATGATTCTGAATCAGAGGCAGCACATCCATTTGAGCTGTGTCTTTGGAAGCACATGGAGAACAAGATATCAATGTTAGAGACCAGAAAGCTCAAAATACTGAGGACAGAGATGAGGACTACCTAGAAACTCAGACTTAGGTGGCTGGACGGGGGCCTGCACATGCACATAGTCTTAGTATTCCACTTGTAATCAAAAGGATTACGGACTGTGCTGTACTTTCACTTTAGGTTCGAATCTCAAGATATAATGACACGTACTCAGTATAAACTTAACAATCACATTTATTTTACAATGATTAATAATAATTAAGGCAACACAAGCATATAAAGATAAGAATAACATTGAATGCAATAAGTAATAATCAAAATTAAGAAAAGGAGGAATAAGAAAAGAAAGGATACACACTCACTGACCAGGCAAGCTCAAATACCTATGAGACCAGGGAGACTGGAGACGATCAAGAGGTCTGATCAAGAGGCCAAAAGAGCAGCGTCCTGATCTTAAACAACAAGGACTGTGTACTGGCCGCTCCGACCTTCTGCCGGCCGTGTGCTGTACCCTCTCCTCCTATAAGGAGCAGGCTACCAGAGTCATACTCACTTCCGAGTCTTCGGTTCTCAGCCAGATAAACACACAGAGACGAGCCATCGGGAGGCGCCAACACCAGAGCTTTATTCAGAGGCCATCACAGCAAGCCATCACAGCAAGCCCAAGCAGCAAGGCCAGAGCAACAGAACAGGAGCCAGGAGAGAGCGCGTGATCTGACCACGCTTGTTCCTAAATACCTACTAAGCCCCTCCTCCCCAGCCCGCTTACTAGCCAATGATTGTAGGGTCAGATACCAGAAGGGGCTGTCTGAGTTTAGCACACCAAGGGGGAGGGAGTGACGTAGGAGGCTAGGACGGGATACAGGGAGGAGGCATCTGAGATTAGCGCATAGACAGAGTACGTGACCTAGGAAGTCAGACTCAGATGCTGGGAGGAGGGGTCTGGGGTCAGTGCTGCACAAAGGGACCCAGGAAGTCAGGAAGGTCACAAGAGGCGTCTGGGGATGACGTAGCATATAGGGAGGGGACTAAGCAAAGGGAACTCAGTCTTCTGCCGTCCCACTCCCATGTGGCACCGCCCCTTGCCTCAGGAGCACAAGCTCCACTACTTCCTTGTACCCAGCTTATCTCACATAGCACTGCCCACTGCCTCAGGGCTTCTCCGTATCCAGCCCATCCCAGTTCACCACGACTCTGCCTACCACAGCCCCTGCCTCGACTTCCAAAATACCCAGATCCTACCCTACTCTTGCCACAGTGCCCAACTGGCAACTGCCAACCTCAGACAGTCCTTCACAGGACTGTGCACGCGTTCCGCCCTTGAACAACAAGAGAGAAGAGGCATCTCTATCTCTGACATCAAAGTACTCCAAAAAATCCCTTTTTCGATGCCCCTTTTTTATCTATGTAAGCCAGGGAAAAACAATCTTAATATTTTGTTTTGTGTACATATCCTTGGTGAGTGCTCAGGTCCTGGATACATACACTTTCTAACAAAAGTGGGAGCTTGATCAGAGCCCCAAATACCTGTTTATTGTGTAAGTCTCCAAGGAGTGATCAGGTCCTTGGACAGTTACACATCTCTCTCAAGAAAAATGTTCCTTGAGATCAGACTTGCTTTCCCAGGTAATATAGTTTGTTGGTTACTTAATGTTTCATCTCTATGATAACCTTGGCCATGCATGTTAACTCCGCTTTACATTCTTTATGTCAGGTCACGAGGGGGCTGGGGAAGATCTTCCTTAGTTTCCCTCACACCACTCCAAACGTCCTTGAGAACCATGCTGCTCCATAGATGGCAGCTGTGGAGGGGTAGGGAATTCCTTGACCAAAGTAGGAACTATAGTAAAGGAAGGCAGCAACATTGGAATGATATTGGTGGAAAGGTGAAGGAGTTCCTAGTCCAAGCCTTCTGAATTCAGAGGAGGAATTCTTAAATTGGGCTATTGAAAGGAGACAGAAGGAATTGGAGCCTAATTCAGCAAGGCACAAAGTTATGATGTTCATTCATTCCTTTATATAATAAATATTTATTAAGTGCCTACTATTCACCAGTTACTCTACCAAGTGCTGGGGATACAAATAGAGGGAAAAGATAATCCCTGCTCTCAAGGACAGTATAATCTAATGGGGGGGGGAACAAAAGGAAAACAATATATCCAGTGCAAGCTGAATGAGAAAAACAGGAAATAATTTGTTTTTGTTCAGTCTAGTCTGACTCTTTGTGACCCTATTTGGGGTTTTCTTGGCAAAGATACTAGAGCAGTTTGCCATTTCCTTTTCTTGTTCATTTTATAGATGAAGAAACTGGCAAATGAAGTTAAGTGACTTGCCCAGGGTCACATAGCTAATAAGTGTCTGAAGCCAGACTTGAACTCATGAAGATGAGTCTTCCTGACTACAGGCCTGGCACTCAATCTATTCTGCCCTCTAGCTGCCCCCAGGAAATAATTAGAAGAGGGAAAGCACTGGAATTAAGATGGGTTCAGGAGGCTTCCTATATAAAGTAAGATTTTAGTTGGGACTTAAAGGAAGCCAGGGAAGTCAGTAGTTGTAGCAGAGGAGAAAGGGCATTCCAAGTGTGGGGGACAGTTAGAGAAAAGGCCTGGAATTAGACATGAAATGTCTTGTTTGTAGAACAACCAAGAGGCTAGTGTCACTGGGTAGAAGAATATGTTTTGGAGAATAAAGTATGAGAATACTGTAAAGGTAGGAGGAGGCTAAGTTAGAAAGGGTTTTGAATGACAAAAAGAACGTTTTATATTTGCTCTTGGAGGCTATAGGAAGACCCTGGAGTTTATTGAGTGGTTCAGGAAAATCTTTGATCAGACTTGTGGTTCAGGAAAATTACTTCAGTGGCTAAATGGATACTGGATTGGAGTGGAGAGAGACTTGAGGAAGGCACGTACAACAGCAGGCTACCGCAGTAATCCAGGCACAAGGTGATGGGGGCTTGCACTAGTGTGCTGGCAGTGTCAGAGGAGAGAAAGGGGATGTATTTGAGAGAGACTGCCAAGGTGAAATTGACAGACCTTAGCAAAAGATTGGAAATGGGGGTGAGAAATAGTGAAGAAGGGGCAGCTAGGTGGTGCAGCAGATAGAGCACCAGCCCTGAAGTCAGGAGGACCTGAGTTCAAATCCGGCCTCAGACCAAACACTTGACACTTACTAGCTGTGTGACCTTGGGCAAGTCACTTAACCCCAATTGCCTAAAAAAAAAAAAAAGATTTAAAAATAGTAAAGAATCCAGATTGACTCTTAGGTTGTGAGTCAGAAGGAATAGAAAACTGATGTTGCCCTCTACAGGAATAGGGAAGGTAGGAGGCAAGGAAGGTTTAGGGGACAATATAATAGGTTGTGTTTTGGACATATGGAGTTTAAGATATCTACTGAACATCCAGTTCAGTATGTCTGAAAGGCAGTTGGAGATGCAAGACTGGAGGTAAGCAGAGAGATTAGGGTACGAAAGGTAAATTTGAGAATTATCAGCCTAGAAATGGTAATTACATCCATAGGAACCAGTGAAATCACCAGGTGGAGTAGTATAGCTAGAGAAGAAAACTCAGGACAGAACCCTGAAGGGCACCTACAGTTAGAAGACCTGATCTGGAGGAGGGACCAAAAAAGGAGACAGAGAAGGAACAGTCGCATAGGTAGGAAGGGAACCAGGAGAGGGCGGCGTCCCAAATACCTAGACAGAAGTAAGTATCAAGGAGGAGAGAGTGATTAACAGTGTCAAAGACTGCAGAGAAGACAAAGAGAATGAGGGTTGAGAAAAGATCACTAGATTTGATAACTAAGAAATCATTAGTAACTTTGGAAAGAGTTTTGATGGAATGATAAGGTCAGAAGACAGATTGTAAGGGGTTAAGAAGAGAGTGAGAAGAGAAAAAGTGTAGGCACCTACTGTAGATGGCCTCCTCCAGGAGTTTTAGCTACAAAGGGAAGAAGACATATAGCACGAAAGTCAGCAGGAATGGAAGGATCAAGTGAAGGTTTTTTCAAGATAAGGGAGAAATGGGTATGTTCACAGGCAGTAGGAAATGAGCCAGTAGAAGAGAGACTGAAAAGAAGTGAAAGAGTAGGATGACAGAGGGGGCAACATGTTAGAAGAGGGCATAGAGTGCGATCACTTGAACAGGTGGATGGACTAGCCTTGGTGAGGAGTAAGACTATCTCTTCATGCGAGACAGAGATGAAGGAGGAAAAAGTGGCAGAAGGAACCTGAGTGATAGGAGATGGGGAAGAAGGGAGATGAAGGAGATCCCAGCAAATGGCCTCAAATTTTCTGTAAAATGTGAGGCAAAGATCTCAGCTGAGAAAGTGTAGTGGGGGAGAATGAACCATGGGAAGGTTTAGGAAGGAGGAAAAGGTTTGGATGAGCCACTGTGGAGAGTGGGATAGTGAGTTGAAATGGAAAATATAATAGGATTGTCTAGTGGTAGTGAGAGACCAGTTGAGGTTATATAACATAAAATTGTAGTGGGTCTAATCAGCACATTTGCATGATTTTTTTCACCTTTATTCCAGCAGCACATGTTTAGGCACATAGGAGATGAATGAATGATCCCTAGGAAGTGATTCTAGGCTGATGCTTGGCTTGGTTTAAATTGGCAATATGATAAGGAGGCCATGGATTCAAGGGATGAGTGTAGAATAAGAGTTGAATTTGTTCCCCAAGACGTTAAAATGGGGAAAAGAGAAAAGAGTGACTGGTGCAGGGGAGATAGTCTGGGAGAGGATTCAGGGGTCAAGGAATTGCAAGTCAAGGTGCAGATGAAGAATAGAATCATGTAAGGGAAGATAAACAGAAGGAGGAAAAGCCAATAGGTTATAGTTAGAAAAGGGCATTTCAGAATTCTTGAATATGGAGGTGATATATTTGTAGGTGATAGCAAGATAGTAAGGATATGAGTAGCTTTGGGTATGGCTAAAATGGCGTAGAGGAGGAGCTGATGTGAGATGAGTAGATTGAGGAACTGAGTGGTTAGAGTGCTTGAGGGAATATTAATATGTATGTTGAAGCCTGCTAGTATGAGGACAGGAGTTGGAAAGTTGAGAAAAATTGTAAGCAAGTTATTAAACTCATTTAGGAAGGAGAGGAGTGGACAGGGGGTCTGTAGGCAACAGGTGCCAGGATTTTCCCTCAGGAAAAGGAAGAGAGATTACTGAGTGATAGAGGAAAGGAGAGGACCTGCAAGTGGCAATGGGAAGTGAGCAGTATTCTAACTCCCCTGATTCTACCCCTGAGCTGAGAAGAATGAGGGAAGGTGCAGCCAGTACCTGAAAAGCTAGCCAGGGAGTCTATGTCATCAGAGGAAACCAAATTTCAGAATAAGAGGTAGGTAGAAGGAGTGAAAAAGGAATAGATTTAAAATGAAGAGAAGCATGTTGCCTATGAAAAAGGACTGACAGAGGTCACAGTAGAAGAGCCAGGTGGAGTTAGGATGCATGGTGGGAGGGTTGAGAGGATGGGAATGAGGGTGTGGTGTGGGGTTTGTTTGATGATCCCCAGGAGTTCAGAGTCCCTGGGATGTGAAAGGCATCACCAGATGAATGGCAAATGATCATCATTGAATGGAGGGCACCTCAAATGACAAGTATAACAGGAGATGGGAAGCCTGAGGTCAAAAGGAGGCTTGTTCTTTATTGCTCTCAGGGTTCTCTACATCCCACTTGGGAGACTGGGATGGTGGCAAGAGGTAGAAGATGTCTTGTGTTGGTACAGGTGGAAGTGGTTGATTTTGGGCAGATGGAAGGTGCCTGGCCTGGCCTTAAGCAGCCTTTCCTCAGGGAATACCCTGTACTAAGCAGAGATGGAAGGCTCAGTGCCCTAGTGCACCCATGGTCTAAGGCAGGCCTGAACAAACTGTGTCCCGCCAAAGGATTTTTTGGTGGCCAGCGAAAATGTGATGGAAAATATCCTCTATATTTTTTGCAGCCACCCAAAATCCTTTTGTGTGCCACAAGCAGCCCGAAGGCCATAGGTAGTCCGTGGGCTGCAGGTCATGCAGGCCTGGTCTAAGGCTTCCTCACCTGAGAAGGCTGGCTGTGAGGCAGCTGCAGTAAGCGGTAGACTCCCGCACAGATGGGAGATGGCCGGCTTTGTGCCTAGCAGCCTTTCCTCAGGGGACATGTTATGCATGCAAACTCTGATCTTGCCATTCACTGAATGAGGAAACCACACTGGGGGAGGGAAGTAGCATCAACTCTATCAATCTTGAATGCCTTCCCAACCCCAGCCCCCAGCCCCCAGCCCCCGGTCTCCATATAGAAAAGCATCTGGTCAGCAGAGAAGGTTATGGTGAGTCTTTTGGTGTTCAGACATCTACCAAGTCTCTGGGGGCCCAACTCCATATAGGTGGCATCTTTTATGCCCTTTGGTGACCAGGAAGCTGCCTTCAAGGGAGGCAGAGACCAATCGGTTTTCTGGGACAATTTTGTCACCTCTTAGGGAAAACTAAACCCCCTTGGGGAAGGTGTGGAGAATCTTGTAGATATTGGTCATGGGACCAATTGACTACAATTGACTACAAAAAGTAAACTTCACCAGTGGAAAATGGAGGAGGCAAAGTTAAACAGAAGTTAGTCTGAAAATAATCTGGGGCCTTCAACGGACTGTGATTTAAGAAAAATGTTGATAAGTCTGAAAATATTTAGAGGAGGACAATCAAGATGGTGAATTCCATATTAGCAGAAGATCAGTTAAAAGAATTGGGAATATTTAGCCTGGAGAAAAGAAAGGTCAGGGAGAGGTATGATAGCTTTTTTTCAAGTATTTGAAGGGGTATCATAAGGAGGATAGATTAGACTTTTTCATTTTGGCCCCAGAGGCAGAATCAGGAGCAATTGGTTGAAATAAGGCAAATTGAGATTTGATGTCAGGAAAAATTTCCTAACAATTACAGCTGCCCCAAGGTGGAATGAGTAGTTTTGCATGTCAGTGAATTCCTACTCATTAGAGGTTTTCAAGCAAAGGCTAGATGAATACTTGTTGGGTATATTATACCAGGAATTTCTTGCAAGTACGGGTTGATGGCTGCTGAGGATGCTTCCAAATAAAATCCCAGGATTGTCTGAACTCAGCTGGTAGTGGTAAAGGGGGGTTTTCAGGTGACAAGAAGTTTGGACGGATTGCAAACACCTACATGTAATCATGTGGGGGTAAGTGACAAAGTTAGGATTTGATCACAGATCCCATGACCCCCTATGCTTTCCTCACGACATCAGGCTGTGTACAGAGAGCACAAGGAGCCAGATGCCTGAGAGTGCTTTGATCTGGTTGGCCAAGTAGGAGCAGGAGTAGGAGGCAACTACACAAGAGTCCAGGTCTAACAGGTTGAGCCAGGAAGCACAGATATCCTATGTCAGTTTCTACTGGTGAACCATGCCTTCATTAGGGGCAGCCAACAGTCTGTGACTAATGTTGTTGCTGTAGGGACTTCTCTTTTTTTCCTTTGCTTAATGCAATTTAATTCTAAATATGTTTGACTTTTCCAAGATTTTATGTATTTTATTCTGAACTTCAGAAATAAAATAAGCATTTCCTTAACATAGTAGAATAGAAAAAAAGAGGATTGCACATGAAACTGCAAATATGTTACATACAGCTTGTTTTCCATTTAAATATATACTAGAATCATCATGCAGCTTTTGCTTTTTTCCCTTTTTTTCTTCCTTCCCCCCTGTAGCCCTAGATATGGATATAATTAGACATAAATATGAATATGTGTGTGTGTGTGTGTATGTGTGTGTATGTGAGTCTGTCTGTATGTGAAATCATTCTATACACACCTCACTTTACCTTTGCATCAGTTACCTTATCTCTAAAGTAACTGTTGCCTTTGATGGTCTCTAAGGTCCATCCCAGTTCCAGTTCAGCGAGCCTATGGATATTATGAAAATATGAGGGCTGAGGGAACTTCCGTCACATAAGCAACAAGATGAAGGACTAGACCTTTTCTCTGATCTTCATGACTTCTCAAACCTCTCCAAAACACAAATTCTATGCTAAAGATAAAGTAACTACAGCTATCTTTATTTTCTCGCACACCTAGAATTCAAAAAAATGTTTTAAAAAAATCATGAACTGAAGCTCACTGACCCTGAGCTCACTCAGAACACCCCACCCCCATCCCCCACAATACCAACATCAGGACTATGCTAGCAAACTCAGGACACAACACAGGTTTACAAAAAAATTCATTCCCACACCCTAGTCTCTCTTCCCTCTTTCTAATACCATGGAGAGCTTTACTGCACACAACAGAAAATTGTCTTCGTCACGACAGAGAGTCAAGAGGCCATAGTCCCTGAGGAACAAAAGTCTGCTGGAATCATAACTCCATAGCACCAGCACTACAAAGCTCAGAACTGTGGGTGTCAGGCCAAAGAAGTACAGAACAGAGGGAGTGGGACAGAACATCAGGATATTGTGTTGCAAAGGGGAAATGCAGCATTCCGCTAAGCCTGAGGAAAAGGGCACAGCTTCAAGCTGGGGCCAGTTCTGATCACCAAATGGTCACTTGGAGGCAGAGACCCAGGCTGGTGAACCCTGAATTGCCCAACATAAGAGGAAGCTGGGACACTTTGAGATTCATCTCTTCCCCCCCAAAAGAAAACACAGTTAGAGGAGAGAGAGGGTCAGAGAGTGAGCAATAATGGGAAATAAAGAGGGAACAAAGGCTAAAATTACCAAAAGTTTCAGGAAGAAGAAAATTTAAAGACCTTGAGCAGAAACAGATGAATCAACAGGAAAAATAGTAACAACAGAAGGAAATATGACCTCTAGATCTACTAAATTAGTCCAGACATCTATGAATCAATTCTATAAAATGAAGGAAAAGGATCCAACACTTGATGAGACAGAGGGCTCTTTGACATGTGAAGAGAACATGGAACCACAGCACACCATTCCTGAGTTGTTCAAAAAGAAATAAGAATTATGAGAGGAGAATTTATGGCCTTCATAGGAAAAATAATGAGCAGGATGTAAAAAAAAAATGAAATCTGTGATGGTAAGCCTCACCAAAGAAATGAAGAAAAAGAACAATAGATCAGGAGTGGAAATGCACATAAGTGAATGAAAACCTAGAAGAAGACAAGCCTCCCAAAATAACATAAAAGGAATATATGCTCACTATGCAAGTAACACATATTGATCTTGAAAAAAACCTGTATAGAAAAAACCTAAACATTAGAGTTCTCCAAAAAGAATATGACAGAACATAAAATCTTAACACTATAATGAAGGAAATAATAGAAAATAACTGAGAAGGACTTTTGAACGTGGAAAATGAAATTCTAATTGAAAAAATTCTTAGAGGGGCAGCTAGGTGGCGCAGTGGATAGAACACTGGGCCTGAAGTCAGGAGGACCTGAGTTCAAAAGCAGCCTCAGACCAAAAAAACACTTGACACGTACTAGCTGTGTGACCTTGGGCAAGTCACTTAACCCCGATTGCCTCACTTAAAAAAAAAATTGCAGAATGCCTCTAGAAAAAAAAAAAAAAAGATAAACCCAAGGCTGGAAACTCCAAGACACACAGTCATTAAATTTAACAATTTGGTTTAGAAAATACAAAAGCAAATGTTGATGCTGTCAAAAAGTGAGCTGGAGAATGTCTAATAGAAAGACTAAAAGGAGTTGCTGTGATGTTTATCTCAGAGTGGAGTATATATTATTAATGACAGCATAAATAAAAAGTGAAAAAAACTTTTAAAAATAATTTATTTTGGGAAGGAGGCTAAGAGATCCACAAAGGAAACATTCTAAAAATTATCAGACCCACTTGACCACTCAAAAATTCCTGACAAAAATCCATAGGAGACAATATTTAGGAATTGGTTTGTAATCATCCTTCAAAGGAGGAAGAATTCTATTTTTAAATAAAAATTTACAATGAGCAAATGGTGACCCAGGAGAGTTGATGAATTGCAGACTTAGATTTACATTATGAATCTCATCTGTGGAGAATGTTGAGGAAAGATTCTTGACATCACAAGAAGAGAGCTGAGGATGTGACTGATTACATATTCTCTATGCTAGTAAGGAAAAGTTTATTTGTGCATATAGTGACATAGTTTTGTCTCTGTATGACAAAAACCATTGAGAAAACTAGAAATTAGTTTGTAAGACAGGCATAGACCAACATTTCACATTATACATCAAGATAAGCTCAAAATGGGTGCATGATTTAAACATAAAGGGTGACATCATAAACAAATTAGTGTAGCATGGAAGAAACGACCTGTCAGATCTCTGGAGAGGAGAAAAGTTCATAACCAAATAAGAGATATATAGATTCATGGGAGGTAAACAGATAATTTTATTACATATATGTTTTTGCATAAAAAACCAATGCAGCTAAAGTTAGGAAAAAAGCAGGAAACCGCAGGGGTAAAGAGAGAAGGCATGTTGCAGCAAGTTTCTCTGATAGAAGTCATTTCTAAAATATTTAGGGAGCCAATTCAAATTTAGAAGAACAAAAGTGATTCCACCATTGATAAATAGTTAAGAGATATGAACAGGCAATTTTCACAGAAATAAATCAAAGCTAACAATATCCATATGAAAAATGCTCTAATTCACTAATAATTAGAGAAATGCAAACTAAAACAATTTTGAAATACTCATCAGATTGACTAAGGTGAAGAAAAGGAAAAAGAGAAATGCTGGAGGGAATATGAGAAAACAGGTACACTAATATTCTGTTGGTGGAATTGTAAACTAGTCCAATCATTCTCAAAAGTAATTTGGAAGTATGTCCAAAAGGCTATTAAAACATGCATACCCTCAAAGCAGCAATATCCCAAAGAAATCCATGAAAGAGGAAAAGGACCCATGTGTACAAGAATATTTAGAACAGTTCTTTTCATTCCAAAGAATTAGAATCTGAAGAATTGGAATTGGTTCCAAAGAATTGGAAATTGAAGGGTGACTTATCAACTCAGGAATTGACAGAAGAAGTTATGGTATATGAATGTGAAGGAATACTATACAATGGCGTTGTAAGAAAAGCTAAAGGATGGTCTCAGAAAAACCTAGGAAGACGTGCATGGACTGATGTAAAGTGAAGTGATCAGCACCAGAAGAGCAAGCTATACAGTAAAAGCAATATCGTAAAGATAATCAACTTTGAAAGACTTAGTAACTCTGACCAACACAATGTTATCCACCATAATTCCAAACGAATCCTAGAAAAATGACAGAGGCAGAATGCAGATTGAACCATTTTTTCTTCGTTTTTTTTTCCTTGTTTTTTTGGGGGGGTGGGGGAGAGCAGAACATAGCTAATGTGGAAATTTATTTTGCATGACTATACATATTTGTAATAGGTTTTGTTTTTCTTGCCTTCTTACTGGGTGGGGGGGGCAGGAGGAGGGAGAAATTAGGGCTAAAAAAAGAATAAAAAAACCCTGTGCTTGTATATAATATGTCCCTCCCCCCCAAAAAGAATCATGCATATAAATAACTGGTTGGCCTCTTTCATGCTTACAAAACTGAATAGAGCCGAACGAAAGAGCTCTTTGGAGATTAACAGATGGATAGTCAAGAACAAGCTTTCAAAAACCTGGACAACTGCCTCACATATGCATCAACAAAGTACTGACTTCCTGCATAGAGAGATTGGGAGCAAGCCTGTGCCAAGAAATTTGAAATCCCCAACAAAAAGTTGTATTTGCTACTAAAGAGAGGAGTGACTGTGAGACTCATTACCACACACAGAAGTTAGAATTCATGGCTATCAAGTGAACTGTCACTGAAAAACTGAAAGATTGTGTATAGAATGAAATTGTATATAGGAATAGATGGTATTGGACTGATATATTCTGACCAGGGCCAAGTTAGACGCTTCTTGTCAGTGATAGGCAGCAGCACTAGAAAACTATGAATTCAGCGTATACTACCAACCAAGGGAAGACTAATATGGATGCAAAGATCCCCTCCTAATAGTCACATGACATTGAAGTTATGGTAATATTAAAGAAAAGAGTGATCTGGGCTCAAATGGCAGGAGAGCTGAAAGTCTGGGACTTCCAGGGCAATATGTCAGCAGCACACGTGAACTTTGCTTCATTGAACCAACCTTCTCTGCCTCTGTTGTGTACAGATGATTGGCAGTGAGAACAAATAGCTGATGAAGGATTGTGAGAAGTTATAAAAACCAAGAAGTGAGACAGAGATGGTAGAAGAATCAATTTCTAGTTCCCTAAAGCTATCTTAACTGCTGAGACATTAGTGAGATGTTGGCATTGAGCAATATAGTATTGTGATGTCACTGATCCCAAACCTAATAGTGGGAAGCACTTGGTGCTACCTAGAGCATATCACACTATGATCATGAAAGCCTTACATGACTATTTTGGGCATACATGTTGAGAGGACCATAGACCTAGAAAGAAACAGATTTTACTTTCCCTAGATGACTGCAAACATAACTAAGAAACATGAGAAGTGCTTGTGTGCCAATAAAAGTGGCTATTCACTGAATGCTTGGAAAATGCAAGCACTATTAAACCTTTGAATTTGTTTGAAATGACTTTCTGTCTCTGGAAGGAGAGAGAGACAGTAAGAACCCAAGTCATATTTTGGTCCTGAATGACCATATTACAAGGTATACACAGTAACCCATCAGGAGTCAGAAAGCTATCAGAGATGCTAAAATGTTGTAGATGTATTGTGTATGGAGTAATTGACGGGCTCCATGACTAAGGCAGAAACTTTGAAATGTGAAGGGTGAAATCTGAAATAACTGAGGAAACTAAGGTTCAAACTTCTGAGCATATCAGTTTATTAAACAATGCATGCCAATTGCATAACAAATCAGGACCAGGCTTCCTCAGCTTGGCACTGGACCCCAAATAAAGGAGACAGATTTTTATGCATTAAAAGAAAACAATTAACAGGGTACAAGATTAGGTAATCTGATTTCAAATTGGAGGAAAGATCAGGGGCTTTCTGAGTTGGGAGGGGAAGAGCAAACAGGTGCAAATTCCTTTAAATCAGATAAAAGAAGTGTCCCATTCCCCTTCCACAAGTGTCTGTATTCAGTCAAAGGAGCCAGGCCACAGTAACTGGTTGACTAGTAAGGGAGGAGTTTTCAGATTAAGTCACATGGGTTGCTTGAGATGTATAATTAGGAGAAAATGCTTCACATCTGTCTTTAGATCTGACTGGATTTCTGGTCAGCATAATCTAGGTCCTTAGGTAAGGGTCTTTAAGGAAGAGGTAGAGGTGGCCCAACTTCCCAGGCATACAGGGCTAGGTTCAAACAATGCAATAAAGTTTTCTCACACTTTGTATAATTGAACAAAGATTTCTCATGAGACAAAAATTAGATTCATAAAAGAATAAAAAAGGACCTGAGTAGACCCAGAATTGAGTCACAAGATGAAGTGAATGTGGTTCACTCAATTCCAACAATTCCCATACCTTCCATTGTCCACCACAAAATCTTCTATGTGGACTATTTGTTTTTATTTTTGTCAAAGGGCATGACATGTTGGGGAAACAGAGAGACAAATAGGCAGAGAGAGACAGAAACAGACACAGAGATAACAGAGGGGATAATGAGATGAGATGAGGGAGATGAGATTGGAAACACTTTGTTGTTGTTTTGTGTACTTGACTCAGAATTAAAACCAGAATGGCAAAAGTGATGGGCACTCTAAGTACATTGGAGGTAAACTTCCCAAAAGTTCTACACTGTGTCTATAGGACTCTGATTGTCCATTTCTGGGTTTTTTAAATAGTCATTTCAAATATTGTATAATGCATTGTTATAGGGAGTTACTGGCTCTGTGAAGATTGCACTGCTCTACAAGAAAGAAGTAATTACAAAAGCACATACTGGGGGAGAGGGAGTGGGGAGGGTGAGAGGAGAGAAGAGATAGTAGTATTACTTACATGTAAATTAACATAATCTTTTAAAAAATTGATCTTATTTTTAATTTGTACAATAAAATAAGCATTTCAATAACAGTATGATAACAATAAAAAAAGATGATTGCACATGAAACTACAAATCTGTTAGTTACAACTTGTTATTCCTTTTAAATATATAATGAAATTATCAGGGAAGTTTCTTTTTGTCTCTTTTTTTCTTCCCCGACCTCCAGAGATGGCTACCATTAGACACAAGTATGTATCTATCTGTAAAATTATTTTATATGTACTTCTATTTATCAGTTCTTTCTCTGGAAGCATATAGTGTCTTTCTTCATATGTCCTTTATTGTTAATT
The DNA here is from genome assembly GCF_900497805.2 of Vombatus ursinus. Classification (NCBI taxonomy): domain Eukaryota; kingdom Metazoa; phylum Chordata; class Mammalia; order Diprotodontia; family Vombatidae; genus Vombatus; species Vombatus ursinus. Next base: position 19,491,092 of record NW_020954564.1, on the reverse strand, counting down.
TGGGTATATATAATAGTCAAAATTACTTATCTGCTCAAAGTCATTCCTTTTTCTTTTCTTTTGGACTTAAACACCAAAACTCTAATACACAATAGAGAAAAGAAAAAGAAACATATCATAAACTTAAATATTGAAATTTAAATTCAAGGTCAGGAAAAAAAAGCATGTCATGTGCACAGCAGAAGGTAAAAGAGGATTCAAAATACATAGCAATAAATTTCTGCATCAAGAAAGCATGTACTACACATTATGTTGAGAGCTGGTAATCTTTTCTTTGCTTCCTTGTAAGTTTTTTTTTTTTTGTTTTCTGCTGTGTACTTTTCACTTTGTTCTTTTTTCCCCTTTCTCCTCCTACCCCCCCAGGCTATAATTAAGTGCGGATATATTTATATATAGACACATACATACACATATACATATATGTACATTCATACATATGTACATACATACATACATACATACACACACATATAGATATATACTTTCCCTAACAAATTTTACTCCTGATCTTTGTTTTTATGTTTGTGCATATCTCTTATTTCTTATCCTTCTTGACTCCTCTTCTTTACTTCTACCCCCTACCTTGCCCTCCTGTTCCTAAGCCTACTCCTCCTCCAATGATTCCTCCCCTATTCTCCCATGCCCATAAATCTAAACACACTTCTATACCCCATTTTGGGCTATTCCCTCACCCTCCCCTCTAGGAATCCCTCCCTTATCCTCTCCCACCTCCCTATCCCCTTACCATTTTATTTCTTCTGAATTTAGAAGACTTTTATACTCATATATATTACCAGAACTATCAGCCGGCCTCCCCCATCTAATTCCTCTGTGTAGTTTCCTCCTCTGGCGCCTCATCTGTATAAGATAATTACTCTTTTTAACTATTCCTATACATTTTTACTTTTTATAGTAATTATCATACTCAGGTCTACCACAGTCTTTTTTTTTTACAAACCACCCCTTTATTAATGATATTTCTAGAGATACATTTTACATGCATAAAAGGTAAACGTCTGTCTATTATTGAGTTACTTGTAATTGGTCTTTGTTATATACCTTATATTTCTCTTGGCTTTTGTATGTCAAATATGCTGTTAAGTTCAGTTTTTTCTTTAACAAAGTCCTGAAAGTCTGACAGTTGATCAAATGTCCTTTTTGTTTTTCATTCAGAATTATGCTGAACTTTGCTGGGTATGATATTTTTGTCTGGAACCCCAGTTCTTTTGCTCTTTGATATATAGTGTTCCAAAACCTGCGGTCCTTTAGTGTTGCCACTGCTAGGTCTTATGTGATTCTAATTGTGGCCTTGCCATATTTAAATTTTTTTTTCTTGCTCTTAATATTTTATACTTGAACTGGAGGTTTCTAAATTTAACTATAATGTTCCTGTGAGAAATGCTAACAGGATGGTTCCTATAGAATAGATAGGAAAACAGGACAGGGGGAGATTGGTTTATTGGTTTATTGGTTTATACAAATATGTAAACAAGATGAGGGGCAGATTGGTTTTCACAGACTCTATAGAAACAATAGATACTGCATTGCAAACACAGATGTTATGTGGGATGTGCAAGAATGTTGGGACAAGTTGAGGGTTAAAGCCAAGTAATCCTATATAACCACTTGCTCTGCTTCTGTATAGGTGTGTGGGTCCCATGAGGGAACATACACACCCAATTCTCATGAGAACTGATGATATGAAGGTAACTCTTCTTTCACTCCACAACTGTGATTTCATTATTACCAAGCTAACTCTTGCTTAGGGAATTCACCTAGCCCAGTCTAGGGCTGAATTCTGAATTGAGTCTGGGATTTTTATAATGTTCCTATGAGTTTTTCTCATAGGATCTCTTTCAAGTGGTGATAGATGGATTTTTTTTTCTATTTCTACTTTTCCCTCTTGTTCTAATGCTTCTGGATAATTTCCTTTAATTATTTCTTATATTATAGTATCACAATTCTCTTTTTGACCATAGCTTTGAGGTAGTCCAATTATTCTTTTTCTTCTTCTTCTTGATCTATTCTCCAGATCAGTTGCTTTTCTTATAAGATGTTTCACTTTCTCTTTTATTTTTTTCATTCTTTATATTTTGTTTTATTATTTCTTGGTCTCTTATAATTTCTCTGGCTTCTCTTTGCTCAATTCTAGTTTTCAAGGTGTTATTTTCTTCCTTAAGATTCTAGATCTCCTTTTCTAATGGGTTGACTTTCTTTTCATAATCTTGTTTTTCTTGGAATTTTTTTATTTATTTATTTTTTTCCTCAATTTCTCTCATTTGATTTTTAAAGTCCTTTTTAAGTTATTCTACAACTTCTTTTTGGGCAGGTGGCCATTTAACATTACTCTTTGGGGTAGAAGAGAATTTCTTTGTTTCAATATCTTCCTCTGAAGATGAGCTCCAGTCTTCTCTATTCCCATAACAATTTTCTATGGTTGAATTCTTTCTCCTTTGCTTGTGCATTTTTGGTGGCAGTAACTTAATTTTTTTTTTTTTTAGGCAATTGGGGTTAAGTGCCTAGGGTCACGCAGCTAGTAAGTGTCAAGTGTTTGGTCTGAGGCCGGATTTAAACTCAGGTCATCCTGACTTCAGGGCTTGTGCTCTATCCACTCCGCCACCTAACTGCCCCGTAGTAACTTAATTTTTGTAATCACCACTAGTGTGGGGTAAGGGGGATGGTGCCTGTGGCTTCAGATCTTCAGTTCTCCCCTCTAGTCTGAAACCAAAGCTGAACCTCCAGCTTCCGGTAAATGCCCACAGCCAGTGGTATCCCACCCCACTGCTTTTACAGTCAGCGATCATGTTCTGGTTCCTTCTGGTCCCCATTTCTCTCTGCAGCACAGCTGGGTCTGGCATTTCTTGTTAGCAGTGGTTCCCTTGATCTTCCCTGACTTAGATGCCCAACTTCCCTCACTGTCCCATTGGTAAAAGTTCCTTTGGCTGGGACTGAGGCAGCTTCCCAACCCCCGTAACTGAGGGCTTGCGGTTTGTTGTTTAAGCAGACCCTGGCCTGGAAGTTGTTTGCTCTTCACAGGGACCAAACCTTGTTCTGCAATTTTTCTTCAAATCGCTGATTGTTCCAGGAGGACTCCTGTGGTGCCACTATTCTTATTTATTTTAATCTGTTCTTTGTTCACCCTGAAGCTCTATTTTATCTCTTTTGTGGAGGAAAATCTTGAGAGCTCAGAATTTTCTCACCTACTCCGCCATCTTTACAGAATCTTCTCAAAGTCATTCTTAAAAGAATATTGCTGTTACTATACACAGTGTTCTCCTGGTTCTGCTCATTTTGCTCTTCAATATTTCCTGCAAGTCTTTCCATGTTTTTCTAAGATCATTGAGCTCATCATTTCTTATAGCACATAGTATTCCATTACAATCATATACCACAACTCATTTAGCCATTCCCTAATTGATGGGCAATTTCTAGTTCTTTGCCACCACATACAGAGCTGCTATAAACATTTTAGAACATATAGGTCATTTTCTTTTTCCCTAATCATCTTTGGAAATAGACCTAGTAGTGGTATTGCTGGGTCAAAGAATATCTCTTTGGGATATAATAATAACATAATAATAATAAAACATAATCCTTTAAAAAAACTTTTTGTATTTCCCACTTTAATATTTGTTCTTTATTTATAATTGTCAAAGTCTTAATGACCCCTTTTCCCTTCCTTATCTCCTAACAAAGATGTGAATGAAAGTTTGTTACAATCTCCTCAGGAGTTCAACGAAATGGGTTCCAGTCCTTGGGGGATGGGAGGTGCTTTGCCTGTACACTGTCTTAAGACCAGTAAATATAAAAGTGTACATGTTAAAGGGGGAAAAATAGTGAGACATAATTAACATTGAGCAAAGACTTTTGCTAAGGTGGTATGGTAAGAACAATAGCCACAAAACATTACCCTCATAAACTGTTATTACACCAGTATCCATGGCAATGGTACGCACAGACTTAAAAGGTAATGGTAGGGAACATGTAGTTCAAGACAGTTCACAATTCTGAAACTGCAGAACCTCAAATTCCTTTCTTTCATTTAGAACCTATTCAATCAGCTCTACTCTTGGTTGCCAAGGTTAGCTCTCTTTTGAGGCCAAAGTCAGCTCTCTTTCTGCTGCCAGGAGTCATTCTTGTTGAAGCTGCTTCTAAGCTCAGGCAATTGTCTATTTGGAGAGTGTGTCTCTAACTACTTCATAATAATTCTCTGTGTGTTGGATAGGGAGTCTCCTCCTGGGCTAGATGCCATGACTGATGCTCTCTCAGGAACCAGGTTCTTGCTCTATTGCTGGATTCAGATCAACCGTTCAAAAACCATTTATGTAATTTTTGAGGGATTGTGATTTAGTTGGTGAAGGAAGACCCAATGCTGACAAAATCATGACTCCTTGAAGCATAGTTATGTTTGTGTCTCTGTATAAATGTTTCTGTTAGTATCTGTATACTTGTATGTCTGTGCCTTCTACCATCTATGAATAGAAGGATGTCTTTCACCCAGTATAGGCTCCTGTTTGGAGTTTGAAGGAAGGGAGGACCTGGGCTGTGGTGTGGAGTCCATTGGCCTGCAAGAGTCAGTGTGGAGACTCATCTTTATGGCAGTAAACCCTAAACAGTCCAGTCCAGCAAAGTTACTTATAGAGTTCCCAGGAGAGACCAAAAACCCTCCTCCCTCCTTTTCCATTCCTACCTTAACTTTAATTAGTATCATCTTTCCCATTCTTCTAACGCTTCTGCTGCCTTTCTCTCACTGGACTTAATGACCTATGCTCAAGTCAAGACAACATTTTAGGTACCTAGCCAAATGCAGTGTAGCATAGCAGATAGATGCACCAGCTACAAAACTGTTTATTATAATAGACAAGAAGCTCAATGAAGGAGTTTATAAACTAAAAGAGACCAGGGATGGGATGATCAATAGTGTCAAGAGGTTTAGAGAGACCAAAGAAAATGAGAACTGACAAAGGGTCGCTGGATTAACAATTAATTATTCTGTACAGAGAGCACTTTTTAGAGAGTTGTTGAGTCAGAAGCCTGATTGTAGAGGCCTGAGAAGTAAGTGGGTGGTAAGGAAATGAAGGCAGTGAGAGGATACAGTTCTTTCCTGGGGCTTGGCAATTGAAAGGACAGATGGAAACAGATATATACAGCAATAGATTGAGATTGTGGTAGGGTCCAGTGAAGGTTTTTTGGTTTGTTTGCTTTTTTAAATGGTGGAAGGGAACATGGACAGATCAATAGGGAGCAAGAAAGGAGACAGTAGATCTGGAGAAAATGAAATAAAGAGAGGGAGGCAATAGTCCCTCTGTACTTTACCACTGTCACTCCACATGCAGAATATTTTGTTTGCTTCTGTGGGAAATAGTTTTTGGAATGGCATTCAAAATTCCCTCACAAAGGAATGCTACTAGGAAGATGAAAGGGCTAGAAAACCAAATAAAGGAGGAAAAGCTGAAGGACCTGGGGATATTTAGCATCCAGGAACCTTACCAGGGATGTAATAACCATCGTCAAATATCTGAACAATTTGTGAGAAAGATGTTAGACTTGTTTTTCTTGACCCTAAAGGGTAGACTGGGGCAGCTAGATGGTACAGTGGATAACCGTGGGGTTGGAATCAGGAAGACTTGAGTTAGACTTCAGACAATTACTGGCCAGCTCTGTGACCCTGGCCAAGTCATTTACCCTGTTTACCTCAGTTTCTTCATCTGTAAAATGCATCTGTGTAAAATAAGCTGGAGAAAGAAATGGCAAAGAACACCAGTATCTTTACCAAGAGAACCTCAAATAGAGTCATAGTGAGTAAAACACAACTGAAATGACTGAACAACATCAAAAAATGGGGACACCTTGAATCACTAGGTGGAAATTGAAAGAACATTTATTTCATCTCAACATAATGAAAAACTTCTGAAAATTTGAACTGTGCAAGAGTGGAATGAGCTGTCTCAGCAAGTAGTGAGTAATATTTCTGAAGATCTTCAAGTTGAAGATTTGCACAGGGGATTGATACTAATAAAAAAAACTTGAATTTAAAGAACCCTGTAAGCTTGCAAGGTGTTACATGAATATTATCTCATTTCATCCTCACAACAACCCTGTCAGTTAGGTGCTCTTTTTATTCCCATTCTATAGATCTCAGGGCTTCCTGAATCCAAGTCAAACAACATTCACCATCCACCAAGCTGCCAAGGTGACACTCAAATACAGATTGCTCTATATGATTGCTGAGATCCCTTCTAACTCAAGATTCTGTGATTCTAGACCAGGCATTCTTAACATGGGAATTTTCAAGAGATCTGTGATCTTGGATGGGAAAAAAATCATCTTGGTTTTCACTAACCTCTAACTATCATTTAGCATTTCCTTCAATAAGAAGTTTTCTTTAATTATTCTGAGAAAGAGTTCCATAGGCTTTATTAGACTGCCAAAGTAGTCCATCATACGAAAAAAGTTAAGATACAAGTGGGCAGCAGGTACTAAGCCCAGTCAGAAAAAGAATTTATTCTAGAGGATTTTGTACTATCTCTCTCTCTTCTAAGAGTATAGAGCATGTTTAGTTGGATAACAGTTACACAACACTCTTTGTTCTACAACAGTTGTACAAACTGAGGAAAGGAACTGGTCTAGGGTTCACTTGTTGCAGACAGCCTATCATGTGGTCTCCCCTCCCTCTTTTCCCTCCTCCTCGCAGAGAGGAGCCAAGCCCCAATATAACTGCTGTCTGGGCTGTCTTCTCTGAAGAGTCATATAATAAATAGCTTCATTGCTGGAGGAAAGACCATGACAACTGGGAACCAAAGTCAAAGACTCAGTATGATAACTCTGACAGCATTAGGACTCATCTGCTTAGCTCTACTCCCCACCACAGGTAAGTCTGTCCATCTGTTCTTCTAATAGGTAAGATCACTCACTTTTAACCTCAAGGAGACCCAACCACTACATAGTGTAGTTTAGGAGAAAAGGTGCTGAATTTGGATTCAGAAGATCTGAGTGTTGGCTCCACCAATAACTAACTGTGAAGACTTGAACACCATTTTACCTCTCTGACTCTCAGTTTCCTCATTTCTGAAAGGACCCTAGATGAGCAGAACAGTGGAATAGACAGGGAGCCAGCCTTGATGTCAGAAAGACTTAGGTTCAAGTCCTATAACATATATATGAGATTTTTGACTATGGGTTACCATTCAAAGGCCCTCAGGCAATTTTCTCATACTCTAAATTGATTTGGTAATCTAAATTGATGGAAGAATACTAGGAGTTCCATTCCCTGAAAAAACCCCAGGTCCTGGACCCTGAAATCCCTGTTCAACTGACCTCATAAGAATATTGTGAAAATCAAATGATATTGGATAGCAAGGACTTTGTAAAATTGGCAAGTGATAGCTGTGACTATTTTTGCTACTTTCTTCTTTGGATTGCAGAATTAATTGCCAAGAATGACTACTTTGAGGTAGGAAGTGCAGAGGGAGGAATGTAACACACAGTATTCAGATCCAGATATGTGGCTAGTCCAGACCCAGGGGACAAAACAGTCAAAGGGTGTGGTGGGTGGCATCCAGCCCCACGCTTCCTAGCAGTCTGGACAGATGGCCAAAGCCAAGGAAAGCACTGTAATAAGGAGGACAGTTACATTCTCCTCTGTCATATGTTTCACAATCTTTGATGTCTAACCACTCCCTCCCCCTGTCTGTGACCTCACTCATTCCCCTGTCTGTGACCTCTTTTCACTGTCCTGAGATTCTCTCATGGCTGAGAATGAAGACCTTATCATCTGTGTTCCAGATTTGACGTCTGCCTGCCCAGCACAATTACGTACTTTGAAATTGTTTTTAACTGGGAATAAAGAGACCTACATTAATAGAGTAAAGAATGATGCCTCAGACGATGAAACAGTAGACACTGCGGGGAAATTTAAAACCTGTGTGAACTCGACTCTGACGCCTCAAGATCAAACCGCGACTTTTCGTTTTCTGGTAAGGTACTTCTCCCCACAGGTTCCTCCCCACACCTTTCCTGACCTGTGCCTACTCCTTATCTTGAATCTCACTTGCCCTACCACACCCTGCCTATTCTTCTTCCTCCTCAACCTCTCCCCAGCTGTTTCTCAGCACTGACATCTCCCCACTCTGGGCACCTCCACAAGAATGGTCCAGAGTTCCTGCCCTCTCCTCCCCTCCATATTCTACCCCACAGCCTACTCACTCCCTTAAGTCTATTTACACAGAGAAATCCAGGGCCATTCCCTTCCTACCTCCAAAAAAACCCAGAATTTATGATCAAACAGCAATTCTTTTTTTAAAAACCAACAAATTCCCCTCTGTCAGTCAATGAGCAACAATTAAGCACCAACTATGTGACAGGCATTTTGCTAAGTGCTAGAATAAAAAGGCAGAAGGCAGTTCCTGCCCTTGAGGAGCTCACAATTAATGGGAGAGATAACAAATAAACAAATATATAAAAACAAGGTATATACAAGACAAAAAGGAAATACTTAACAGAAAGAAGGTGTTGGAATTAAGAAGGATTGCCAAAGTTTCCTGAGGGAGATGAGATTTTAGCTGGAACTTGAAGGAAGTCAGGGAAACCAGTAGATGGAGAAGAGTGGGGAGAGCATTCCAGGCATGGGGGACATTCAGAGAGAATGCCCAGAGCCAAGAGATGGAGTGTTTTGTTTGGGAATGAAAGGAGGCCGGTGTTACTGGATTGAAGAGCATGTGGTAGGTGGTAAGAAAACTTGAAAGGTAGAAGGAAGCAGGATATTGAAAGGCTTTGAACTCCAAACAAAGAATTTTGCTTGGCCCTACAGGTGATAGGGAGCTACTAGAGTTGATTGAGTATGAGAATGACCTGCTCAGATCTGCAATCTATATTGATATTTATATCAAAGTGATATTTAGAAATATCACTTTGATAGCTGAATGGAAGATGTACTGGAATGAGGAAAGACTTGAGGCACACAGACTAGCCAGGAGAGAGTGAGGAGTTGAGCATAACATCTACTTTGTGAGTCTGGCGGACTGGGAGGATGGTGATGCCCTAGCCTAGGTGATGCCCTAGGGAAGTTTGTTAAGGGGGAATAGTTTGAGGAAAAGATAATGAATTAGATTTAGGATATGCTGAGTTTATGATATATACTGGATATGCAGTTTGAGATAGCTGAAAGACAGAGATACAAGACTGGAGTTCAACAGAGAGGTTAGAACTAGATAAGTAGATTTGAGAATTATCAGCAGAGAGATGCTAATTAAATTCCATGAGAGCTGATGAGATCACTAAGTGAAACAGTATAGAGGGAGAAAAGAAAAGAAGAGGGCCCAGGAGAGAAACCTTTGGGACACCCATAATTTGGAGACATGATCTGTATGAAGATTCAGCAAAGGAGACAGAGGAGGAAGGAGTGGCTAGATAGGAGGATGAGAGTCAGGAGAGAGGTAGAAAGATTCTTCTCTGAAAACCTAGAAAGAAGAGAATATGAAGGAGAAGAGGGTGGTTAAGAAGAATGAAGATTGAGAAAAGACTCTCAGGAAAGGGACCCAGGTCCTGACTGAGCTATGATCAAGAGTCTATTGGAGGCCCAGGGTCAGACATCCTGGGCAAACCTCAGCTTCAGGCTTGTATGTATAGATATTGCACTGAATAGAGCACTATGCCTGCAGTCAGGAAGACCTGAGTTCAAATTCAGCCTCTTCCTAAGTATGGGACCATGGGGAAGTCACTAAACTTCTGTTTTCCTCAGTTTCCTCATCTGTAAAATGAGGATAATAAGATCACCTACCTCCCAAAGTTGTTTTGGGGATAAAATGAGGTAATATTTGTAAAGTGTTTTGTGCAGCTTAGAGCACTATATGAATGGCAGATATAGATGTAATGACATATACTCCCCTTCCTGCAGGAATACCTCTCCCAAGATGTATGCTAGAAAACTTTATGAGCCAGGCTGATGGACCACCATGCAAGACCTCTGTGCTCCTTACATCATGCTTATTGAACATCATCCAGACTTGCTGACTTTCTTTCACTGATCCCAGCTTGGGTTCCTGACCCATCATGATTCTATTACTTTGTCCTCTAGAGAACCCTTTGCCTCTACCCTAATCATGTCATTCCCAGGGACTAGAATCTCATGATACATTAAATTCCATGCAATTCAGTACTCAGTGTCTGTGTTTTCTTCCAAAGGGTTGGAGGAACAGTAATGGAAAATCATTCCTGAGGGATGAGGATCCCCTAGCCCCGTCAGAGAGGCTCTATCATTGCCCTTGGAACTCTTTCACACACAGACCTCCAAGGAGTTCGACCCCCTAATATATATGGCCCTCTTCACTGGAGTCCAGAGGCAAAAGTCCAAGAGTGAAAGTCTATGATTCAGTCAAGTACTGGCTGAAATTCAAAGAGACAAAGTCTCCATCCAGAGGGCCCGTGTTCAGAAGCTGATCTATGGAGGGAAACCTTGCTCCCCTCTTCATACCCATGGTTGTCTTCCACAAGGTAGAACCACTATGTGTCCCAAATTAATATATTTGATTCTAGGATTATTATTAAGAATCTACTATCTGCAGGACTGTAAACCAGTCCCTGAAGTTACAAAGTAAACAAACAAAAAAAAGCACCCCACAAAACCAAAAACCAACCCTCATATTATCCTTAAAAGGCTTATTATCTAACATTGGGTTTCCTGGCCTTGATCACTGACTAGGTGTTGCCTCAGTCAAACTGAAACCTGGGAAAGATCTTAGTTTTAGAACACCAAGGTGTCCCACTGCATCTCAGGCCATCTTCAGTCCTCCTGATCTATATCTTGCCACTGGACCAAATGGCTCTGGAGAAGTGAGGTTGGTGACTTTGCACAGTCCTCCCTCTCCTCAATCCAATTCACTTGCAAGTCATGGCATCATCTTCCTAATGTCATGGTCTTCTTTGAGAATGAAGGACAAACAGCAACCTGTGAGTAGTCATAGTACCCACCCCTCTGGGGACCAACTGGCCAGTCCCAGTTGGTCATTGCAGTCCCTTCCTTCCTTGTACTGTTTGTACATATCCATTGAACATTCATCACTAGGGGAATGGCTCTTATTTGTATAAATTTGGCTCAGTTCCCTATATATTTGAGAAACGAATCCTTTATCAGACAAACTTGCAGTAAAATTTTCACCAGTTTCCTATTTTCCTTCTAATTTTGTCTGCATTGGTTTTGTTCGTGCAAAAACTTTTAATTTCTGCAATCAAAATTATCTCTTTTATTTCCATGATTGTTTCTACCTCTTGTTTGGTCGTAAATTCTTCCTTTATCCATAGATCTTACTAGTAAAAATTTTTCCATGCTTATTTAATTTGTTTATGATATCATCATCTATGTTTAAATCGTGTGTCCATTTTGACCTTATCTTGGTATATACAGTGAGAGATGATGATCTATACCTAATTTCTGTCAAATTGCTTTCCAGTTTTCCCAGAAAATAGTGAGTTCTTGTCTCCAAAGCTTGGTTTTTTGGGTTTATCAAACACTAGATTACTATAGTCATTTACTACCATATATTGTATACCTCATCTATTCCACTGATTCACCACTCAATGTATAACTTTCAAAGCTGTCTTGCTTGTCTGTGTGTTTTTTTCCTGGTTTTGTTTCTGCTCTTGTCTGTGCATTGAAAAATGCCTCAATGATCTTGTTTTATCTTTTTTTTGCAACCCCATTGCTACCCTTTCTTTCTTATACCATAATTTTTTAGAGACACCCCAATTGATGGACATTTTCTTAGTTTCTAGTTCTTTACCACAACAAAAATTGCTGCTATAAGTATTTTATTGGAGTCTTTTCCTCCACAAATTTTAATTTTTTTATTATCATCTCTGCCAGTTTGATGGGTATTTTAACTTGACTTTGACAGTTTTAAAATTTTGCATTTTTCTTATTTGTGAAATTTTATTATTTTTTCATATGGTTGTTGATTAGATTTCTTCCTTTGAAAACTGCCAGTTCATATTTGTGACTATTTATCCTTTGAGGAATGGGTCTTGTACTTAAATATTTGAATTAATTCCATTTATGCCTTGGCAATCAGACATTTATCAGATAAACTTGATACAAAGATGTTTTTCTTATAATTTCTGTGAAGTAAGTATAATGATAGCACCTAACTCCCCATGTTGCTGTGAGAACAAATCAGTCTGGGAGTGGGAGACCCCCAGAATTTCTGGAATGCAGAGAGCACATACTGCCATCTCTATGCAATCTGAGAGACATCTTCTCCCTTGGTACTGGCCTTAGGACATACATATAGAATAGGGCTAAGTGATATGCCAAGTGGAGAAACTTTAGCAGCCATGAGAATGTCTGGCAGGTGGGCATGTAAATGCAGAATTTAGATGAGATCTCTTTGGGTTGAACAGATCGGAGCCAAAAGGAATAAGAGGAGTCTGTAAATTGAGGGAAGAAACAATGGGAAGATATGGATTTGTTTTATAGCTCTGGATGCCAGGAAGAGAGGATTTTCACAGCTGGTGATAAATGATTTAAAGACCAATTCTAGGTTATCCAACTTCACCTAGCATGGCATGATCACAAAACTTTCTACTCTGAGAGGGGTAAAGGTTGGGAAGAAAAAGATCCATGGATCACATCCAAAGTGAAAATCTAAGAGTTCGGGGGAGGGGAGCAAGCAAAGACAACTCGGTAAGTGAGACTCACTATTCCCCTATGTGCCAGCCTTGATCCTCTGACCACATTAGGAAATCTAAACTAGGACATAAAGCACACTACTTTCCTTTACTCTGTTTACAGGTGTACTCTGCTCGCCGGGACCAGACCTTCATAAGGCCTGATCTGTGGATTTCTGACAGTCATCCCTGACCTTGTGCTTTCTCCCCATCTAACTACTGTCCTGGCTTCTAGATATTATGCTTATTTAGAGCCACAGTAGGTCCTTTACCATCTTATCAGTAGTTGATGTGGGGAAAAAGAGGAACATGGCTGAAGCTTTGTGCCAGAGATGAAGTCTACCAGTTTCTGCCACCTCTGGCCTCGTTTCATTTATTCATTGATTTTGTTATTCATATTCATCATTCACTGCATTTGTTAATTGCTTCCTATGGTTCTAGGAACTGAGTGAGAGTAAATCAGTTTTAGGGTTAGAAAGGGATACACTATATCAACATGGTTGATGATGAAGAAATTGTACTGTGCTTTGGTGCTCCTTACTATGGAACGTTTGGAGAAGTGAATGGTGATGCTATATTTGAATGAACTTTGTGGTGTAGTGTGGTAGCTGCTTGATTGTTCACATCTGGGGCTCTTTTGTTTTTCCTTTTTCTTATTGCATGTGATACTTGGGAGCTGATTCCCAGGGAAAAGCTTCAGGAATCAATACAGCAAATCTGTGTTCCTTGAGTGGCTTTGTGGGTGTGAAGTTAGATGTGTCTTTTGCTTCTCTCAACCACTTCCACTTGTACCAACACAAGACATCTTCTACCTCTTGCCACCATCCCAGTCTCCCAAGTGGGATATAGAGAACCCTGAGAGCAAAGAAGAACAAGCGTCCTTTTGACCTCAGGCCTCCCTTCTTCTGTTATACTTGTCATTTGAGGTGCCCTCCATTCAACGATGATCATTCATCATTCATCCGGTGATGCCTTTCACATCCCAGGGACTCTGAACTCCTGGGGATCATCATACAAAGCCCATGCCACACCCTCATTTCCATACTCTCAACCCTCCCACCACAAAGTTTCATCCTAACTCCACCTGGCTCTTCTACTGTGCCCTCTGGCATTCCTTTTTCATAGGTAACATGCTTCTCTTCATTTTAAATCTATTCCTTTTTCACTCCTTCTACCTACCTCTTATTCTGAAATTTGGTTTCCTCTGATGACATAGACTCCCTGGCTAGCTTTTCAGGTACTGACTGCACCTTCCCTCATTCTTCTCAGCTCAGAGGTAGAATCAGGGGAGTTAGCAAACTGCTCACTCCCCATTGCCACTTTCATGTGCTCCCGCTTCCTCTATCACTCAGTAATCTCTCTTCCTTTGGGATTCATGCTATTCCTATCTACCACTGAGTGAAAATCCTGGCACCCATTGCCTACAGAGCCCCTGTCCACTCCTGTCCTTTCTAAATGAGTTTAAGAACTTGCTTACAGTTTTTCTCTCCTCCTCAACTCCTGTCCTCATACTAGGAGACTTCAACATACATATTGATATAAATACAAGCACTCTAACCACTCAGTTCCTCAACCATCTCACATCAGCTACTTCTCCACCCCTTTTTAGCCATACACAAAGATACTCATATCCTTGCTATCTTGCTATCAAGATAAATACACCACAAATACATCACTTCCATTTGCAAGAATTCTGAAAGGTACTTATCTAACTATAACCTATTGGTTTTTTATCTCTTCCTCTGTCTTCCATTACATGATTCTATTCTTCAACTGCACTTTGACTTCCAAATCCTTGACCCCTCAATTCTCTCCAAGACCATCTCCCCTGCACTAATCACTTTTTCCTTTTTTCCCCATCTTGACCTTTTGGTGAACCAATTCAATTGTACACTGTTCTCCTCTCTTGAATTGTTGACCTCCTTATCATATCACCAGTTATGCTCAGCCAAGGCTCAGCCTTGGATCACTCCCACCAATCATCACTTTCATGCCTAAACATGTGCTGCTGGGAAAAAAAATGGAGAAAATCATGCTACTGTACTGACTGGGCCAACTACAATTCCATGTTACACAACCTCAACTGGTCCCTCATAGCCTCTATGCAATCCTACTATACCTCCTTTTTCAACTTACTGTCCCACTGTCCACAGTGGCTCATCCAAACCTTTTCCTCCCTCCTCAAACCTGCCATGACTCCCTCTTCCCCCACCATATTTTCTCAGCTTAGATCTTTGCCTCATGTTTTACAGAAAATTTGAGGCCATTTGCTGGGAACTCCCTCTTCTCCCTTCTTCCCCATCTCCTATCCCCAACTCCAAAAGTTCCTTCTGCCACTTTCTCCTCCTTCATCTTTGTCTCACATGATGAGATAGTCTTCCTCCTCACCAAGGCTAACCTCTCCATCTGTTCAAGTGATCCCATTCTATCCCATCTCTTCTAACATGGTGCCCCCTCTGCAATCCCACTCTTTCATTTCTTTTCAGTCTCTCCTCTACTGGCTCATTTCCTACTGCCTGTGAACATACCCATTTCTCCCTTATCTTGAAAAAAAACCTTCACTTGATCCTTCCATTCCTGCTGACTTTCATCCTATATGTCTTCTGCTCTTTGTAGCTAAACTCCTGGAAAAGGCCATCTACTATAGGTGCCTCCAATTTTTCTCTTCTCCCTCTCTTCTTAACCCCTCACAGTCTGGTTTATGACTTTATCATTCCAACAAAACTGCTCTTTCCAAAGTTACTAATGATTTCTTAGCTATCAAATCTAATGGCCTTTTCTCAAGCCTCATTCTCTTTGGCCTCTCTGCAGCCTTTTACACTGTTGATCACTTCCTTCTCCCAGATACTCACTTATCTTTTTTTTTTTGTCTAGGCAGTTGGGTTAGGTGACTTGCCTAGGGTCACACAGCTAGTAAGTGTTATGTGTCTGAGGCCGGATTTGAACTCAGGTCCACTTGAATCTAGGGCCAGTGCTTTATCCACTGCACCACCTAGCTGCCCCTTACTTCTCTCTAGGTTTTTGGGACGCCACCCTCTCCTGGTTCTCTTCCTACCTATCTGACTGCTCCTTCTCTGTCTCCTTTGTTGGATCTTCCTCCACATCAGGCCTTCTAATTGTAGGTGTTCCTCAGAGTTCTGTCCCAAGTTTTCTTCTCCCTATATACCACTCCACTTGGTGATCTCATCAACTCCTACCATCTCTATTCTGATAATTCTCAAATTTACCTTTCTTGCCCCAATCTCTCTACTGACCTCCAATGTTGCATCTCCAATTGCCTTTCAAACATCTAGTAGACCTCTTAAACTCCATATGTCCAAAAACATAACTTATTATATTGTCCCCTAAATTCACTTTGCCACCTACTTTCCGTATTATTGTAGAGGGCAACATAATTTTTTTATTCTTTCAGACTCACAACCTAGGAGTCAGTCTGGATTCCTCACTATTTCTCACCCCCATTCCCAATCTTTTGCTAAGGTCTGCCAACTTCGCCATGGAAACCTCTCTTAAATATGCCCCTTTCTCTTCTCTGACACTGCACCACACTAGTGCATGCCCCCATTGCCTTATGCCTAGATAATTGCAGCAGCTTGCTGGTACATGTGTCTTCCTGAAAACTCTCTCCACTCCAATCTAGTCTCCATTTAGCAGCTCAAGGGATTTTCCTAAAGCCCAGGTCTGATCATGTTACCTACCCCCCTGCCCCCACTCAATAAATGCCAGTGACTTCTTATTGCCTTTAAGAGCAAATATAAAATGTTCCATTTGTCATTCAAAACCCTTCCTAACCTAGCCTCCTCCTACCTTTCCAGTCTTCTTATACTTTACTCTCCAAAACATATTCTTCAATCCAGTTACACTAGCCTCTTGGCTGCTCTGCAAACAAGCCATTCCATCTTTTACTTCCAGGTCTTTTCTCTAACTGTCCCCCATGCCTGGAATACTCGTTCTCCTCTGCTACAACTACTGACTTCCCTGGCTTCCTTCAAGCCCCAACTAAAATCCTACTCTCCATAGGAAGCCTTCCCCAACCCACCATAATTCTAGTGCTTTCCCTCTTCCAATTATTTCCTGGGTCAGCTAGGGGGAACAATAGATTGAGTGCCAGGCCTGGAGTCAGGAAGACTCATCTTCATGAGTTGAAATCTGACCTCAGACATTTACTAGCTGTGTGACTCTGGGCAAGTCACTTAACCTTGTTTGCCTCAGTTTTCTCATCTGTAAAATGAGCAAGAAAAGGAAATGACAACCTCTCCATAATCTTTGCCAAGAAAACCCCAAATGGGGTCACAAAGAATCAGACAAGACTAAACAACAACAAATTATTTCCTAATTTTCTCATTTAGCTATATTGCACATATTTGTTTGCATTTTGTCTCCCCCCATTAGATTATACTGTCCTTGAGAGTAGAGATTGTCTTTTCCTTCTTTTTGTATCCCTAGCACTTAGCACAGTGACTGGTGCATAGCAGGCACTTAATAAATATTTATTGTATGAATGAATGACATGATAACTTTGCTCCTTGCTGTCTTTGGCTCCAGTTGCTTCTGTCTCCTATCAAATGCCCAGTGCAAGACTTCTTCCACTGAATTCAGAAGGTTTGGTCTAGGAACTTTTTCATCGTTCCACCAATATCACTCCAATAATGCTTGCCTTCCTAGATTGGCTGAGGAACTCTCCGCCCCTCCACAGCTGCTTTCATCTGCTACCATCTATGGAGCAGCATGGTTCTCAGGGGGATTTCTAGTGGGATAGTAAGACTATGTGCATGTGTAGGCCCCCCTCCAGCCACCTAAGTCTGAGTTTCTAGGTAATCCTCATCTCTGTCCTCAGCATTTCAAGCTTTCTGGTCTCTAGCATTGATATCTTGCTCTCCGTGTCCTTCTATCAATGCCAAAGACAGTTCAAATGGATGTACTGCCTCTGATTCAAAATCATCAGTAAGTTATGTTGGCACAACTAATAGCCAGGGTAAGACAAGACATTCCCACCTTATTAAAGGCATCCAAGTCACAATAAAGGAATACCCCTGGGTTGGGTTTTTCCTGGGATGTCCCATTTTGACCTGTGCTATAGGCAAACTATTTGAGATCTTGGACACAGAGAACAATGAAATATTTGTGCAACAATAGCTCAGTGACAGTTATGCCCTGGACAAGGCCTTTTGAGCCCTTCCCTTGCACCTTAAGTGTGCTTATATGAGAAGTCCTAAGTCCCTGGCAGCCAGTATCCATGGGACTTATAATTTTAAGGGAATGAAGCTAAACATGTTAATGCCATCTGGAGGGAACTACGCTTCCAGATGAACTTTTGCTAAATGATTTAGGGAGGATTTGGATTTACCCCTGGGGACATGCTGTGATCAGTTCTGGTGCCCAGAGTCCTTTCTCTACCTGTGGCCCACTTCCTTGTTTCCTTTTTTTTTTTTTTGACAAATAATCCAGAAATCTGCTTAGCTGATGGAACAGGACAAAGTTTTTTCTTTTTCTTCTAGTTATCTTAGGGCATTAGGAAACAGGCTCAGCACAGCCTTGATGTCTGAGTACTAAAAAAAGTTTCTTTCTTAGTTGAATAAGGCCAAACACATTCAACATGTTAGAGGAACAAAATCAAACGGAGGGAGATGATGTAAGGCGGACACAGACAAATGAATGTATAAAAAGTAGAGGGATTAATAAATGCATACAAATGTAGAAAACAGTAATAAAAATATTCAGGGCCAAAGTACTGAGGCTGAGTAGCCCTGTGGGGGCTGATGGCATATTCAGAGGCAAAGGTGAAATATTAATGGATAATAGTTTACAAGAAGTTACACAAGCAGACAATCTGAGTACTGATAGTTCTGCTGAGAGGCAGTAGGTATTTCCATTGTCCTTCAGATCAGCAGTGTCAAATCTACCCAGAACTGCTAAAAGTAGTACCCAACTTATAGAAACACAGCAGAAAAGTTACAGGCTCACAATCTAGAGAGAAGCAGTAAGGAGTTGCAGGTTCTAAGTGACTGAGGAGAACTCTGTGATGAGAGGTACTAGGCTAAGTTTGTAATAGAAAGTGAAGGTAGCATTTGTAACCCATTTATAGGTCATGGGGAAACAGAGAGATATACGCCTCATCCAGTGGTCAAAGAAGGAGAGAGAGACAGTGAGGCATGCACACAGAGATAGGAAGACATAGTCATATGTAGAGACAATAACAGAATGGGCTACTCATAGAAGAAGCAACCTAATCATGAGTGTGTATGTATGTATGTATGTATGTACACCTGAGAGTAATCCAAAGAGACAAGAAAGAGAGAAAGAAATCCAGAAGGACACAACAATATAGTTGTTGAGATTAAATGTGGGACAGAGATGGGAAGGACAGAGAGTAAAGAACACAGAGAAACAGTGATATGCAAAGTCACGGAGACAATAAAAGAATACTATGGTGAAGGATGAACAGGTATGGGGGAGAATCTCATGAACCAGGATAAGGAGACAGAGCTTGGGAGTAAAGACTTAGGCTGTGGAAGGATTAGCTTTGGCTGGGCTGAGCTGATGGCTGGACTGAGATCTCCAGGAAGTAGTGATGATATTTGGAGATGTCTCTAAGCTGCACACAGTTGGGTGTTCTCTTGGCTCTCTTCCATTAACACCTCCAAGAACAAGTCTGAGTTGAACACAGGAGTGAGCGTGGCAACTGGTACCTATCTGCTAGTTAGGGGGTCAGGCAGGAGAGGACATGGGTCTCTTCCTAAAGCTGCAGACTTGAAGAATAACTCTCAGCCCTTGGGTGTAGGCCCTCTGAAGGCAGGAGCCTTATAAATTTTCACAAAGTTCCTACCTGCCTGTATGATTGGTGTTTCACAAAATGACAAAGGGTGACACACAAATATCCAGAGTCACATGTGTTAGGGGACATGCTGTCACACAATGACACACAGAGACCTGGGCAGTCACACAGAACACTCATTTAGGGAACCACAATTGGAGTGAAACAGCCACACACTAAATGATATGTCATCAGTGTGGCACATAGTCACAGTGAGTGACACACCACCTCACTCAGCGACAGAACCATCATGTTGGTGATATGTACAATTCCATGCACAATGACATACAACCACACAACGAATGATGCACACAGAGGCATGAGCTGAGCTCCTTTATTTGAATAAGCCATGTGATCATAGTAAGCAGTGGAACGTCCTGAACTCCAAGGTCTAGTCTGTAGCAGGTAGGGATGGTGAT
Source organism: Vombatus ursinus (assembly GCF_900497805.2). NCBI lineage: Eukaryota > Metazoa > Chordata > Mammalia > Diprotodontia > Vombatidae > Vombatus > Vombatus ursinus. The sequence goes on along the minus strand of NW_020954564.1, from coordinate 19,471,199 downwards.
TGGGATGATCAGTTAGGGATGATGGAGGAGGCAGGACTTATGACCTGATGTAGCGCAACTTCCATTACCCTACAGACCCCAAGTGTTTTATACATTCTGGTGTTGAAGTGATTTTTACTTGATAAACAGAAAAGAGGACATGGTCCTAGGTTCCCTTGTTGTGGTCAGTGCCCCTCTTGTTCTCAGGTCCCTACCAATAAGTCCTGCTCTACTGAGCAGGTCAATTGCTTAGACCAAAGGATGGGGGAAGGAAACAAGCATCTGTTCAGTTCTCTGATAATCCTTTCTTTCTTTGTGGTTTATTCCTCATGGGGCTCACTGACCTTAGAGGCAATGTGTGCCTGCATATAGGGGTAAGATGGAGTAGGTGGGCAGTGTCTATGGGTTTGAGGACCTGCAGCTGTGTGTCAGGGAAGCTTGTATTGATCTGTAGTGAGGAGAAGCCATAGTTTGAACTCTAAGGAAAAGGATACCAAGACACAGAGAGAATGAAACTG
>NW_020954564.1:19444536-19470692 GCF_900497805.2 Vombatus ursinus | reverse complement strand
TGTCTTGTCCATGTGTGGGGAATCTTAAAGCTTTCCACACTGTCATTACTTGCCTGGCAAGATATGAGGTTCTTTGAGAGAAGTGTGTCGTTCTCCAGGAAGAGTTCTGTCAGGACTTTATCTACAGGCAACCAGCATTGAGCTAATTATGCAACATTAAAAGGTAGAGACACAGTTTAGTTGAAGAGTTGGAATCTTGTAAATTCTCTGTGAGGGTTCAATGGGTCTAGGGAAACTATGATGATGGAAGTACTAAGGGGATAATGGGGTGGGAAGGGCGGTGAATTCAGGGCAAGACCTCCTCCCCATCCCAATCCCCAAACCCCTCATTTCACCCAAGTGGCTGCTCAGAGCCACAATCAGCAACATCACCAATGTAAGAGTCTCCTTCAGAGTTGAGTTGTAGTGTGTGAGCCACTAGGTGGACAAGGCCCCTTATGGGTTTATATGCTCCCTTGGACTCTACCTCCTGCCCTCCCCATATCCCTATTTCTCTCAACCCTTAAAGCCCTGCAGGGTTTGTCCCTAGCTAAGAACTGAGGTGGGTGGAGAAAGAAGGGACTAGGATGGCAAGGGCATAATTGGTAGTCTCTGGGCCATGCATGCCTACCTCCAAGATGAGGCCGTCACACATTCACATTCTTTTCCGTGTTTTTCTGTGTGTCTGTACATGTATGTCTATGTCTCTCTGTGTGTTTGTATGTGTGCGTGTAATTCTAAGAGAGTAGTAGTGTTTTAGCTTTAAACTTGAGGAACTGAGTTTCTAGTACTAGCATTCATAAGCCCCCATGTATATATCTCCATTAGTGGTTAGCCAGTAGACATAAATTACCTCTTAGAAAAGGAATTTACTAAGAAGTTGTAACAAGAACAACTGATATAAAACCTTCCTCCCAGATCAAGAATGCAACACCCCCTTGCAACATGAGGTTGCTGGGGAGAATGGACTCAAATTGAAGTACAGCGGTAGTGAGGCACAAGTGCAGAGAACACATAAGGCTAAAGAGAAGCTCCTGACTCCTGGTCCTGCAAGCCCTTTGCTCCCTTTGTGGAATCTTGATGAAGTTGACTGTTTGGTAATAAAATGCAAGGCATTGCATCTCTACTGGATAAGCAGCTCAGAGGGGCCTGCCTCTGGTAGGGTGCTAGGTGTCAGCTGGATGGGTCAATATGCTGCTGGGCCAGGTCAAGTGGATTGTTTGGATGTTGATCTGGCTCCTCCCTTTGCTTGTCCTCTGCTGGGGTAGACTGATCATCTCTCACCCTACAATGTCTCTGGATCTTGCCATTCTCACCAAATTTCTGCCTGGGCACATCGATCTTAAGGATGTTGCTCAGGTGCCTCCTAGCTCCAGCAGCTGTTGCTATTGCTTTCGACAGACTCTGATATTGACTCTGGTTGCCTTTGGGTCCAATAGGCTTTATTAGCTTGTGCCCTGCTTATAGAAACCTAGAAGCAAAATTATAGACCCACTGTCTAGTCTGTCTTAAAATTCTGGTCCCAAATTTATTAATTAGACACTGTAATAGAGACCAAGGTGCAGGTGAAGTGATCCCTGGGGCATAGAAATGATGGAAAGACATCCAGGATCTGTCTACAAACAGGCCCATCCAGTCACCAAGGGGCTTAAGGGCTTTTAAATCCTCTGACATAGGCCACACTATGGCCAATAAGGTCTCCACATTTACTCTTCACATTCCTGAACTTTGAGACTAGAGCCTCCCATTGAATTAAATTTTTATCCAGTAATTTGGAAAATATGTTCTTTGTAAAAGGTTCTGGACTTAAGAAACCTCTGGGTGACTTTGGCCAAGAGCAGCTGAAATTTACCTAATTAATATTTTGGTCTCCTTTATGACATTTGTTTGTGATGCTTCCTTGGGTAGGACTGCCAGGTCTTTGGATTTCTGTCAAGCCTTGGTAAGCCAGGGGCTATGTGTCTGTTTTTTGCCAATTGGGCAGGAAAGGTTTCAGTGTGTCTTTTAGTTGCTGGTTTTTAGTTAGGAGTAAGCTCTTTAGTGTGAATAAAATGTTCTCAGCTTCTTACACTGCAAAAGGTGAACAGAGGAATTGGGGGAGTCTTTATTCCTCTCCTAGTTACCATCTCCTGCCTAGATGCAGTCAGAATGAGGACCCACACTGACAAAGGTCAGAGCAAACTTGAATGCTCCAAATGGCCCCTTTCAATGGTGCCTAAAATCTCCCAAGTGCAGATGAACCAAGTGCCTTATGACTATGTCTTCTCTTTGTTAGAGATTGCCGAGAAAGTTTCCCTGATATTAGTTAGTCCTGCTGCCATCAACTAACATTATGAGATTGTGAAGAGAATCCAGGTTAAGAAGCTATTCTCCTTGACTTAGAGAATCTCATATAGAATTGGACTCTTCTGCCCTCAGAGCAGTAGACAGAAGTCAGGGCTGGACTCAGAGGTTGGAGTGAATATTAGGTAAAGTAGAGGAGAAGAGAAAGAGTGCAGTAAGGAGTTAGAAATTCTAGGAGGGACTAGGCTAAATCTGTAGTAGAGAGTGGGGATCTAATTTTCCTGAGACATGTGCCTACTCCAGGGGTCAAAGAAAGGGAGAGAGTTAGTGAGACATGCAGAGAGAGCTAGAAAAAGATAGTCACATGGAGAGACAGCAGCAAAATAAACTACCCACACAGCAACCAACATTTTTATGCGTGGGGCTTGTGGAGTAATCTAAACAGATAGACAGAAAGAAATCTTGAAAGACAAAAAAGAAAAATAGAGATGGTGAGTTTTAGTGTGTGTCAGAAATGTGGAAGACAGAGAGAAATTCATAGCAGAAACTGAGGCAATAAGAATGTAATGGGGTGAAGGCTTGAAGTATTTGGGGAGAATCCCAAAAACTCAGATGAGGAGACAGACCCTGGAAGTGAGGACTTTGACTTCTGAGGGGCTAGTAACTGAATGGAGATCTCTAGGAACTAGGGTGGATGTTTTGTGATACCTCTGAGCTGCACAAATGTAGGTGTTGTCTTGCTTCTTTTACTTTGATGCTCCTAAGGTCAAGTTTGTATTGAACACAGGAGTGCGTGTGGGAACTGATGCGTAATTGTTTAGATGGTCAAGAAGGAGAGGACATGGGCCTCTTCTTGAGGTTACAGACTTGAAGAATAACTCCCAGTTCTTAGGTGGGGGTACTCTGTGTCCTCACAGAACGTCAGCCTGCCTACCCGCTTGTTTGCCTGATATTTCAAAAAATCACACAGGGTGACACATAACTACCCAGAGTCACATATGTTGGAGGATACACTATCACACAATGACTCCAGGTGACCTAGACAGTCACACAGAACACTTCTAACAGAACCACAAATGAAGTGACACAACCACACATACAATGATATATCTCCAGTGTGTCACACAGTCATGTAGTGAGTGACAGACACTACCATTATCACCAACAGAACTATACAGACAATTCCATACACAATGACATACAATCACACAGTGAGTGATACACACAGAGGCATGAGCTGAGTGCTTTTCCTTTATTGAATAAGCTACAGGAACAGTAGTCAGTGGTAGAGTGTCTTGAACTCCATGGTCTAGACTGTAGCAGCCAGGGATGGTGATGGGATGATCACTTAGGAATGATTGGGGAGACAGGGCTTATAATCTGGAGTAGCCCAGTTTCCATTATGCTACAGATCGCTCATGTTTTATACATTCTAGAGTTGCAATGATTTTGGCCCAAGAAAGAGAAGAGAGGACATGGTGTCCAGGTTTCTTTGTCATGGTCAGTGCCCCTTTCACTCTCAGGTCCCTACCATAAGTCCTATTCATCTGAGCAGTACAGTAACCTTGCTTTGACCAAAAGTTTGGAAAAGGAGGCACAGCAATGTTCAGGTCTCTGAGAGAGACCTTTCTTTTTTTTTTTTCCCTTTCCTTGTGGGGCTTAATGCTCTTAGAAGCAGTGTGTGAGTATAAGCCTGAGTAAGATAGAGAGGGAGGAGTGTGTTTGTGAGTTTGAGAGTCTTCAGCTATGTGTCAGGAGGCTTGAGCTGGTTGATAGTGGGGAGAAGCCAGAGTTTGGGCTCAAGGAAAAATTCCACGAGATCTAGACAGAATGACACTGGGAATGGTCATTTTATAGTCCCTGTGCCAGTCTCATATCTACTGAGAAATAGATACATGGGCGTGTGTGTGCACACACCCACACACACTCATACACAAAGAGGCTGAGGTACTCCACACACCATGTTTACAGCCTGTGCTTCCAAAGTGACTTCAGTGCAAGGTTTGTGGAGTGTTTTTTTTAAAAAATCAAATTAATCAATGGTTTATCTATTTTATTGTTTTTTTCCCATAAAACCAGCTCCTAGTTTTATTTAGTAGTTCAAAAGTTCTCTTATTTTCAATTTTATTAATCTCTACTTTAATGTTTAGTATTTCCAATTTGGTGTTTAATTGTGGATTTCAAATTTGTTATTTTTCTACTTTTTTTTTAGTTGCATACCCAATTTATTGATCTGCTCTTTCTCAATTTTGTTGATTTCAGCATGGAGATATGTCAAATTTCCCTTAGTACTGCTTTTGGTATGCTGTCTTACTGCTGTTATTCTCTTTAATGAAATTGATTGTTTCTATGATTTGTTTTTTGACCCACTTGTTCTTTAGAATTAGATTATTTACTTTCAAATTAATTTTAATCTACTTTTCCACTGTCCTTTATTGAATATAATTTTATTGCATTATGATTTGAAAAGGATACATTTAATATTTCTGCTTTTTTGCATTTGTTTATGAAGTTTTTATCCCCTAATACCTGGTCAGTTTTTGTGTATGTGCCATATACTGCTGAGAAAAGGCATATTCCTTTTTATTCTCATTCAATTTTCTCTAGAGGTCTGTCACATCTAACTTTTCTAAAATTCTATCCACCTCCTAAACTTCTTTATCGTTTATTTTTTGGTTAGATTTATCTAGTTCTGAGAGTGGAAAGCTGAGGTCCTTCATTAGTGTAGTTTTACTGTTTATTTCTTCCTGTAACTCATTTAACTTCTTTAAAAATCTGGAAGCTATACCACTTGGTGCATTACTTCATTGTCTATGGTACCTTTTAGCAAGAAGTAGTTTCCTTCCTTATCTCTTTTAATTAGATCTATTTTTGCTTTTGCTTTGTGTGAGATTGTGATTGCTAAACCTGCTTTTTTTTTTTTTACTTTAGCTGAAGCACGATAGTGTTCTAGCCCCTTACTTTTGCTCCCTCTCTCTCTGCTTCAATGCAAACAACATATTATAGGATTCTGGTTTTTAATGCACTCTGCTATCTGCTTCTGTTTTATGGGTTATTTTATCCCATTCACTTTCACAGTTAGGATTACTGTGTATTTCCTTTCATCCTGTTTTCCTCATTGTTTATCCTTTTTTCTCTCTCTCCTTTCATCCTGAGCCTCCTCACAAGTGTTTTGCTTCTGATCATTGTCTTTCCCAATTCAACTCTTTGTGACTCCATTTGTTTTGTTTTGTTTTGTTTTTGGCAAGGATACTTGAGTGGTTTGTCATTTCCTTCTCCAGTTCATTTTAGGGATGAGGAAACTGAGGCAAACAGGGTTAAGTGAGTTGCCCAAGGTCACACAGATAATAAGTGTCTGAAGCCAGATTTGAACTCAAGGAGATGACTTCCTGACTCCAGGTCCAGCACTCTATTCACAGCACCATCTAGCTGCCTTTCCCTTCTATCAGTCTCCTCCTTTGTCTTCTCCCTCTCCCCTCCTACTTTCCTGTAGGGTTAGATAGATTTCTATACCAACCTGAGTGTTTATGTTACTCCCTGTTTGAGCCAGTTCCAATAAGGGTAAGCTTCAAGCATTGCCCACCACCCCCATTCTCCTTTCTTTCCACTGTAATAGCTCTTTCACATCTCTTTATGTGAAATAATTCATCCCACTCTGCCTCTGCCTTCTCTCTACTCCCCATGCAATACTCTTTCTCACTCCTGAGTTTCATTTATTTGGATATCATCCCATATAGTCAACTTATATGCATGTCCTCTGTGTATGTATACTCCTTTTAACTGCTCTAATAATGATGAAATTCTTAGAAGTTACAAATATCACCTTCTCATGTAGGAATGTAAACAGTTTAACCTTATTGAATCCCTTAGGTTTTCTCTTTCTGTTTACTTTATTATCTTTCTGTTGAGTTTTGTATTTGAAAATCAAATTTTCTCTTCAGCTCTGGTCTTTTCATGAGGAATGCTTCAGAATCCTCTGTTCCATTGAATATCCATTTTTCCCCTGAAGCATTATCCTTTTTCATTGTTGCTCTTGTCCACTCATTATTCCAGCCTTGCAGCCCAGATTGGGGCTTTATATTAGGACTGGACTAAACTTTGTACTCTTCTAGTGGACCTATTGTTGCCTTGTACGGTCCTGGTCTATCCTATTTGTTGTCCTACTGCTGGAGTCAAACTGACTGCATTATGGCATTGTTATGTTCCCTGTTCTTGCTTATTCATAACTTTCTCCTCTTTCATAGCCTTTCTCTCTTGATCTCATGTATACATACTTATCTTGCATATATGCATGCACATCTTCTTTTCTTCTTCTCTTAAGACAGCTAGGTGGCACAGTGGATGGAGCACTGAGGTTGGAGTGAAGTCTTGAGTGCAAATGTGGCCTCTGACATTTACTAGCTATGTGACCCTGCATAAGTCATTTAACTGCTCTCTGTCTCAGTTTCCTCACCTGTAAAATGGGAATAATAACAGCACTTATCTTGAAGGGTTGTTGTGAGGATCAACTGAAATATTTATAAAAAGTGCTTAGCACAGTGCCTGGCACATAATAAGTGGCATAAAAATGATCATGCTCTTAACCTCTCTCATGACACACTATTTTCTATTTTTCTCACACAGAACTCTCAGACACATTCACACCTCCTTACTCTCTTTTCCTTTCCCTCTATTTCTTTTAAACACATTTGCCTCTATCTTTTTATTCCTTTCTATTCCTTTTCTTCTCTTACACTTGTCCCTGTCTCCATCTTTCTTTTGTCTCTGTCTCATATACACATGTTGTTATCTCATACCCATTTTAGTCATCTGGTCACAAGCCTTGAGGATGCTGATTGGGGCAGTTTGGGTGACCTAGAAAGTCTCATTTATCTATGAAATATTTGGAGATTAATGCAGAATGGCCCTAGAGAAAGTTTCCAGTAACCTTAAGCAGACCTTATCTCTGCCCTCCCATTTAAACTTCTGTGCAAAGATCATGGAAAGAAACTGCAGCTACATGCCTTAACTGTATGGAATTTGGTTGAAGATCGTATTCCTTAAAAAGTTTTTATTTTCTTTTTTTTCCCTAGTGAGTTGGGGAGATGAGAGGGAGAAATGGACTACAGAGAGATTGATAAAAACAAAAAAAAAGGGGAAAGTCATTAAAGTATTTTTTAAAATGTGTGTGTGTGGGTGTGTGCAGGTGTATGAGTATGCACATGTGCATGTGTGGCTATCTATGAGAAAACATCCAGCCTAGACTTTGGCTTCTCTGCACCAGAGGGCAAGGCAAACCCTCTCTGACACAATTGAACTCATACACAGCCAAAGGTTCCCAAACTTATTTGACCTACCTCCCACTTTAAAAAAAAAGATTACTTAGTGCCCCCATGGAAATCTACATTCTTTGACCCTTTAATTTTTTTTATTTGTGTCATTCAAAAAAAAGCATGTTTTTTTAAAATAAAACATCTTGAATTTAATAATTTATTGTAAATTTGTGGGGTTTTTCCTGCATTGAAATTTTGATTACACGATATTGCTTCATGTAACTGTATAGTATTGTATTGTAAAAAAGTAATTACACACACATATTCCTGCTGATGCATGCTGGACTTCCCAAAAATGCACAACAAGCTTGCCTGCCAACACTTGCTTGTTAAGACCTGTTGGGGGACTTGACCACTGATCAATTATAACTTGTGTTTTGTGTGTTTATGTGGAAGATAACGTAATTACTACAATTTTAACTCCGCTACCTAACAGATGAAACAGGTACGAATGGTTTTTCAAAATTTTCTTCTCTTCCCTTCTTTCCTTATGCTTCCACTGTCTTGTTTATATTTAACACCCACCAATTGCACACAAGGCTACTACAGCCTTGGATCATTCCAGCACCACCCCCCAGGCATCAGTATTGACCCCTTTGGGAACCGATGACTTAGACCTATTGGACATGAGTTCCTCTGTTTCACAAGTTGCTTGCTTTCTCCACAAACTCATATTCTAACCCTGGAGGCTATGACTTCCATGAGCAAAGAACCAGAGGACTATGAGACCTTCCAGGGGCTTAAACAAGTTACCTACAGCATCTAGGCCTGCCAGGACTGCTGCCTTGCCTAGGGAAAGAGGCTGGGGGTGGGAGGTTGGTGGCCACAGCCAAGTACACTCAAATAAGAAAAAAAAACTCCCATTCATTTTTCCCCAATGTCCCTCTAATATCAGAATGTGTGCAGCAGCAATTGCCTGAGAAAAATTGGTGTTGGACTAATTCAGTCATTGAGTCTTCAAGTCTCACCCTGTGGGCAGTGCCCTGATTGCCACCAATATGCAATTATGTGCCCCTAGTTTGTGATTACATGCTCCTGTGCAAGTAATTGTGTCTGTATGTGGTTTGTTTGTTGTTGTTTTTTTTTTTTTATCATTCTAGTTGTGGCTCAGTGCATTGATGTGACTATAGAAGCCACTAGTCACCAAGGTGAAGGAGGGAAAACTCAATAGATAGGGTCTTTTTTTTTTTTTTTTGCTTTTGTTGTTGCTAGTGATTACTTCCCCAATTTTTTTTTTACTCTGAACTTGACAAACAACAAATAAAATCAGCATTTCCATAGCCAAAGTAAAACAGGACAAGAATTAAACATAAAATCACAAATACCTCTTAAGTATAATTTGCTTTTCCTTTTAAGTATCTAATAGATCTAACTTAAATATACAATAATGTGTAATTTTAAAAACTGTCCTGATTTTCTGTGTTTCCTTCTGGCCCTCTTTTTGTTCATTTTAAAAAATACTTTAATGACCTCCCCCCTTTATTTTTGTTTTTATCAATCTCTCTGTAGTCCATTTCTCCCTCTCATCTCCCCAACTCACTAGGGAAAAAAAGGAAAATAAAAACTTTTTAAGGAATATGATCTTCAACCAAATTCCATACAGTTAAGGCATGTAGCTGCAGTTTCTTTCCATGATCTTCGCACAGAAGTTTAATATACCCTACAATGCACCATGCATACATACACAGAGTCAGACACAACATATACCCCAAGGGCTGTCCTCCTTCACCGACCCCCTCCTCCCTTCTCTGTCACTGTGGTTTTGAAGAAGCATTTGTGGAGTTTGCTGAAGGATATCATGGTAGAGTTTGATAATGGGCCCTAGGAGGAGCTCTGGCTTTAGGAAATGAGCCTCATCCACAGATGTAAAGATGTTGTATTTCCAGGACACATAGACCAAAATGGATGTATTTTAGCTGATGAGCCAGAATATCGTGAACCTTTTCTGTGGTGATCTGTGTCCACTGTCCCTTGTGTCCTACTCTCGGGTATTCAAACTGCGTTAAGGGCCAGCAGCAAGGCCAGCTGAATGACAGTCATTCTCTTGACTGAGGTTGAACATCTGAGGGTATAAGCCCTTGGGATCTCTTTACTTCCTCTACCCATTGCCATCCAGGAGCTCTTGTGCTCTCTGGGTGAGTGTCTGATTTAGATGATAAAAGCTAAATACCTGGGTAGAAGAAGAAGATAAGTTCCAGTTGAGAAGTATGAATATGAATATTTGGTTAATGTTGGCAACCTCTGGGACTGAGAGCATTGAACACTTTCTTTGTGTCGTAGTCTAAAAGGAGGTGTGTGTGTGTGTGTGTGTGTGTGTGTGTGTGTGAGAGCCTATCTGTAGTTCTTTGTGTCTGAGTGTGGGAACAGATGCTCTGAGGTCCTCTTGGTTTCTTAGGGTTCTCACCTGCAGTCTAAGGGATGTTGGGAGATTTTTTTTCTCACCAATGAGTTCTCCTCATTGCACTACCCCACTCACAATGTCTCCCCATGACCTCATGCTTTCAGTGACTTCTCATTGCTGACCCTCTGCCCCTTCACTGACCCAGTCCTTTTCTTAATCCAAAACTCTGACTTACTCCCTTCTCCAAGTAACCTCATCTGCCCAGGTGATCTTATCCTCCCACTGATGACCCTATTTCCCTATTCAAATCTTTTTTTTTTCCTTTGCTCTAAAAGTCAGCTGTCCATCTCTTTCCTTTCTGTGTAGTATTCTTCTGTTTTCCAACCTCCTGATAAGGAGACTTTCCTAAGTCTCACATATTTAAATGTTCAAGAAGTTATAGATATTTTAAAGAGGATTCTTACATCAGATAGGCAATTGGACTTTGAAGTTCCTTCTAGCTTTGAGATTCTATGACTGTACCTCTGTTTTGCCTATCCTTCATGCCCAACTTATTGGTCTTGACCTTATAGCCTATGTCTCTAGCTCCTGGTCCTAGTTTAACCAAGCTTGGCCCTGCCATTATGTTCAGACCCTGGTCTCTATCCTATCCCATGGTTTTATCTGGGTTATTGGTCCCCATTGTCCCTGGCTGTGGCTGTGACATCTATGGGTCTATCTATCTGCCTCTGGGTTGGTTGCTTGGTGTCTATGACTTCTCATTCACTGGGGCTGTGGGTGCTAATGGACTTCAGAGGCAGATGGATTGAGGATGATTTAAACTTAAACTTTCATGACCAGTTCCCACTATGCCCTTATAGAAAGGATAAGCAAGTATCCAGGGGTTGAAAAAGGGAGCAAGGGCTAAGACAGAATGGGTCAGTATGACACTGACTTAAAGAGGACAAGCATTTTGGAAGGGAGCAGTCATTGTCTGGGGAAACCAGGACAGCCCTGAAACTCTAGTGGGGTCGAGGAGCTGGGTGATTGGGTGTGGGTGAAGGTGGGTCTCTAGGCAAGGTCTTCTTGGGATTGGGGGAATGAAGGAAGTGAGAGATGGAAGGAGATTTGAAGGAACTGGAAATGAAGGGGAGAAAGAGAGATAGTAAAAGAGCAGGGACACAGGAATATAGACATGGGGGGGAGAGAGGCATGAGGGAGGAAGACAGACAGATAGAGAAGGGAAATGAGAAACACCTTAAAAAAGAGGTCTAGGGAGGACTAGGGTAGGAGCTAGGATGAGGAGATGGTGGAAATAGAACTTCGAGAGGAGCTAAGTGAGACTGTGTTGGGACCTAGACAGAGGTCTTTAGGACTGAAAAAGGAGCCTCAGAGGGAGATGAACCTGGAGTTGGGTTTTGTGTCTTTGGTCCTTGTGTTACTCTCCTGAAAAGGGTTCAGGCCGAGCTCTGCTCATGCATCAGGAGGGAAAGAGCTTTGGCACCCTCCGGAGGCTGCGATTGGAGTATGTGGTACTCAGAATTGTCCTGCAGGAGAGGAGTTAGATGGGAGGAAAAAGATGAAGGGTGGGGTAGTGCGTATGTATAAGAGCCTGGTTAGTTCTCACAAAATGGGCCTTGGTCCATGGAAATGTGATAGTGAGTATTACACAAGGTGACTCATAATGACATGCAGAGACACTCTGAGTCACATCTCAGTGATACACAATCACATCCAGTAATATCCAGAAAGTTGTACAGTGTGATGTAGCCTACTCAATAGTATGCCATAATTATAGTCATACAAAATGACACACAATTATAGTTAAGCACAATTGCACCACAACACACAATTACAATAGATGCATAATCACAGAATTTTATAAGCTGGGTTTATAAACCTTAGAGATTATCTGATTATACCCTTTTTGCAAATGGGAAAATTGAGGATGAGAATAATTTGGCTAAGGTCACATAATTAGTAAGGAGAAAAGCTGGGGCCTGTACTCTAGTCTGGGGCTTGAACTCCAATTCCAGTATTTCCCAAACCTTCCCACAGTCATGCAGTAGCACACACTTCATATACTCAATACCTCATGCAATTACACAGTCACAAATAGATTTGAGGTGCATTTGCTTTATTAGAATCATCAGCGTCTATGATCATCCCTGCTGGGTAGTGTCTTGTGGCCTAGGATCTCTACAGGAGCTGAGCTGGATCCAGAGTAGGTATGAGGTGAGCAGAATTGGCAGTAACTGGGTATGTTGTCCAGAGGAAACCCAGGGGTTCATTATTCATGCTAAAAGAAGGGTGTTTTTAGGCTTTCCAAGCATTCCTGACTTAGGCTGATGCTTATCTGGGGAGAGAGAAAAGATAGGATATAAACCAGAGTCAAGGAGGGGCTTTGAGAATGGTGCTATGCCCCACCCCCAGCTTATCCCCCAAATGTGAACCCTGTGAAAATGTTCTGCCCTCTGGGCTGCAGGTTGGAGTGTAGAAGGGAATAGGACTTACCCCTTACCATCTGGACTAGGGGTGGGGAGAATATGGCTTCTGGGTTAAGATCTTGTTTATGTGGGGGTGAAGCCTTATGTGACAGGGCTGATGGTGGGTAGGGACAAGGTTCCTGGGATTCTCTTTGCGGTGGAATTTCCTTGTAACCACATGAATGGTGTTTAGTCTGGAGTCTGGCCTCCCCCGTCCCCCTCCTCTCAGCCCCAACTGTGGCTGCTTCTTTTTCTAGGCCTCCAAGATCATTGCTGGGATGAATCCCAGAGATCTCAGGGTGAGGGGGTGGAGGTTGGTGGGCTGGGATGGACAGGGTCAAGGAGGAAAGAAGAGGCCAATAAGCCCTGGAAACCTGTAGGAGGGGCCGTGGCTGATTCCCTTTATCTCTGTTGTCTCTGCTTTTTGTTGTCTCCATTTGAGGCAAATCCTATACTTCCTTAGAAGACACATGCCCTATGCAGGTCATTGTGCATGCGTGACATATGTCAATTGTGTCAGGGTGGGAGTGTGGCACTGAAGGAAGTCTGGCCACTCGGAGCTGAGGGGAAGGAAGGGAACTTTTCTTACCAGGAATGATGCATCCAGGAATGTTGATTTCAAGGGACTTTCTTGATAACACTCCTGTATCTTTTTGAAGGCTTGAATCTCAGCTGTAGTAGGGTTATATTTTAAGAGGTCCAGTTCTAGCAGCTCAGGACTCCTTGAGGCCAGGACAGCGAAAGTGGTATAAAATCCAAGGCAGCCTTCAGCTATAAACACAAACAGGAAGCATCCACGGTTAGGATGTAACTGGAAACCCATCCTCAGAAGTGGTCTGAGGATCAGGGGGCCACAGGAGGTCTTTCGTATGTCCACAACCCCTTGATCCTACCCACGGAGCTGTGATTCTTTACCCAGAGACTCCTTTTCATTTGGATTGTCTGTATGTCCCCAAAAACCTTTCATATAGTAGTGAAATGGGATTGGAGTCAGAAGACTTGAATGTGAACCTGGCTTCCAGACTCATCACTCAACTGAAAGTCCTCTCTGCAAGGTCACCAGTGATCTCTCAAATTGCAAGATCCTTTGGTCTCTATCTTGCCCTCTCTGGAGCATTTAGCACGCTCTCACTTATTCTCTCTGGATATTCTGTCCTCTCTGAATTTGCATGACATGGGTCTCTCTTGGTTATCCTCCTATCTTTCTGACTGCTCCTTCTCTCTCTCCTTTGCCGGTTCATCATCCATATCATGCTCACTACCTGAATTTGTCCTCGACCCTCTTTTCTTTTCTCTTTATGGTCTCTCACTCGATGATCTCATCTACTTCCATGGGTTCCACATGCAGATGAATCTATGCAGATAACTCCCAAATCTATCTCTCTAACCCTAATTTCTCTCGAGCTTCTGTTACAGATCTCCAACTGACTACTAGAAATGTCCAACTGGCTGCATTTCAAACTTAACATCTCCAAACACTTTTCTCTCGCTGCCCCCCACCCCTCCTGATCTTCCAAACTTCCCTATTTATGTTGAGAATAGCACTATCCCTTTGGTCACTTAGATTTGTGACTTCATCATTGTCCTTGATGACTTGTTCTCACTCACTCCAAATATTCAATTAGTTTCTAAATCTTGTTGTTTCCACTCCCAACATCCGTTGCATCTGAGCCATTTTCTCAATTCATACATTTGTCACCTTGATTCAAGCCTCATGACCTCTTTTTTGGACTATTGCAATGGGCTCCTACTTGGTCTCCCAGCTTCAAGTCTCTCCCCATTTCAATCTATCCTCCATATAGCTAATAAATTGATTTTCCTAATGCATGGCAGCTATCGTGTCACTTTTCTACTCAGTCAGGCAATAAGCATCTATTACTCAACAAACCACAGTGGCCCCCCTATTGCTTTTAGGATCAATTATAAATTCATTTGACTTTTAAAGTCCTTTATAAGCTGGCCTCAACCTCTCTTTCCAATCGTTCTTCCCTTTCTTGCACTCCAACGCCCAGTCAGACTGTTCTTCTTCTTGACCTTACATCTCTATATCCTGGCACTTGTTACTTTTGTAATATCTTAATATCAATCTTTGTACTGTACTTGTTACTTATTTTGTTCATACCTTGTATATCCTTGTATATGTACATATTGTCTCCCCCCTGCCCCAAGAAAGAAGAGAGGAAAAAATAGAATGTAAGCAGAGACTTAGAATGAAGGCAGGGACTATCTCAATTCTGTGCTTGTATGTCCAGCAGTGTCTGGTCCACAGTAAATGCTTAATGAATGTGTGTTGATTGACTGATCTTTAGGGTGAGGTGAGAGGCAGTGGAAAGAGCTCTAGCTCTGGAATCAGAAGACCTGAATTCAAATCCGAGTTCTACTACTTATTACCTCTATGACTTTTGGCAAGTTATCTAACTGTTCTGGGCCTCAGTTTCCTCATCTGTAAAATGAAGTGGTAGATGAAAAGGCCTCTAAGATTCCTTCCAATTCTAGATCTATGATCCTGTGACAAAAATTCCCTTCCTTTCCTTTCCCTTCTAGTTTGTCATTTATGTCACACTTTCAGGTAAAATGAAGGTGTCCTCCAGGGGAACCTTCCTATGATAGAATCCACTGATGGAGGGACTGGCACAGTGGATATAGTGCTGGGCCTGGAATCAGGAAGACTCTTCTTCATGAGTTCAAATCCAGCTTCAGGCACTTACTGGATGTGTGACCCAGACAAGTCACTTTGCCTCAGTTTTCTCATCTGTAAAATGAGATGGAGAAGGAAATGACAAACTCCAGCATCTTTGCCAAGAAAAACCCCAAATGGGGTCATGGAAAGTTGGACATGACTGAACAACAACAACTGGGATGGAAGAAGGGGATGGAGATCTAAGCATTCTCAAAGGCAGATATAAGGTACAGACATAGATGCACCTTCTGCCCTTCATGCCTCACCACATCCCTGGATTATCCTGAGACAAAATGATTGAATTAGCATTCTTTGTTGACCCCTCCCGTGGTCCTCAGCTAACTTTAGTCCCATAGATGCACAGCACCCTCGGGCTTCCCCAGCTGCTCAGAACCTCCTATTCTGTCTCTTCTCACCAAGAAACTATCTCTGACCCAGAGCAGCTGCTTTAATGGAAATAGCATTGGATTTGGAGTCAGATGACCTCAATGAGAAGCAGCATTGCCGATGTGACTTCTGGCAAGGTGTTTCGCCTCTCTTGGGGTTGTGCTAGATGATCTCTGAGGCCCCTTCAAGTTTTAAATCTATGATCCTCAGATCCTTTCCTCAACCACCACAAAAAAAGATCACTTATACAAAGGTGTGAAGAGATGATGAGGGCTCAAAGTATTACCCTTACCGAGAGTTTTATACTTTTTAAAAGAGTTGCTAACTATACAATTTTTTTTTTTCTGAGTGGGATGGAGGCTTAGTGGGGCTTCTTGGAATTCCTCAAGGACTTTCAAGGAGGGTCTGGAAGTCAGGCGTTTGTGTGTGTGTGTGTGAGAGAGAGAGAGAGAGAGAGAGAGAGAGAGCTTGGGGTAACCCTCCCCCTCATCCCAGAGGTCTCACCATACTGGCTGCACAGGGCCAGGACCAGCAGCAGGGAAAAGGTGGCAACTGTAATCTTCATGGTACCTCCCTCTAACCCTTCAGCTGAAGACTTGAGCTCACCTTGGATTGCAATCAGTTTATATGAGATTTGCTCCTCCCTTCATCCTTCCTTGTCTTGCACAGCCCTACCAAAGGAGGACTGCAGAGGGAGGGCGGGGCTGACTGTGGAGAAGGGAGAAGAGAGGGAAGGAAAAAAGGTTTCTCCTTTTCTGTGGTTCTACCTAGTTCCAAGTTAGCATTTGCTGTCCAATTTCAAAGTTTGGTGCCAATGTCCTATCAATGAACATATAATCAAGAATGAGACAAATCCTTGGTAGTCAGCAAGACTCAGGCCTTTTGGACCTAGGCAGGTGTGCCTAGCTTCATTCCTCCTTGCCACCAGGGAATCTGGGCCTGGTCAGACACCTAGAGGCTGGTGTATCCAGGTCCTAACCTGTCTACCCCATCTTTTTCACCTCTCCCAAGCTAACCTCACCTAGGACTCTTTCTCAGGGAGTCAGTGAGGCGCAATGTTAGGCTAAATCTCCACATCTATCATGATCTGCATCAATGGTGTCAAACTCAAATAGAAACCTAGAAAACCATAAATTAACAATACCTGCATTTTATTGTGATTTTATTTGTTTTGCTAAACATTTACCAATTATATTTTAATCTGGTTTAGCCTATGCTCAGGAGTGTTGCCTTTGAGTATATTTGACACCTCTGAGATTCTGAATAATTCATCCCCAAAGTTTGCTTCAGCCCAAATTACCCTTATGCTTCCCATCTTCATTGCCTGAAATCACTGGGTAACTTTCAATCTTCCACTGGCTCTGAGCTAGGTAGACATAGTATTATAGGGTTTCTAGGCCAACAGGTTGTCAGATCCCTAGATAATTTAGGTTCCAGCTATAATATATGCTTATCACCTTTCTGTTTATTGCCCCATAGTCCTGGTGACACTTCTTCTTTTCCTACTCCCTAGAGGTGGCTGGTTGCATAGTGGATAGACCACTGGGTCTGGAATCAGGATGATTTGAATTCAAATCATATCTCAGATATTTCCTAGTTGTGTGACTCTGGGCAACCCACATAACTTCTCTCTGCTAGACAAATGAGACAATATTTGTAAAAAGTCTTAGCACAGTGCCTGGCACATTGTAGGTGTTACATAAATGCTATTTCCTTCTATTACTAGCTGGCATTTATTTAGTACTTTACATATGTTACCTGATTTGCCAGAGAGGTGCAGTGTGTGCCTGAGTTTTATGCAGATTACCAACTCCTTTGTAATTCATTGTCTTGGAGAGTTGCCCACAGCAAAGAGAAGTCAAGCCACTTACTGATGGTCACATTGCTTATATGTGTCAAAGGCAGGATTTGAGCTCAGGTTTTCCTGACTCTTAGACCAACTTTCTATCCACTATGCCATATTGCCTCTTGATTATGATGATGATAAATGACCAAACAAGTGCACATTGGTTTAGGACAAGTGAATAGTTAGCTCCTTCTATCCCTAGGAAAACTTACCTCGGTCAGGGCCTAACTAGCCAAGAGCTGCTGGCCTGGGGACCTTCAAGCCTGGGCATCTGAGAAGTCCCTTTCTCAATCTCCCATAGATCCTGTAGAGTATATGGAAAGAGCCCTTCCACAAGTTGATCAATCAATCAATAAACATTTATCAAGTGCCTATTGTGTGTCAGGCCCTATATTAAGTGCTGGGATCCAAAGATTAAAGCAAAATGGTCTCTGGCCTCAAGGGGATCAAATTCTAATGAAGAAGACAACACACACATATGGAGGTATATAAGACAAGTGTAATTCAAATACAAGGTAACCTTGGAAGAGAAGGTCCTGGTAGCTGGGAAGACCAGGAAAAACCTTCTGCAATAGGCAACATTTGAGTGACTCCTGAAGGAAGCCAGAGATTCTAAGAGGTAGAGATATGGAAAGAAAGCATTCAAGGTATGGGGGAGAGCCAATTCAAATGTAGAAAATTGGGAGATGGAGTATTATTTGAGAGGAACTGCAGATAGATCAGTATGGTTGGACAGCAAAGTATGTTTAAGGGAGCGATTTGAGACTAGAAATGTAGAAAGGGGCCAGGTTGTGAAAAGCTTTAAATGTCAAATAGAGAAGTTCATATTTGATCCTGGAGGTAATTGGGGGCCACTGGAGCTTAGTTAGTAGGGGGTGACATGAACAGATCTGTGCTTTAGGAGAATTAATTTGACATAGGCATGGAGGGTGGATTAGGGTGGAGAGAGATTTTAGTCACAGAGACCAATTAGGAGTTTATTGCAATAGTATAGGTGAGAAGTGATGGCCTGAACTGGGGTAGTGACTGTAAGAATAGACAGAAGGGGGCATGAGAGATGAGATGTTGAGATATAGAGACAAGATTTGGCAAGTGATTGGATATGTGGGAGGAGTAAGAGGAGTGATAGCAGGGTTGCAAATCTGGGTGACTGGAATGATGATGATGCTCTCAGAAGTAACAGGGAAATTCAGAAGGGTGGCAAGGGAAAGATAATGACTTCTTTTTTGTATATGTTGAATTTGAGCTACCTAAAGGACATTCAATTTGAAATATATAAATAGGAAGTTGGAGATCTGCAACTGGAGCTCAAGAAAGGGCCTGCCTGGGGTTAGATTGGGGATCATCTGTGTAGAGATGATAATTGAACCCATGGGAACTGATGAGGTTAGTGGAAGAGAGAATATAGAATGAAAAGAAAAGAGGACTCAGGATAGAATCTTAGGTTGCATTCATAGTTAATGGGCATGTTGTTAATGATGACCCAGAATAGGAGACTGAGAAGGAATAGTTGCATAGGTAGAAGAAGCAGGGGCTAACCATATTAAGAGAATCCAAAAGGGAGGGTTGAAGGCAACAGGAAAGGAACCAGTAGGCAAGGAGAGAGAGAATATTGGAGAGAAAGACGGGATGATAGTGGGACCAGTCTATTGGAGAAGATGAGAAGGGATGGGATCAAGCAAACATGTAGAAGGATTGGTCTCGGTAAGAGAAGGGCCACCTCTTCATCAGAGAATCAAGCAAAGGAGGAAATCTCAGGGAATGTAGTTGAGGAATTGTGAGATGAGGAGAGGAAGAGAATTTTGTGGTAAATGTCTTCTATTTTCTCTACAAAATATTAGGAGAGGACCTTGGCTGAAAGAGCTGGGAGATGAAGTGCCATGAGAGACTTAAGGTGAGAAGTCAGGATCTGGAACAATTACTAATAGAAAATCAATTAAGATTGCCTTGATGCAGTAAAGGCCCATTTGAGATTAGGTAACAAGTTTGCAGTGGACTTAATTAATGCAGTTCTGTGACTTCCTTCAATTACATTTAGCAGCACAGGAGTAGGAGGAAATAGATGGAAAGAGTAATAATTCAAGGCACAAGTGGCAATAGGACAAGAGAGCAAGAGTTCAAGAGTAGAAGACATAGGTCTGCATCCCAAAGAGATAAAAAACAAACAAAAAGAAAAAGGACCTATATGTACAAAAATATTTAAAGCAGCTCTTTTTGTGGTGTCAAAGAATTGGAAATTGAGGGGATGTCCATCAACCGGGAAATGGCTGAGCAAGTTGTGGTATATGATTGTGATGGAATACTATTGTATTATAAGAAATGAAGAGCAGGATGCTTTCAGAAAAACCTAGAAAGACTTATAAAAACTGATGCAAAGTAAAGTGACCAGAAACAGGACAACATCATACACAGTAACAGCAATGTTGTACAGATGAGCAGTAGTGAATGACTCAGCTATTCTCAGGAATATAAAAATCGAAGATAATTCCTAAGCACTTATCATGGAAAATGCTATCCACTTCCAGAGGAAGAGCTGATGGAGTCTCTATGTAGAGCAAAGCATTTTAGTTTTTGTTTTTTGGTCTGTATTTTTTTTCCTACAACATGACTAACATGGAAATACGTTTGGCATGACTACACATGTATAACATATACCAAATTGCTTGCCATCTCGGGGGGGGGAGGGAGAGAATTTGGAATTCAAAATTTTAAAAACGGATGTTAAAATAGTTTTTAAATGTAATTGGATTTTTTTTTTAAAAAAAAGAGTAGAAGATAGTATAGATTTGAACTGATTCGAAAAGGGGAGGAGTAACTCAGGGTTTGAGAAGGGGAAAGAGTATAGCCAGAATAGGGTTAATTTGCCTGGGAAACAGCTGAAGGAAAAAGGGATTGGAGGTCACAGTGAGGATAAACCTTGTCTTCACCCTACCTCAAAATTTGATCCTTGAAGATCTCAGCTCTTCCTGAAATGAGCCAAGACTGGTTGACAGGAAGATAGTGAAGCAAGATCTTCTGGTCCTTGTGTTAGGTACTCAGAGCAACAGTGAAGGACCAGCATGACCCTAGGCAATGATGACCTCTGTGAGCAAAGATACCAGAAAACAGTGACTTCAGAGGATGGCAACCCTTTAGGATCATGACCCTGGATGCCAGTGTCCTTCAGGACAGTGACCCCAAGAATATAGTGACCTTTAAGGATGATGAACCTTGGTGACAGTAACACTTAAGACAATGATTCTGCACAATGGTAACTCCAGAGGATGCCTTGCCCCAAGGATGGCAGGATAGAAAACAGGTTAATTCTGTTATATTTCTTTTGTTTTCCTAAGATTAGTACCCGGATCTTATATCCGGTAACTGCTGTTGGCTTAAACCCCAGGATCAGAGGACTCTGAATGAATTCCAGAGCCCTGAAGATTGTGACTGTTTTGAGAATGATCAACCCAGGAGATATTATTTCAAAGGGCCTTACTACTAAAAAACTGGGGTGCTAGTCAACCTTGCCTGAAGTCCCTATGAAGTTAGGCAGATCAAGGTGAACTGCCATTTTGTAGCTGGGCAGTTGTGGCCCATGGATGATGGTAACTTCTGGTACTGGGATTTCAGAACTCATTCAAGGACACTTATCAAACTATGCCAGATGTGGAACTGTCTCCTGTCTAGTGCCACTGCCCCATAGAAAAAATTAGTCAAAGACCACATAAGATAAGCATCTTAAATTCAAAACTTTCTCTCTCTCACATCTGTGTCTGTCTGTCTGTCTGTCTGTCTCTTCTGTGAGCATGTTGGAATGAACAGAAAGCTGGCTTTGGAGCTATGAAGATCTTGGTTCAAGACATACAAACGTCTTAACTTTCCAGCATTGCATACAACTGTCTAAGAGTCTAATTTCAGAGTGTCAACTTGAATTGGTAGAGGGAATTTCTTCATCTAGAAGTTTCCATATCAATGAAACAACCAGCATAGTCCCTATCTTTCTTAAGATCTCCTGTCAACCCTGCTCCTGACACTTTGAGCAGAGAACTTCAATGAGAAGAATGAGACCTTTGGATGTGAGATCCTTTTCCTCTTTCCCTCTCCTTAAAACCTTTTTGACTCTTTAATTCAGTTGAAGAAATCCTTATTATATCCCATGTACAAAGCCCTGTGACAGGTTCAGGGGATATAAAGATATGACATTGACTCTGCTTTCAAGGAGCACATAATCTAATAGGATCAATAATTCATATATATTTAAATGTGGGAATTCAGTTGAACCTTTCCTTCATCATTCATGAAGGACTCCTGGGGTACATTAAAAAGAATTCATTTTTAGGCATGAGAGAATAAGATTATGAAAAGAAAAAAATGGAGATATCAAATGGTATACAGGTTTGATGAGGGGTTTGCACATAAGGAGGTAGTGTCATATGGAGATACTGAAATAATGTTAGTCATGGCAGGGAAAAGCATGCCTATGCCCTTGCCAGTATTAGAGAGATGTGTATATCCAAGAACTCTGTGTACTAATGAGTAATAAACCACAGAGCTATGCCAAGAGGAAACAAACCAGATTAATCCCTTTATTGGTACTGTGAGCTGTCTATGTCTTGAAGGAAAGTTGGACCCACCAGAAGTAAATACTGCTTGACATCTTCTACAAAAGGGAAAGTTTTTCTGAGAGTGGAGGGGCTCAGATATGATCTTGTTCTGCATTTTACAAAATCAAGTCAAATAAAAATTTACCTCTATTCAATGAATTGATTGTCTGAGTGCTTGCAGAGGAGATGATGACTACTTTTTTGTGAGAGCAAAATGAGCCAGATACTGGTGTTCTTAGGATTTCCATGGGTGGGGGAATGATCCAGAGAAGGCCTTCTGGAAAAATCATTTAAAATTATTGCAGGATCCACTGTGTCAGAAAGAACCAGGGGCCCTGTTGAAACATATGTCCCATTTGGGGGATGTGCCCAAGATCATTGTTTTTTTTGGGGGAGGGGCTAGTAGGAGATGGGGCAGGTAGGTGGCACAATGGATAGAGTATCAGGCCTGAAGTCAGGAAGACTCATCTTCCTGAGTTCAAATCTGGTCTCAGATACTTACTAGCTGTGTGACCCTGGACAAATCACCCAACTTTGTTTGACTCAGTTTCCTCATCTGTAAAATGGCAAGCCACTCCAGTATCTTTGCCAAAAAGAAAAAACAAACAACCCAAATGGGGTCATAAAGAATTGGAAAGGATTGAACAATAAAACAAAAATAGGACTAGGTTTTCTTTACTAGCAGTGACCAAATTGAGAGACTACCCTTGCAAACATCAAAGCAGTCGTTAGCCTAGGGAACATGGTCCCATTGTAGGGCAAAGGTTGGAGAGAGTGCTGCAGAAAGCCATGTCCAGGGGAAGTATAGTACCTGTTGAAGTTAGGTTAGGGTGGGGGACGTTCCAGATGATCAGCTATTGTTGCTTGAGCATTCAGAACAGCCCCTGGCCTTCTGCATCTTCTGCCATTCAGAAGTTACCAGGTTGTCAATCAGGAAAGTAGAGGTAGAGTGTGAAAGAGTAACAAAGAGAGTAAAAAGAGGCTATGGAAATTAATCCCATGAGTCCCCCAGCCATTTGCTTCTGGTGGGCCACTGACACCAGAATAGAGACCAAGCAAGATTAAACATACCTGACTGAAGAAATTCAAGCCAGGCATGCTGTTTGTCAGATAATTGTTAAGTCACTCTTTCTCAAGAACCAACAAGGCTTGTGACTTTGAAGCCTCTAGGCAGAATTTTGCTCCACTGTGGCCAAAGATAAGCATGTGTTCAAGAGGAAAAACAGGGGCTTGGTTTTCCAGAAATTGATGTGGTTAATGTGGAAATTGTTCTGCTTGACTCTAAATGTTTGCAACAGGGATTTTGGTTTTTTTTATTCTCAATGGTAAGGTTTGGGATGGGAGGGCAAGAAGGTAGAATTTTGCTGATTTAAAAAATATAATTAAAAAAAGACAATAGTTGGATAATTGGGTCAAAGACTTTTGATAGATGAGCTGGTGTTAACTTTGTAAAGATTATTATAGCAAACTTTTCAATATCAAGCATAGTATCCTGAAGTAGGATAATATACTGAAGGAATGGGGAAAATTTGCACCTTATGAATACCAGATACCAGGAAGATATTGAGATATATAGTCCCATATGCCTACTTTTCCATGATACATCATCTCTATGTGAATCATCTATGCAGAAATTGAAAGCATCTTCATAGCAGGTATTAGAAAGGAACAAGCAAACTTTCACAAGTGATTGTCAATAAACAACTATCTAGTAAATACATATTTGGCTCTGTGCTGGTTACCATGTTAAGGAATGACTTGGATGAAGATATAGATGGTATGTTTAGGGGAGGCTGACAGGGGAAATATTGCTTTTGTCCCTAGGTTAGCCCTGATCTTTTGAGGAGGAAAGGATCCTACCCTGATATGGGACATTGGGAATTAGATTGGTGTAAGGAAAGAGACTTGGCTTCGGTTCTCCATGAAGTCGTAGTCTAATATAAGCATATATGCCTGAAAGTACATTAATGTCACCCTTAAAGCAAGGGAGAGATCAATCTAGGAAAGTTTAGAGGAGAAAAATTCAGTATTGGGTCTGGAAAGAAATGATGGATGGAACAGTTGGGAGGTGGTATTCCAATTCAGAAATGCAGAGTGAGAAAAGAGAGAGACAGGCATGGGCATTACTTGTTCAAGGCATAGTGAGTTGTTCAGTTTGGCTAGAATACAGGGTAAGGCAAGGGGCTATACATTGATTTCACCTATGTTCTTTTGAATACTAATAAATCCCTCTTGAAATTTTTTTTTATCATTTTCAGATTGAGCAAAGGGATATCATGTCTGGGCCTGGCATGGACTGGTAGTTGTGGTAGAGAGAGAGATAGAAAGGATACAGTCTTTATCTAGTCATGAATTACAGTAAATATTCATTTTCCATTTACAGATCATACTTAGGAGGCCAGAAAGTAAAAGTTGGGTAAGGCAGAGAGATGAGATAAGAAAGAAAACTCTAGATCAGATTAAATCTGGTTGTCTCTTTTTCCTCTCTGGGGAACTATTTTCTCAATAAATATAATTTATTTTTTTTTCTTACCATCTTTGTTAACACATCTAAGATAAGTCAGAAAGAAATCATTTTGTTACTCATGTAATGGCTCACTTCTCTTCAGACCTAATCATTAGAACAGAGAGGTGACAAAGAATCCCACTGAGCTCAGTTTAGATCAGATTAGTTTATAGATCTCTTACAGTTGTAAGAGCATGAAAATCAGCCTATCCTACTTGACCTTACTACATTTATCAAGTGAGCACACATCTTGATTGCTCACTAAGTGTCAATAAAGACTAAATATTTACCTAAGAACAAGAAATTTGTTCAGATTGCCTAAGGGACTTGAAGATACACTCTGGGACCATTATTAAGCAAGTTAAAATAAGGGGATCTGAGTATCTGTAAGCTTAGGATGGAAACTTCCAGCTACCCCCCTGAGAAAGAATCACTTGGTGAAGAGAGCACCTTAGCTTTGTCTTGATCTCCTCCCCCATATCCACAGACAGAGCAGCACTTTGTGAACTTCACGGAGTCTGGAGGATTTCTGACTTCCCATCTTCCTATTGACATTCTAGCATTGTCCTTGGTACTGCAGTGATTGGTGGCATTGTCTGCACTGGGAATTGAGAACAAATTGAATGTGATGAGGAAAGGTAGATTTAAGGCTCTCCAAGGAGCCCATGCAGAAGAGCTTCACCATGCCCAAGGGAAACATCTTGAGGATTTCAGAAAAAGGACTTCCAGGAGCTGCTGATTTATCCCTTTCCCACATGTGCTCTCCAAGCTTTAATCCATTTCCCCCTGGACTTTGTATGGACAGGTGTGTCACAAACCTTGGGGCATGTGAGAAGTTTTTGTACCCACTGTTATACTATATCACATTAATAAATATCCATTTCTAAAAGCTGATTAAGATTGACTAATTGAAAGCAACTGATAATCATGGGGGTGGGGGGGAAGGACATTTGCAGGGGCTCAAGAATTCTATAGTATTGACACCTCCCTAGTTCTACAACTCAGGACAACCCCTAGACCCCGATGCTCTGCTCTGGGGACCTGACTCATCAGTGAGTGGGAATTGGGAAGAAATTTCAGAGCATATGCTACCCAGTTCTGAATGACACTATGCCTGCATCAGGACTTTCTCCCAGGATTCAAAAGAAACTAGTCTTCCCAGGCTGAGTTTCCCTTAAGGATGTGATCCCCAAGGAAGTAGATACTCACTCAGATAGTCTCTCAATATTTCTTACTCTAGGTGAGTTGTTCCTGGGCCATATCTCTGATCTCTCTCAGAAACCATCTTGCTTTTGATGCAGAAAACTTCTCATCTAACTTCTTTCTTTTTTAAGTTTAATTTAATTTTATTTTCAGATAAAAAATCTATCCTTCTTATTCCCCTCCCCTGAACTCACTGAGAAAACAAGAAAACCAAAACTCATTATAACATGGATGGTCAAGCAAAGCAAATTACCACAGTAGCCATGATAAAAAAAAATGTGCCATAATCTGCATTCTGAATCCATCTTCTCTTCATCTGGAGGTGGGTAGGATATTTCATCATGAGTCTCTAGAATTGGATTGTTCATTGCATTCATCAGAGTTTTCAAGTCTCTCACAATTGATTATCTTTACAATATTTTTGTTACTATGTAGATTGTTCTGGTTCTACTTACTTCACTTTGCATTAGTTCACATAAATTTTCCTAGGTTTTTCTGAAACCATCCCTTTCATCATTTTTCACAGCACAATAGTATTCCAACATACCATAATTTATTCCTCCATTCTCCA
>NW_020954564.1:19429070-19444526 GCF_900497805.2 Vombatus ursinus | reverse complement strand
ATTCCAACATACCATAATTTATTCCTCCATTCTCCAAGTGATGGGCATTCCAGTTTCCAATTCTTTGCCACCACAAAAAAGCTGCTATAAATATTTTTGTACATATGGGTCTGTTTCCTCTTTTTTTGATCTCTTTGGGGGTATAGACCTAGTAGTGGTACCACTGGGATAAAAGGGTATATACAGTTTAATAGCTTTTTGTCCTTCCCTCCTTTCTAAATATATTTTATCTCCCACCCAGCTTTAAAGATGGGAACTAGAGTCTTTCCAGGAGTCCAAAGTCATCAAATATATGAACTCTACCTATTAACACATGGATAATTGTGAGCTACACTTTAAGGTCTCACCACAGTCATAGCCTATGAATACATATACTGAGGGAACAAATTTTACTTAATGTGAGGACTTGATGAATGACAATTTGAGGGTCAAGGCAAATGAAAAGCCAAAGATTATTGAATTTCTGAGTCTGAGTCATGAGGAAGACAGTGGCAACTGTTAAAATTAATTATCTGAAATAGAAAATAATTCTGAGGTACAAAGTTTCTGAGTAAATACTGATTTAATAGTAATGATTAACAGGTTACCATTAAATCAAGTCAACTAATCCGTCAGTAATTAGCAACAAAAGAGTAATTTATAGAGCTTATTTTTATAACAGAAAAGAGAAATAAAAAATTACAGCAATCTTAGGAAACTTGTTTTGACCATAATTCAATGGACAAGGCAGGTTATCTAGCTAGTTCACTTCTCCCAGGCTTTCTTAATCCATATTCGTATTGCTGACAACATTTAGATGTCAAAATGAGATTACCCCAGAAGTCCTTGCCTTGCAACTGATGCCTTTTGTAACCAGAAAGCTTACTTTAAAGGGGCCTGTAGTTTGAACTAAATCTGGGAAAGAATAACTTGTAATTTGTAGTTAGCAGTCACCTCCTGTCCCCACACCCATTCCTCTAGTTGCCACAAAGGGAACCCCAACCTTAGAAGATTAGGGTACTCAATTTATACTTAACCTCTAGCTCAAGAAAGAAAAAGGAACTTATCCACCAAGACTGGAAAATGGAACTTAATCTTACTCAACTCCACTTTCTTCAGCTGTCAGAAAGGGAAACAGCCTTTAAAAAGAGTCTTATAATCCTTTATTTTATTCTTACAAAGATATATGTCTTACTCTAAATTATCTGCTACTAAATGATAAAATCTTATCAACCTATTCACTAAATCTATAGGTAACCTAGACTTAAGAGAATATCTATGTTATTTTGGCTTAGCTGTTAGGGCTAGCTTTTCCTAAACTAAAGATCTTAATCCTACAATCAAATGAAAAATGAATCAAAATAATCAATACTAACTGATTGAAAGAACATTCCTTTTCACAACAAAATTCAAATTCCTTTTGACAGAGATGGGGAAGTTATGGAGAGGAGACATTTTAGAAGGTAAAGATGAGCTCCTATTTCACAGAATCTTGAGAATTGGAAAGCACCACAGAGGTACTCTATTCTAATCCACACCTGCATGGAAATTCCTCTACAACAGTCCTGACAAGTATTCACCCAACATTTACTTGTAGACCTCTTGTGATTAGGAATGGACTACTTTCTGAGGCAACTCATTCCATTTTTTTTGACTGTTCTAATTGTTAAGAAGGATTTTTTCCTTTTATATACAGTATACACCTTTTTCTCTATAAGTCCTGACCTTTGTTTCTAGTTCTGCCCTTTCTGGCCAAGCAGATCAAGTCTAATTTCTCTTTCATATGACAGCCCTTTAAATACATGAAGGCAGTCATTTCATGCCCTCTAAGTCTTCTCCAGGTTAAATATCTCTAGTTCCTTCACCTGATCCTCAAATGGTACTTTAACCATATTGATCACTGCATCTTCCTTTCACTTCTCATTCCCTACCTCATTTTTAGTGGGGCTCACCTCCAACTTAGGGGAATAATTCTGTTATTCTTGGTCTTTGTGATCTCACTTTCTGGATCCTATTTAAGTTCTCTTTTCTAGTTACTTCTCTCACTCTCTGGAAGGCTTAGCCTTCTTCAGTTGTAGGGTAGACAGCACTCCCTCCTTTGGCCAGCTTAGCCTGTATTTCATATTCATACTTCCCACCAGGCAGTCAGGGAAATATAAAATACCCTTCCCCTTCCTTGGTTGTTTTCATTGTATAGAGGTAGGAGGGGTGCTCAAGTAAGGTAGAAGGATCTGTCCTTTAGCAGATATGTGGTGGATCCAGGGTGAGGATCCTTCCAGTGAAAAGCCATTGAGCCAAAGCCCCCACCTCTGACTGCTCAGTCACTTCCATTCACAGTGTAGTCCTTCTCATTAGAATAGGAAAATTAGTTAGCCCTCTGGGAACTCAGTCACTGACATTGACTGAATGATTCATCTGTTTGCTAATCTCCAAGTGGTTTCCTTAGCCTAATCCTGTACACATTCATTGTTTTTTGTAGTGTCCATAGCCTCAAGGAGATCTTGAAACCTGATCTTTACAAAGGGAAGGTAATTGGTCTGAAACCCCAGGGGCCTCCTTACACCACTCCTCCTGGGCTGTGCAAGTATATATAGTCCTGGACAGGATGGGATATACTCATACCCGCACCATGAAGTCAGCAGCGATTTTCATGCTGCTCAGTGGCATTGCCATGCTGTTGCAATTCCAAGTGGGTAGGTGCTTATGGGAACAGACTTCCCAGCTAGCATCTGCTCCCAAGGCAGAGAAGCACTTGGCAAGTGGGGCTGACAGACCTGTGTGTGTGTGTGTGTGTTGAGGGTGGGGCTCTGTCAGACTGGGGCCGAGTACATTTGGTTTAAGAGTAATCCTAATGATGGGTAAAGTGTGGTCAGATCCCCTCAGGAGACTAATTGGTAGTTTGTTATCCTTTCCAGACTGTACATTATGCCCACCTGTGACAGAGGATGTCTTTGCATTTATTAATGGCACACCTGAACAATATATAGATTTTGTAAGCAAAAACACGGATAATCAAGAAATTATAGAAAATGCCAGAAACCTGAAAGCCTGTATTGATTCAAAACTGACAACCGAGGACAAGGATGCTGCTATCAACTTGGTGGTAATTTTGATTCTCTCTGTGTGTGTGTGACTGCATGTACATGTGTACATCCATTCAAAGCTTAAAATTCTTTCTGGATTCTTCCATAGTCCAGATGCTGGCTCAGTGAGGAGTTCATGTAATTCTTGTAAGTATAGAGAATCATCCACTGTCTTGTGGTTCAGCTCTGCCACCCTTACTCCAGTTTCAGAGGAGGAAGAAATATAGTTTAATTATTGAATGTAGGAAGGATAAGGTACAATCCAATGGGCTTTGTTCATTTCTGTACCCAGAAGTGCCATACAATTCAATTCAATAAGCATTTACTAAGTACCCACTACATAATAGCTAGATGCTAGCAATACAAAATAAAAAAAATGCCTCAATTTCTGCCCTCTAGTAACCTACATTCTAATTGAAGGGAAGGATTCAGTATGTACCCAATTGAATATGATACAAGCAGAGTGAGAGGTCTAGATCAAGTATTATAGGAAATTTGAGGGCTGAGAGAACGTCCCTCTCAGGGACTGAGTTGGAGCTTAAAGGGAGGAATCTTAATGGACAGAGTTTGAGGGAATTATTTCAAGGGTGTATGAAGGTACAGAGATGATGAGGATGATGATAATGATATCAGTTTACATTTATGTAGTACTTTAAGGTCTACAAAGTACTTTATGTAATTTATTTCATTTGAGTTAGGTTGAGGCAAGGCAAGTGGGATGGAGAATAGCTTGGTTTCATTGGAATATAGACTATAAGATGAAGAGTAGTGTAAAACTAGAATAGTTAGGTTGGAACCAGATTATGGAAGGCCTTGAGTGACAGAGTCAGGAGCTTAAAATTATTTGGTAGGTAATTAGGAGACATTGAAGATTTTTGAGTAAAGGAGACATGCATGAGAAAGTTTTTTAGGTGTTGGTATGAAGGATGAATTGGAGAGGGGATAGCCTAAGTATAAGGTGTGTTAGAAGGCAATTACAATGATCTAAATGAGGAGAAATGAGGCCCTGATCTGGACTGGTTGCAGCAGGAGTGTGGAGGAATGATTGTATGAGAAAGATATTGAGGAGATAGAAATGATAATATTTGTCATATGATCAAATGTATATGTGAAGGAGAAGGAAGATTCAAAGATTCCATACAATTAAAAAAAAAACATATATTAAGTTACCTCTAAGGGCAGGGCATTGTGCTAGGCTCTCAGGTTATAAGGAAAAGAAAGAGTCCCTGCCTTCTAGGAGATCATATTTTATGGAGTGGGGTAGGAATGGGCAGTGTAGCTGAATGTTACAAAGGAAAGAGTGCTAGATATAATTAGAAGTCCTGATTTTGAATCCTGGCTCTGTCATTTACTACATAGGTGACCTTGGGCAAGTCACATGGGCTTTATGGGCTTCAGTTTCCTGATCTTTAAAATGAAGAGTTTGCACTAGATAATCTCAGGGTCCCTTTGCACCTCTGACTCTATAATCTTCTGATCTTATATATACAGACAAGTAGTATGCTGTTCAGTCATTTCAGTTGTTTGCAACTCTTTGTGACTCCGTTTGGGGTTTTCTAGGCAAAGATACTGGAGTGGTTTGCCATTTGCTTTTCCAGCCCATATTACAGATGAGGAACTGAGGCAAACAGGGTTAAGAGCCTTGCCTAGGGTCACACAGCTAGTGTATGTCTGAGGCCGGATTTGAACTTAGGAAGATGAGTCTTCCCGATTCCAGGCCCAGTGCTCTATTCACTGAGCCACTGGCTCCGTCCAACCATAACCCTAATTCCAAGGATGAGAACAAAGAAAGGTCATTGGATTTGACAATAAGGAGGTGACTTTGGAGAGAGAATTTTAGTAGAGTAATTTAACAGAAAGACCAAAGAAAAATTAAGTCTAATCTCAACTCTAACTGCAGAAATACCGAAGCCCATTCACTCTTCCCTAACTGTTGGTGCAAGTGAGATAGACCCATATTTCCTTAATACAGCCTCTCAGAATATTCTCTCTTCTCTATTGCTGTCAATATTATTGCATCTTCCTAATGTCACACACCTGTAACCTTGGATTCACATTTGCCTCTTCCCTCAACTTCCCTCTGTACTTTGCCTACTCAGTCACCAATTGCTTCAATTCTCCCTTTGCTTCCTTCCCTCAAATTTTCTCCCAGCTATCCTTTCCTTTCCATTCCTGTTGTCTTTACTCTAGTCTGATTTTATGTCAACTCATGTCACTGCCTCCAGTCTTAATCCCCGTCAATCTATCTTGCACAGTATGACCAGGGTCCCTTTCCTTAAACAAAATTCCATTAGGCCACTTCCCAACTCAAAGCCTCCATTAACTCTCCAAAGGTTAATTTTACTCCTTAATAAAACTTGACATTTTAGTCCCCTCCTCCCCATTTTCTTCTTCTTCTAATAACTAAGAGCATTACTCTTCCTATGCCATATTCTTTTTCTTTAGTAATTTTCTTGCAACTTCGCTTTGTAGTAATGTTTGTATTGTTGCTTGATGCCTCATAAACTATTGATTTTCTCTTTGCAGAAGAAAATAAATGGCAGTCAATACTGTAATGACATGCTGATCTCACAAAGCAACTGAATGCCTGGACTTATCCTGAATCTTCACACTTGGCAATTGATCCATGAAGATGCTTAGCCTCTGAGTCAATAGTGCTTCCTCTCACCCAGTGCTCCGTTCCCCCTCTCCTGTTGCAGAATGGCAGCTGACATAAGAATCTTCAATAAACTCCCTGCAATTCAACTGTGGATATGTGTTTTCTCTCAGCCAGAAATGGGACATACTAGGGGAATAAAAAATTGGAGATGTCCTGGCTATATAGATTGGAGGCTACTGTCACATCTAATTCATTACTTAATAGTTAGCGACCACACATAGTCTCTAATATACAACACATGGTCATCGCTGCAGATAGACAGAAAGATACACACAAGACAGAGTCATAGATTGATACACATTTCTCTGTCTTTTTCTGTACTACTTGTTGGTTTCCATTTTTTTTCTGTATTCTCTGGATTTATTTGACTTCTTTTCCCCTGCCCCCAACTCCATCACTTCTCTGAAGGTCCAGGGATTTGCAACTCCAGTTTGGTCATTCCTCAGAGCACTGGAGAATCCCTTAGTGGTCTTTCACTAGTGAATTCTCTCACTTCTGGGTCCTAGAAAGCCCCTCCAGCCATGCCCTTCTTTCATTATCTCTGGGTCCCAGAGATTGTCTCATTTCTCCCCTTCTTTGCTGGCATCATGGGTTCTTCCACCTGGGTTCCTTTTCCGTTGGAACAGTTTCCTATCTTCTCTCCCTCTCCTTCATTACCTGAAACAAAACCAGAGCTCTTTTGAGGGGTTCTATATTTTCCCCCTGTTTATAAATACTGGGTAGCAGTGGCCAAAATAACAAACACAAGGAAATTGTAATGGGAGGCAATGCTGCCTAGTGGATAGAGTCAGACTTGGAGCAGAAAGACTTATCTTCAAAACCCATCCCTATTATATACTGGTTGTGTGGCTATAGTCAGGTTACTTAACTTCTCAGACTCAATTTCCTCACCTCTAAAATGGAGTTAGTGATACCAACCTTATAGGGTTGTTGGGAGGCTGAAACAACACAATACATCTGTTAAAGTTTAAAACACTCTATAATCATCAGTTATAGTTAAAAGAAACTTTAATAGCCTTTGACATGTCAATGGAGCTAGAAGCCTGATCCTTCTGAGATCTCATCCCTTGGTTTTCTGAGCTAGGATTTCATGGCACCTTTTCCCCTGAGATCAAACTCATCTCACCTCTCACCCATTCAGGCTTTCCCCACCCCTTCTGCCAATTCCTCACTTTGAAAAAATCACAGGGGTGCATAGAGCATGGACCACATGTGCTGGAACACCTAGCCTATTTCTTTTGCATGATTATGAAGTAAACACTATTTATTTCACCAGGCTTTGGCACACTTCTATCAAAAGTCCTGTTGGGTTACTTACTGGTTTGTTTGTTTGTTTTTGCTTTTTGGTGAGGCAATCAGGGTTAAGTGACTTGCCGAGGGTCACACAGCTAGTAAGTGTCAAGTGTCTGAGGCTGGATTTGAACTCAGGTCCTCCTGACTCCAAAGCCAGAGGTTTATCCACTGCACCAACTAGCTTCCCCGGGTTACTTACTTTTAACCACTTGTGAGGTGTCTAATAAACCTGGCAAATCCAAATATAATTTTACAGGTAAGTCTGGAAGCTGGATAATTCAGGACAAATAGTATCAGATGTTGAAATTATGATTTTCAACAAGTTAACAGGTAGCAAAGAACTAAGAAACACCATCATTGTTCACATAGAAACATATATAAATGGAGTCTCATATAGATAAATAGACACATTCGTCACTTTGTCCATTTTTTTCAGTCCTTAGGATAGGGACTGGAACTATGATTTCATTGGTATAGTGATTTCTTGGGTAAGGAAACTCCCTCTACTAAAGCATGTTGGCATCTTCTTTGCAATTTAGAGTTAGTTACCCAGGGCACAAGTTCAGTAATTTGCCTAGGATCACACAGCCAGTATATGTTAGAGGAAGGACTTGAGCATAAGTCTTTCTGACTTTAAGATTAGGTCACTATCCACTATGATATTGTCTTTCACTCCATAGTTATTATAAATTTGTGGGAAATGGAGCCAGGGAAAGTCTGTTGTAGCATCTCAGAAAAGTGGAGATTTCACACTGTTGTGTGAATGCCCATTTCCTAAGGCTGTTTCTCTCTCCCTCTCTCTCTCACACACACACACATGCATACACACATGTATATATGTATATATATATATAGATAGATAGATACACCATTAATTCTAATTTTATTAACTTATAGCCAGTCCAAATTTAATAGTACATTTAAAATTTATTTGGCAAAGGCCATCATACTTTATTTTTTCTTTCTTTTCTTATCTATCTATTAATTTTTAGCATTCATTTAAAGAAATTTTGAGTTCCAAATTCTCTCCCTCCCCCACCCATTGAGAAGGCAAACAATATGATATCATTTGTACTTGTGAAGTCATACAAAACATATTTGTGTATTATGCTGCAAAAACAAAAAGTGAGAAAAATAAAGAAAGTGAAAAAATATGTTTCAATCTGTACTCAGAGTCCTTTGGAATTGTCTTGAATCATAGTCTTGATTAGAGTACCTAAGTCTTTCAAGTTGTTCATCATTATAATATTGATATTATCATGTACAATGTTTTCCTGGTTCTACTCATTTCACTTTGCATAAGTTCATATAAATCTTTCCAGGTTTTTCTGAAAGCATCTCCCTAAAATTTCTTACAGCATAATAGTATTTCCTCACAATGATATACCACAACTTGTCCATTGCTGTTTAGTCATTTCAGTCATGTCTGACTCTGTGACTCCATTTGGCATTTTCTTGGCAAAGATACTAGAGTGGTTTGCCATTTCCTTCTCCAGCTCATTTTATAGATGAAGAAACTGAGATAAACAGGGTTAAGTGACTTGCTCAAAGTCACATAGCTAGTAAGTGTCTGAGGCCAGATTTGAACTCAGGACTTCCTGACTCCAGGCCTGACTCTGTGCACTATAGCGCCACCTAGTTGAACAACTTGTTCAGCTTGCCACCAAGAAAGAGTTGCTGTAAATATTTCTGCACATACAGTTCCTTTTCCTTTTCCTTTGATCTCTTAGGGATACAGATCTAGTAGTAATATTGCTGGGTTGAAGGGTATACATAGTTTTATAGCCCTTTGGGCATAGTTCTAAATTGTTCTCCAGAATGGTTGGATCACTTCACAGCTTCACCAACAGTGCATTAATGTATTTTCCCCACATTTCCTCCAGAATTTGTCATTTTCCTTTTCTGTCATGTAGCCAATGTCAGATGGAACCTCAGAGTTGTTTTAATTTGCATTTCTCTAATCATTAGTGATTTAGAGCATTTTTTCATATGATTATTGATAGCTTTGATGTCTTCTTCTGAGAACTGTTCATATCCTTTAACCATTCATCAACTGAGGATTAGCTCTTACTTTTACAAATTTGGCTCAGTTCTCTATATATTTGAGAAATGAGTTCTTTATCAGAGAAACTTGCTATACATATTCCCCCACCCCAGTTTCCTGTTTTTCTCCTAACTTTGGCTACATTGGCTTTGTTTGTGCAAAATCTTTTTAATTTAACAAAGAATCAAAATCATCCATTTTACTTCTGTTATCCTTGCTATCTCTTGTTTGGTCATAAATTCTTCCCTTATTCATAGATCCAACAGGTAGATTTATCCATTCCTCCCTAACTGATATCATCCTATCTAAATTATGTACCCATTTTGACCTTATCTCGGTATACAGTGTGAGATATTGATCTATGCTTAGTTTCTGCCAAATTGCTTTCCAGTCTTCCCAGCAATTTTTGTCAAATACTGAGTTTTTGCCCCCCAAAGTTTGAGTCTTTGGGTTTATCAAACACTAGATTATTAGGGTTATTTACTACTACATATTGTATACATACCTAATCTATCCCACCGACCTACCACTCTATTTCTTAGTCAGTACCAGGTTGTTTTGATGATTATTGCTTCATAATATTGTTTGAAATACAGTATTGCTTGTCCACCTTCCTTCACATTTTCTTTCAGTTGATTCTCTTGATATTCTTGACCTTTTATTCTTCCAGATGAATTTTGTTATTTTTTCTAGCTCTATAAAATAATTGTTTGGTAGTTTGATTGTTATGGCACTGAATAAGTACCAATAATAATACTGGTATGGCTACTTTAATATGGCAGTGACTAAATCTTGTGTGATCCTTACCATAGCTCTACAGTATTTTTTTTTTTCCTGGCTGCTTTCAGTACTTTTTCCTTGATGTAGAAGCTCTGGAATTTCACTATCACTTTCCTGGGGGTTTTCATTTTGGGGTCTCTTTCAGGAAATGATTGGTGGATTCTTTCACTTTCTATTTTGCCCTGTGGTTCTAAGATTTCAAGATAGTTTTCCTTTATAATTTCTTGAAATATGATGTCAAAGCTCTTTTTTTATTGTTTTCAGGTAGTCTAATAATTCCTAAATTGTCTGTCCTTGATCTATTTTCCAGATCAGTTGTTTTTCCTCTGAGATGTTTCACATTTTCTCCTAGTTTTTCATTCTTTTGACTTTGCTTTATTGTTTCTTGATGTCTCATGAAATAATTAGTTCCCATTTTCCCAATTATAATTTTCAAGGAATTATTTTCTTCAGTGAACTTTTGTACCTGTTTTTCTATTTGGTCAATTCTGCTTTTTTAAGGAGTCATCTTTCATCAATGTAGTTTTGTACCTCTTTTATGATTTAGCCAAATCTAATTTTTTAAGGAGTTCTTTTCTTCAGTGATGTTTTGTACTTCTTTTGCCCTTTCGCCAATTATATTTTTTCAGATGCTATTTTCTACAGCATTTTTGTGTCTCTTTTTACCAAACTGTTAATTATTTTTTTTCCATAATTTTCTTGCATCTCTCTCATTTTTTTTTAAATCAAATTTTCCTCTACTACTCTCATTTGATTTTTAAATCCCTTTTTTTGGTTCTTTCTTTAGCTCTTCCAGGATTCTTGGGTTTGTGTCCAATCTGAATCTTTTTTTTTTGTGGCTTTGCTTGTAGCTCTCTCATCATGTCATTGTCTTCTTCTGAGTTGGTGTCTTGACTTTCCCTGTCACCATGATAACTTTTTATTGTCAAGTCCTTTTTCTTTTGTTTGTTCATTTTTCTAGCCTATTTCATGACTTTGAATTTTATGTTAAAGTTGGGTTCTGCTTATCTGGAGGGAGGCCACTGTCCCAAGCTTCAGGCTTCTCTCTCCTGCCCCCATCCCGCTGCT
This sequence comes from Vombatus ursinus, assembly GCF_900497805.2. Lineage (NCBI taxonomy): Eukaryota > Metazoa > Chordata > Mammalia > Diprotodontia > Vombatidae > Vombatus > Vombatus ursinus. The sequence continues at coordinate 19,433,620 of NW_020954564.1, read as the reverse complement.
GCTGTTTTTACAGCTACTTTTGGAGGTTTGTAAGTTTTTGGTGTTTCAAAGGTGGTATGATCCAGGGAGAGTTGTGATCACTCTCTCCTGGTCTATGCTCTAGTCCTTACCCAGGAAAGACTCCAGCTGTCTTGTGGCAGCAGGTAGTAGCACCCCTGTCTGCCCTGAACTGTGACCCAGAACTAGGTATGTGAAATGGCATTGTGCCAAGTGCTACTACAGGGGTCTCCTGTAATCTCTTTCTGACCAGTTTTAAAATTTCCTTGCCATCTCTGGGCTGAGTGTACCTGAAACTGCTGCTCCTGAAACTGCTGCTCCTGAAACTGCTGCTGAAGCCACTTCCAAGGCCCACAACTGGACCAGCCTCCACCCTAGTGTCACAGACCTCTCCTTCTGACCTCTTAAGTTGTCTTGGACTAGAAAAATGTCTCACTCTTCCTTTTATTGTACATGCCACACCAGAATTTGATTTGATTCTTTATTTTGAAGTTGTTTGGAGAATAATGCTGGGAGAGTTTGGCTGTAATGCTCCCTCTACTCTGTCATCTTGGCTCCCAGTTCAGGTCTTTTTATTAATCAATTAATCAAAAAATGTTTATTAAATGCCTGCTATGTGCCAGGCACTATTCTAGGCAGCAGAGATACAAAGACAAAAATGAAACAGTCCCTGTCCTACAAGGAACTGTCTTAGGGGAGGCAATGCAGTTTTCCCTTCCACATTGCGACTCTCCATCATGGTTTTGATATATCATGGGTTGGCATAAGAAATTAAATGGGAATTTTTTGGGAGTTTTGTGGAAGTGGCCAGAAGATGACATAAGAAGTTTAAGAAGTCAGAAATTCATAAAATATATGTATAGTGTTGTATAATATCAACATATTTTGTCTTTTAATACCATAATAATTCAGACTTTTTCTCTGGTATGAAGGGAGGGCCAAAAAATTTTACACAGATTTTCCAGGTTGCAGGGGTGCCACACCCCCAAATCCCCATGATGGAAAGGATAACTGTATATGTGCTTATACGGATATACAAAAATTATACAAAATAAATAAAAGAACTTTTTTTCTACTTCTAACTTGGGGAGGAAGAAGGAAGGCACTAGATAGCAAAATGTTATGCATGATTTACATTGGTAAAAAATTATTTTATGTCATCTTTCTTTTTGGTGCTACTATCTCTGGTACCTCTAACTTGACTTCAAGACTCCATGAACATTCCTTGCTTAACATATTAATGTACAAAGATTCCTCTGCACTGATGAGATGTCCTATTCATTATGATTCTAGTAACTTTCTCATAGCCTGGTTATTTCACCATAGACATTGAACTGGAATTCTCAATAATGATGACTATAACAAGGGCAAACTAGGCCTGAGGTTCATAGCTTCAAAGATGTCAAACTCAACTCTCAGGACTCACATGGTCCCCAACTCTCCCCAGTGAGGCCTAAAGCAGATTAAAATGTAATTGTGAAATGTTTAACAAAATAAATAAAAATACAATAAAAATTGATAATACTAGTTTGTGGTTTTCTAAATCAACATAAGGCTGCAGAGATCTATTTCTATTTGAATTTTATATAACTGGCTTACATCATGTTTCATTATCTCCCTTCACATTGAAGGTTGGTATCTTAAGGATTCACGCTGGATCCTGGATCTCCATAATTTGACCAATGTATGGAGGGATTGGTAGTGGGGAGCTACTATCTAAATTCACACAGCAGCTTCACCATTATGGTAAGCTGACTGTGATCCTGAGTTGCTGAAGCAGCAGAAAGAATTCAAGGTGCAGGTAGTGAGGAGTTCACTGATCCTTTTTTTTTTATATATATAAAATGTAAACCCCTGAGGGCCAGGAATTGGTTTTTATTCTGTCTTTGCAGACTCAGCCATTTTCAGAGTGCCAAGTAGGTTGATTTCTACAATGCCCCTGTGCTAGTACCTTCTACTCTTCATCCCTCTTCCTTTTTCAACTTCCTTTTATATGTTGTCTTCCCTCATTAGAATTCAAGCCCCTCAAGGGTGTGAACTGTCTTTTTGCTTATATTTGTCTTCCCAGTTCTTGGCACATAAATGCTTTATAAATACTTGTTGGCTGACTGACTGGTACTTTTTCTGGTCCCTACACTTTCACTGGATGGGTTGAAGGGAAAACAGATTGGTTGTGGGAGATGGGTTAGGAAAATATTGCAAACATCCAGATAGACACACACAACAGAGAAAACATATGCTTAATGGGGCTTTTAATGTTGAATACCACATAACTATAAGGTAGGGAAGGTAGAGGAAGATACACTACCATTGTGCCCTGGGCATGTCTTGCTTGATCTCCACAAGTCTCTTGCCTGTTGTCTAGCCTCCAGTGAAAGTGGGAGGGGGATAAGTGGGCACCATACCAGTGTGCTCCTAGCATCTTCTGCTTAACTTCTAGATAGCAGAGGGAAGAGGAGAGGAGGGACTATTACCTCTGTGACTTGATGGTATCACCACTTTTTCTGCTCTTAGTTCTTACTCCCTTGCCTGAACTGTTCAAGACTTTGGCTCCCCTGGCTCCCTTCACCTGCCCTGAGATCATAATCAAATTGTCTTTGAAAATCTAAGTTTTTCACTTAATGATTAACAAACCCTCCCCTTGGCATACCCACCCTAACCCAGTGGTTTTGAAATTCTTGAGGTCATCATCCAAACCTCATTCCACATCTCCCACTGTCTGATTTCTTATTTCTATTTCCTTTAACCTACTTCCCCAAAGTCCCAACCAAAAGCTACTCACTCCTTTTACTATGCTTTCTGGAATGCCTGTCTTTGCCTTTGTTATTCCTTCCATTTTCTGGCTCTCACTGAGAGCTAGATTCTGCCTGCTGACACAGCCCCCGACCACCCTTTCCAGCACTGGTTGCACTTTGACTCATTATACTTTGCTCTCTATAGTAGTGAGGGACTTGGAATATTCCTTGCTCTCCACTGTCACTTTCTGGTTCTCTCTCTATCATGCTTACTCAGTAAGTAACCTTTCCTCCTTTAAGGTTCATGTAATCCACATATACCACCTAATCAAAATCATGGTAGTTGCTGTCTACAGACCTCTCACATACTCCTTTCCTCAATGAATTCAGCACCTGGCTTACAATAATCTTTCTCTTCTCCCTAACTCCTGTCCTGATACTAGGAGACTTCAATATATATATTGATAATCCCTCAGACACCATAACTTCCCAGTTTATCAACTTACTTATTTCCCATGACATTCTTTCACCCCACCTCAGGCACAAACAAAGATGGTAATACCCTTGATCTTTCCATCACCCACAAATAACATTTATGAAGTACTACAAACACTGTACTCTGCTAGGGAGTGAGGAAGATACAAAGGTGAGTAAGACCTGGTCCCCATCCTCATGGAGCTTCCAATCTTGTAGGGCAAGATAAAACATATGGAGATGATAAATCATACAAGTTAGAATGTAAGTATTAAATGCTATGGAATCAGAGATGCAGAAGTTCTTTCTAATTGGATGGTGGGTTGAGGGGATAAAAGAAGAAAGGAGATCACTAAAATCAACTGTTATCTACCTAGAATTGCAGCACTTTAGACTAACATTTCCACCTGCTTTCTTTCCCTCTAGTTGTCCTGTAGGTTCCTCAAAATAAGTGTATCTAAAAATCATTCCTCTTTCTGTCTTCCCTATTTTTACCCCCAGAGGTACTAAGTCTTCCCAATCTTAGTGTTGTTTTTGACTCCAAATTCTCTCCAATCACCTATGCTAGCCTAATCCTACCACTGCACTATATCTATAGTTTTCTATATCTGAGATATCTTTCTCAGTCAATTACTTTTTATTTCTTTTTAAAAAATTTATTTATTCTTAGTTTTCAACATTCACTTCCACAAGATTTTGAATTCCAAATTTTCACCCCATCTCACCCCTCCCCCCACACCAAGATGGCATGCATTCTGAATACCCCTTCCTCTAGTCTGCCCTCCTGTCTGTCTCTCCCCCTCCTTCTCTTATCCCCTTCCCCTTCTATTTTCCTGTAGGACAGGATAGATTTCTGTACCTCATTTCCTGTATTTCTTATTTCCCAGTTGCATGTGAAATTTTCTTTCTTTTTTTTTTTTTAGGTAATTGGGGTTAAGTGACTTGCCCAAGGTCACACAGCTAGTTAGTGACAAGTGTTTGGTCTGAGGCCAGATTTGAACTCAGGTCCTCCTGACTTCAGGGCCAGTGCTCTATCCACTGCGCCACCTAGCTGCCCCCGAAAACATTTTTTTTAAACATGTGTTTTTAAAACTTTGGGTTCCAAATTTTCTCCTTTCCTCTCTCCCCACCCACCCTTATTGAAAAGGCAAGCAACTCAATACATATTATACACGTGCAGTTATGCAAAACACTTCCATAGTAGTCATATTGTGGAAAAACTAACTCTATTTCCCTTAATCCTATTCTGCCCCCCATTTATTCTATTCTTTCTTTTGGCCCTGTCCCTCCTCAGAAGTGTTTGATTCTGATTACCCCCCCTCCCAATCTGCCATCACTTCTATC
>NW_020954564.1:19408490-19428970 GCF_900497805.2 Vombatus ursinus | reverse complement strand
CCCCCCCCCCCCCCCCCCCCCATTTTCCTGTAAGGTAAGATAGATTTCCATACCCAGTTGAGTGTGTATATTATTCCCTCCTTAAGCCAAATCTGATGTGAATAAGATTCACTCATTCTCTCTCACTTTCCCCCATTTCCCCTCCACTGTAAGAGCCTTTTCTTTTCTGTTTTTTTGTGAGATAATTTGCCCCATTCTGTCTCTCCCTTTCTCCTTCTCCCAGTATAATCCTCTCTCACCACTTAATTTTATTCTCCAGTTATTACCCCTTCATCTTCAATTCACCATGTGCCTTCTATCTATCTGTATACATACATACATACAAACATATAATTTTTTCCCTCCAACTACCCTAATACTGACAAAGGTCTCATGAGTTAAATTATCATCTTTCCATGCAGGAATGTAAACAGTTCAACCTTAGTAAGTCCCTTATGATTTTTCTTTCCTGTTTACTTCTTCATGTTCCACTTGAGTCTTGTATTTGAAAGTCAAATTTTCTATTCTGTTCTGGTCTTTTCATCAAGAATGCTTGAAAGTCCTCTATTTCACTGAATGACCATTTTTTCCCCTGAAGGATTATACTCAGTTTTGCTGGGTAGGTGATTCTTGGTTGTAATCCTGTCTCTTTTGCCTTCCAGAATATTATATTTCATGCCCTGTAGTCCCTTAATGCAGAAGTTGCTAAATCTTGTGTTATCCTGATTGTGTTTCCACAATACTTGAATGATTTCTTTCTGGCTGCTTGTAATATTTTCTCCTTGACCTGAGAAATCTGGAATTTGGCTACAATATTCCTAGGAGTTTTCCTTTGGGGATCTCTTTCAGGAGAGATCGGTGGATTCTTTCAATTTCTATTTTGCCCTCTGGTCCTAAAATATCAGGGCAGTTTTCCTCGATAATTTCTTAAAAGATTATGTCTGGGCTTTTTTTTTTTTTTTTTTTGGATCATGGCTTTCAGATAGTCCAATAATTTTTAAATTATCTCTCCTGGACCTATTTTCCAGGTCAGTTGTTTTTCCAATGAGATATTTCACATTGTTTTCTAATTTTTCATTCTTTTGGATTTATTTTACAGTGTCTTGATTTCTCATAAAGTCACTAGCTTCCAATTGCTCTTTTCTAATTTTTAAGGAAGTATTTTCTTTTTTTTTTTTTAGGCAATTGGGGTTAAGTGACTTGCCCAGGGTCACACAGCTAGTAAGTGTCAAGTGTTCGGTCTGAGGCCAGATTTGAACTCAGGTACTCCTGACTTCAGGGCTGGTGCTCTATCCACTGCACCACCTAGCTGCCCCAAGGAAGTATTTTCTTCAGTGAGCTTTTGGACTTCCTTTTCTATTTGACCAATTTTGCTTTTTAGAGCATTCTTCTCCTCATTGGCTTTTTGGACCTCTTTCACCATTTGGGTTAGGCTATTTTTTAAAGTGTTATTTTTGTCAGTATTTTTTTGGGTCTCCTTTAGCAAGCTGTTGACTTGTTTTTCATGATTTTCTTGCATCACTCTCATTTCTCTTCCCAGTTTTTCCTCTACTTCTCTTACTTGCTTCTCAAAATCCTTTTTGAGCTCTTCCAAGGCCTAGGACTGATTCATATTTTTCTTGGAGGCTTTGGATATAGTTGCTTTAACTTTGTTGTCTCCTTCTGGTTGTATGTTTTGATCTTCTTTGCTACCAAAAAAAGATTCTATGGTCTGACATTTTTTTTGAGGTTTGTTCATAATCCCAGCCAATTATTTGAGTTATAAACTCTTTGTTGAGGTAGAGGTCTGCTTCCAATGTGGAGAATGTACTGTACCAAACTTTGGGGGTTTTGTGCAGTTGTTTTCAGAGATACTTCTAGGGACCTGTAAATTTTCAGTTCTTCCATGGTGGTATGATAAGGGGTGAGGTGTTTACTCCTTTCCTGGCCTGTGCTCTGGTCTATGAGTGACCACAAGCACTCTTTTCTGTCTTGGAACTGTGAGGAGGATTTCCTCTCCACCACCACTACATGCTCTACCATGCCAGCACTCCTCTTTGCCCTAGGACTGCCACCCAGAACTATGACCCAGATATAAGCATGGGCAAAGCAAGAGAATCCTGCACCAACAGAGTGATCCCAGCCACTTGATTCCCCCTCAGTCTGTGGGCCAGAAGCTCAGGAAGCAGTCACTGCCCCAGGGCTGCGCTCAGGAACTGGGACTGGGACTGAGCTTCTCTCTTTCACTGCAGAAACAGACTTTTCCCACTGACCTTCTAAGTTTTCTTTGGTGTTTTGTGGGTTGAGAGTTCTGGAAACTGCCACAGCTGCCCATGATTCAGTCTTCTGAGGCCTGCTTCCGGTTTGCTGCAGCTTGCGCACCCATGCCAAACTGCGTTCCTCTCCTAGCCTGGCGAATATACCTTTCTGATCAACCTTCTGGGTTTTCTTGGGCTGGAAATTTGTTTCATTCTGTCTTTTTGTGGGTTCTGCTCTTTAGAATTTGTTTAGAACCATTTTTTTACAGGTATTTGGAGGGGTTTGGAGGAGAGCTCAAGCAAGTCACTGCTTTCACTCTGCCATCTTGGCTCCACCCCTCAATTACTTTTTATTTCTATTGCAATCATTCTTGCATAGGTCTGTATGATTGCAATAGATTAGTAACTTTCTCCAATCTTTTGCTCAACCATAGCTAAATTAGGCTTCCTCATACACAGACTAGATACCACTTCTTCTCACAAAACCATTCAATGTCTCCCTATAATTTATTGAATAAAAGGCCAAATGCCTTAAGCTGGCATTCAAAGCTTTCCATGATCTGGTGCCACCTTATTCAAGTTTAGTTCACACTTCTCTCCTACATATGCTAATATTCTCTGGCCACATCATATTACTTTCTACCCTCCTAATGAACAGTTGTTCTTTCCACCCCATGACTTTCCCCATTGCAGTTATGATATATTGTGGATTGGCACACAAAATTAAATGGGAATTTTTGGAGAGTTTTGTGGAAGCCACAGATGACACAAAGAAGCCAGCAGACAAAACAGAAAAAGTTTAGAAACTCAGAAATGCATAAAATACATGTATAGAATTGTATAATATCAACATATTTTATCTTTTAATACCATAATAATTCAAACTTCTTTTCTGATACAGAGGGCCAAAAATTTTTGTGTGGATTTTCCAGATTATAGGCGTGCTGCGCCCCTAACACCTGCAATGTGGAAGAGATAACTGCATTTTGTACTTTGCCTTTTGCTCCCATTGTACTTGGTCCTATGAATATCTTCCCTCTATTTCTACTTGTTGAAAACTTATTGAATCTTTAAGACTCAGTTCAAATGTCATTGTTTCCACAAAGACCTCCTTGATCTTTCAACTAGGTAGTGTTCTTTTCCTCCTTGGATCTTATGTAACATGTTCCTTCTAGTTCTCTTGCACACTTACTATGGTCCTTTTGTGTCATGAGAATTACTGTATGTACTCTATCTCCCTATTAGACTGAGTTTCATGAGGGTAAGGGCTATGTCCTATTGCTCTTCGTATCTCCTTCAACCCAAGTACAGTGTTCTTCACATAGATGGGTAGTTAATAATATTTATTGGATTAAATTGAATTAAAACTGATGAGACCTTAGAGAGCATTTCTTTTTGGGATATTTAAATATGAAGCTTGAGTGGACCTTGGAGATCATTCTGTTCAACCTCTCATTTTTACCAATAAGGAAAGGAAGGCCAAGAAAGGGGAAGTGACCTACTCTGAATCATTAGTCAATTGTTAGCTAAGTCTACACTAGATTTTAGGACTCTTGACCCTGATAGGTATCTGTCTGCTTAGCCACCTTGGGAAATACAATTAAAACTGACACCAAGTTACTTTCTAGTTATTTTGATTAGGTTGTGTGTGTGTGTGTGTTGGGAGGAGAACTCCTTACACTATTTGTCTGTAGTCAGAATAAAAGGTTTTAGGAAAAATGGGCTCTGAGTCATGTGCCTAGATTGGAGAGACTTTTCTGAATTTTTCAGTTTGGAACTTTTCAATTTCAAACTAATCATTTCTTTAGAAAATGATAGTATTGTGCTCATTGGTCACCCCTCAGAGAATAGTGGGCCCCAGTGCTTCATTTACCTGGATTGTAGAGATAGTTTATGGCTGTTAACAGGGCAGGAGCTTCTTATTTCAAAACCCACCAAATAAAGGAGAGGGGAAATGACATTATTGTTCCTCTGCTTTGATGTGGAGAGTGGAAGGCAGTAAATATCTCTGAAGGCATTTGAGGAGTAATCATATATAGCAAGAAGGAACATGACCAGAAACATGGGACCTGAGGAGAGTGGTAGTAGTGGGCTGTACTTCAGGATAATATTTTAAAGGCTATGCTCTTTCTGGGCTTGCTCTCTTCATCTCATCTCCTAGACTCTAGGACCTAGAGAGATGTAGCAGCCAGGAATATCATGAATCATCATCCTTACTTCATAAGATCACAGATTTAGAATTGAAAAGGATTTCAGAAGCCACCTAGTCCAATTTTTTCAGGTAATGAAACTGAGGCCTAAGGAGGTTATATGACTTGCTTAAGATCACGTGGATAGGAAATAACTATATAATGATGATAGTAATAACACCTAGACACTGGTTTCACCTCTGTTTTCCACCAACAGACAAGATACATTTTGGTATGCTCGTGTGGAAAGATGTTTTTTTTTGGTGGGGTGGTAGAAAGGACTGTAAGCTTCTCATATTGGCAGTGCTCTAATGAGATTCCTATGCCAGAAGTCTCTACCAAATGACTAGCTTTCACAGTGTAATATATTTAGTACCAATAATGGAGCAGGCTTGAGTCTAAGAGTCATTGTGGAGTGAGTAACCACCGCAGCTGCCCAGTTATTAGAGAACTGGTACATCATGTTGTTATATATCTTTATGAAGACTGTTGGTTTTGGGGGTGGTATCTATGGTCTGTGTTAAGGACACCTCTGAAAGACCTTTACACAGTGCCGAGGACTCTTGGATGTAGCTGATATGTTATGTAAGCTGGTTGAAACCTTGAGACCTTCTCAGGTCCCTAAAGAAATACTGGGAAAGAGGGTACTTGAGAAAAAAAGAAATAGTTATAAAACCTCCATTTCTGACCAAGAGTTGCTGAATTACATCAGGTGTCTCACAAAGAATGCAGGCAGAATGTGTATTATATAAGGAGACAATTGGGGAGTGAGACCTCCCTCCCCTTCCGCTAGAGAACCCATGCCACAGAGGCTGGAACTCAACCCTTATATTACAGGACAGTGGACCCAAGGTTATCAGCTCACTTACAGAGGGTGAATAGGATAATGGGATAAAAAAGGGTTACAGTGGATAAGTGCCCAGATTATTTGACTAGTAACTGGTTTCACAGATAATGCCTTCAGGGTAGCTGACAAAGGTCCCATGCATGTAGGCTATCAGTGACTGCTAGTGAACACCTGTGTGCTAACTTTGGTTAGGATGGCACCCAGAAATTAGAGGGTATGTAAGGCATATCATGTTTATCTTTAATACATGATATTATGTAGTATGTACCTACAAGTAATGTTATGTAGTATGTACCTGTATAAGATCTGTGGTTTTCTATGTGCCTCCCCTGAACTGCAGCATAATTGCTGAGAGCATTGTAAACTCATCCGAGCAGATACTCGGAATAGCTCTTTCTGGCCTCAGAATCTCCACAGAGTCAGGAGGGAGAGATTGGGGTAACAGCGACTATGGAAGAAATGAAGGCTCGGTAGAGAAATCAGGAACGCTATGTTGGGGTTAGGGCAAGCCCAGCCTTTCTCCCAACCATCTTGGCCCCAAGGCGAGGAAGGGAGGGAAGCGGACCTGTTTAGGATCAGGCCAGGTAGCGGCACCACTTTAAAGACGCTTTTCACAGCTTGTCTTTAGGCAGTTAGAGGGGGTTTCCACTAGCTATACCGTCCTTGATGAGGGTCAGGTGTAATCTAAGAAACTGGAGGAAGCCTCTGCCCAGAGATCAAGACAGCAGAGGACAATAGGTTAAAAGTGCGCAGCTTGCGGCGGCTGGATCGTAGAAGGTCGAAGGCTCCAGACCAGGAGAAAAGAGAGGGACGAACTGCCGAGACCCTGATCATTCACAGGGATCAAAGGCCAATCCGGCCGGTAGAAGATGCCTGGCTGGGCCCGAACAAGCGAGGGTAAGGACCGAAACTTTTCCACTAGAACAGAAAAACAGATGCACTCAGACTCTCACTTCCCCCAATATTAGAAGGTAACCGTAGCTGGCCGAAGAAGAGAGCACAACCATCGAAGAACAGTTGGGAAGGGAAAGGTCGCCCAGAATTATGCTCCACGATTTTCTTCACGCCGGCAGGCTCCTGAGCTACCTGGACCAGTATCTCAGTTTCCCATTTTTTCTTAGGCTCTGAGGAGATGGGCGTATCCCTGATGCTCCCTTCCCTGGGAAGAAAGCACAGAAAGGTGGCGCTTGCTCCAAACTCGCCCGTTACAGTTTCGCCTTCGCCCAGACTATGACTCAGGAGGATCTAGTCTCGCTCGGCAAACTCTAGAATAGGTATTTAGAGCTTCCCATTGGGGGCGGGTCCTGCTGAAATAGGAGCCTGGAGCGACCCAAATCAGGCAGGGAGGAACCCAGAGGAGGGCCGAGTAGATTTCTTGGGGGAAGAGGAGCATTACTCCCGTCTTAGCCACCTGAAAAGAGGAATTAGCAGCCATCAACTCTGTCTTTTCAGTGACACTTGTAACGATGCCAACGACTAGCCAGCATGCTGTGGCTAGAGAAGGGCTGGAGGCCTTATTTCCCTTATAGCCTATCACCCACTGTGGTATTCTTGGTATTCCTCATTGCCTCGGAGTCGTCATTCTCAGTCTCTGCATTGATGGGTAGTGGAGTGGGAAAAACATGGGATTTGGAGTCAGAAAATCTCAGCTTCATAATTATCCCTTATTTGACTTTAGTTCATTTCACATCTCTAGGTTTCACTGTCCTCATTTGTAAAATGAAAATGTCCTTCACAATTCAGTTGTCCCTTGTAAAATGAAACCCTTTAATTCCTCCCCAAAACTACTCTGAAAGGGATCTCATCCACCTCAAATTCACCTTATCACTTTGCCTACATCTCTACTTTGCAATTATATCACTTCCTCCATATATGCCTTTTTTTAAATTAGTAAGCATTTACCACCCCTCCTTGAAAAAAGAAAAAAAAAAGAAATAAAACTTTTTTTTTAAACAAATGCACATAATTAAGCAAAACAAATTCCTACTCTGTCAGGAGGTAGGTAATATTCTTCACCATTAGTTCTCTGTAATCATGGTTGATCAGAGTTCTTAAGTCTTTCTTTCTTTTTTTAACCATATTATTTATGCATCTGCCCTTTTACTCTAACTTCTGATTCCTGTTTTGCATATTTAAGCATGGTGATTTACACAAAGTAGCTACTTAATAAATATTGACTTTCTGAGGGGCTTCTAGGGTCTTTAATGGAGCCTGATTGTGATGGGGTTAGGAAATCAGTCTAACTTTGGTGTCTTCTGATTTAGGGTTGTTGGGGGGATGGGAGGAGGCATCCACAGTTCTTCTGAGATCTGAGGACTTGCAGCATAGAGCAAGCTCAGAATGTGGAATGAGGGTGACTCCCCCATCCCAAGGTAGGAGATAATGCCTAAAGAATCCACAGGAATCTATGACTACTGGCACCAGTGAAAGACACTGAATACACTATTAACTCAAGGTTAGAAACCTTTCTGGCAAATCCAGGGACTTTGTCCCATGTATCACTTTAGCTGTTAATGAATGAATGTGTTACTGACAGTAGATAACAGTAGGTACCTATTCTTCCCCTGCCCTCCCCCCTACCTTGAGAGCCACATTCCACTTTGTCTTACTCTGACTCAGACTCATCTAATGGACCAAGGGCCAGGGCTTGAGAAAACCATCTTTTCTCAAGATGTTTATCTTCTTAATGGGAACATTTTTCTGCTGAATTCATTTGGGTATAGTATGTTCCTTTCTGGCATAATAATGGATGCATCTTATGTATCCAAGGTGGTTCATCTGTGATAATTATCTTATATTTCTTCTACCCTTTGTGGTTAAGATCCTTGAAAAGACCATCTACAATAGGTACCTCCACTTTCTGTCTTCTCACTCTCTTCTTAGCCCCTTACAATCTGGTTTCTGACCTTGTTCTATTAAATTTGTTGTCCCCAAAGTTATCAATGATCTCTTAGTTGCCAAATCCAATGGTCTTTTCTCAGTCCTCTTCTCCTTGACCTCTCTGCAGCCTTTGCCACTGTTGATCACTCTCTCCTCCTTGATATTCTCTTCCTTCTAGGTTTTTGGGCCATCACTTTTTTCTGGTTTTTCTTCTATCTATAAGACCACTCCTCAGAATCCTTTGCCGAATCCTCATACAGATCACAGCCTCTTACTATAGGTGTACTACAGGGCTCTGTCCTGGGCACTCTTTTCTTCTCCCTCCATACTACCACACTTGGTGATCTCATCAGGTCCCAAGGATTTATTTGCCATCTCTATTCTGATTCACAAAACTACCTATCCTACCCTAACCTCTCTACTGACCTTCAATCTTGCATCTCCAACTGCCTTTCAGACATTTCAAACTGGATGTCCATCAGACATCATCAACTTTTCCCCTAAACTCTTCCCCTCCTCCATATTTCCCTGTTACTGTTAAGGGGACCACCAGAGACCCAGGCTCAGAACCAAGGTATCACCCTCAATTCCTCACTATCTCTCACCCTCTATATACAATCTTTTGCTGAGGTAAAAGGTCAATTTCACCTTTACACCATCTCTCCAATATGCCTCCTTCTTTCCTCTGCCATTTGGCCAATTGTACTCTTTAAGGAGTTGTTTTCTTCAGTGGATTTTTGTATCTCCTTTTCCATTTGGCCAATTCTACTTTTTAAGCAGTTTTCCTGGCTATTGACTCTCTTTTTCATAATTCTCTTGCATCACTCTCCGTTTCCCAATTTTTCTTCTGTCTCTCTTATATGATTTTAAGTTCCTTTTTGAGCTCTTCCATGAGATCTTTCTGGGCTTGAGACCACTTCCTGTTTTTTTTTGGGACTTTTGCCCACAGATATTTTGACATTGTTGTCCTCTTCTGAATTTGTATCTTTGTCTTCCCTGTCTATGGTCAGATTATTTCTTTTTTCTGCTCATTCCCTCATCCCCTTTTTTTAGCCTTTTTCCTTTCTTCTAAATGTGAGCTCTGCTCCCAGGGTGGAAGGGGCACTGCCTTGGGCTTCTTATGCCAGTGGCTGCAGGCCCTGGCTATTCACTTGATGAGGCCCTGATGTTGCCCTGAGTCCCACGGGGGACCCTCCTGTATCATGCTATGCTGCAAGAGTATGGTGGGGATTGGCAGTGCTGTTAGAGGCTGTAGGAGCCTGGTAGCTTACTTGGTACTGAGCTGGGGCCCTAGTAGTGGTGTCTGATATGTGCTGAGGCTCAGTGTGGTGTTTCTGCATTTCCCAGTAGCTAAGCTGAAGCACATGCAGTCTAGCCTCTGGAGGCTACCTGTTTGCCTATGGCTAAGCTGAAGTGTGGTAGGGTGGTGTTGGCTGGTGCCTACCTGTTTTTTTTTTTTTTGGCTACATTGAAGCACATGGTGGTTCTTAGAGCTGGAGTTTGTGGGTTCCCCTGGCTATGCTAAGGCATGTGGGGGGTCCTGGTGTTGGTGTCTGCCTACTCTACCACACTGGAGTTCAGGATCTCCCACTAGTTTACTGAGGTGTGGCTTGCTGCTGGCTTATTAAAATGTTTCCCAATCCTGGGCTGCATTCCCCTTTCACCTGAGTGAGATGAACCTTTCTTGCCCATCCTCCAAGTTTCTTGGGCTAAAAAAAGTTTCACTCCATCTTTTTTGCTGGTTCTGCTGTTCCAGGTTTTGTTTTAGGTCTCTACTTTATAGTTGTTTGGAGGTGAATAGGGAGGAGTTGCAGCAGTTTACTGCTTACTCCGCCATCTTAGCTCCCAGAAGTTCTAGCAAAAAGGGCAACTTTTTATAGGTTTCACCTCTGTAAAGCTCTAGATGGCACAAAAGAGAAATTGCTGAAACCATAAAGCCTTTATTGAGACAATCAAAAACTAGAAGCCAAAGTCTTCTTGTCAGTTGACAGCTCTTGCTGTTCTCCTCTAACAGCTGCAACAAATTACTTCCATTTCCCTGCTATTGTGATAATCATATAATTTCTTTTTTTATTGATATGGCCAATTATGCTGATAGTTTTTCTAATATTGAGCCAACCCTGCATTCCTGGTATAAATTCCACCTGGCCATAGTAAATGATCCTTCTGATATATTATTTTAATCTCCTTCTTCCTATTTTGTTTAAAATTTTTGCATCAATATTCATAAGGGAAATTGATTTATAGTTTTTCCCCCTCTGTTTTAGCTCCTCCTGGTTTGGGTATCAGTGCCATATTTGTGTAATAAAAGAAATTTGGCAGGATTCCTTCCTTGCCTATTTTTCCAAATAATTTAGATAGTATTGGAATTAATTATTCTTTAAATGTTTGGTAGAATTCACCTGTGAACCCATTTGATCCTGGGGATTTTTTCTTAGGGTGTTCATTAATGGTTTGTTCATTTTCCTCTTCTAAGATGGGGTTATTTAGGCATTATATTTCCTCGTCTGCTAATCTGGGTAATTTATATTTTTGTAAATATTCATCAATTTCACCTAGATTGTCAGATCTATTGGGCAAAACATTTCCTAATGATTGCTTTAATTTCTTCTTCATTATTGGTGATTTTACCCTTTTCATTTTTCATACTGGATATTCAGTTTTCTTTCCTTTTTTAAATCAAATTAACCAATGGTTTATCTATAGTATTGCATTTCCCCTCATAAAACCAGTTCCTAGTTTTATTTATTAGCTCAATAGTTTTCTTACTTTCAATTAATCTTACCTTTGGTTTTCAGGATTTCCAATTTGGTGCTCAGTTGGGGATTTTGAACTTGTTCTTTATTTAGTTTTTTTAGTTGCATGCCCTATTCATTGATCTGTTCTTTCTCTATTTTGTTGATGTAAAAATTTAGAGAAATCCATTTCCCCCTAATTGCTGCTTTGGCTGCATTCCATAAATTTTGGTATGTTGTCTCCTTGTTACCATTTTCTTTAATGAAATTATTGATTATTTCTATGATTTTTTCTTTGACCCACTTATTCTTTAGGATTAGATCATTTAGTTTCCAATTAATTTTTAATCTATTTTTCCACTACCTTTTGTTGAATGTAATTTTTATTGCATATTATCTAAAAAAGGATGTATTTAATATTTCTGCCTTTTTTACATTTGATTTTGAGGTTTTTATGCCCTAACACATGGTCAAGTTTTGTGTAGGTGCCAAGTACTGCTGAGAAAAAGATATATTCTTTTCTATTCCCATTCAATTTTCTTCAAAGGTCTGTCATATCTTACTTTTCTAAGATTCTATTCACATCTTTAGTTTCTTGTTTCTTTTTTGGTTGGATTCATCAGGTTCTGAGAGGGGACAGTTGAGGTCCCTCACTAGTATAGTTTTGCTGTCTGTTTCTTCCTGTAACTCACTTAACTTCTTTAAGAATTTGGATGCTATACCACTTGGTGCATATATGTTTAGTATTGATACCACTTCATTGTCTATGGTACCTTTTTTAGCAAGATGTAGTTTCCTTTCTTATCTCTTTTAATTAGATCTATTTTTGCTTTTGCTTTGTCTAAGATCAGGGTTGCTATCCCTACTTTTTGTACTTCAGCTGAAGCACAATAGATTCTGCTTCAGCTCCTTACCTTTATTTACTCTGTGTGTGTCTCTCTCCTTCAAGTTTGTTTCTTATAAACCACGTATTGTAGGATTCTGGCTTTTGATCTACTGTTTTATGGGACAGTTCATCCCATTCACATTCACAATTATGATTGTTAAGTGCATATTTCCCTCCATTCTATTTTTTTCTCCTGTTTGTCCTCTCTCTCCTTTCATTCTTTCCCTTCTTACCAGTGTTTTGCTTCTGTCCTCTTCGTCCCCTGATCTGCCCTCCCTTCTGTGAGTCCCCACTTAATCTTACTTAATTAAACAAAATCAAAAGAATGGAAAAAAAATAAAAGAAAATGTACCTCATTGGAAAAACAATGACTTGGAAAATAGATCCAGGAGAGACACTATCAGAATCATTAGACTAGCTGAAAGTCATAATCAAAAGGAGGAACTGGATATCATACACCAAGAAATTATTAAAGAAAATTGTCCTGATAATCCAGAAACCAAAAGACAAAATAGACATTGAAAGAATCCACTGATCACCTCCAGAATGAGATCCCTAAATGAAAACTCCATGGAACCTTATAGCCAAATTTCAGGACTACCAGGTCAAGGAAAAAATACTGCAAGCAGCCAGAAAGAAACAATTCAAATATCAGGGGGCCACAATGAGGATTACATAGGACTTAGTAGCTGCAGCATTAAAGGATCAGACGTCATGGAACATGATATTCCAGAAAGCAAAGGAACCTTACTTAATCTTCTTCCCTCCTACTTCAACTGATTGTGTTTATTATTCCCTTTTTGAGCTAATTCTGATGAGAGTAAGGTTCAAGTGATGCCCACTTCCCATCCTCCTATTTCCCCTCCCCTGTAATAGGTCTTTTGTGCCTCTTCATGTTAAATAATTTACTCTGTTACCTCTCACTTCCTTCTGCACCCAGTGTATTCCTCTTTCTCATCCCTTAATTTTTATTATGTCATCGTCTGAAATTCTAGTTCCATTATTAGTGATATAGTTTTTAAGAATTACAAGTATTGCCTTTCCATGTAGGGATGTAAACAGTTTAGCCCTATTGAATCCCATGTTTTCTTTTTACCTTTTTATGTTTCTCTTGAATCTTGCTATAGAAAATCACATTTTTTTTTTTGTCCAGCTCTGGCCTTCTTCTTATGAAGGCTTGAAATTCTTCTATTTCATTGAGTGGGCATTTTTCCTTTGAAATATTATGCTCAATTTCACCAGATAGGTGATTCTTGGTTCTAGTCCTAGCTCCTTTGCTTTCTGGAATATCATGTTCCATGACGTCTGATCCTTTAATGCTGCAGCTGCTAAGTCCTATGTAATCCTCATTGTGGCCCCCTGATATTTGAATTGTTTCTTTCTGGCTGCTTGCAGTATTTTTTCCTTGACCTGGTAGTCCTGAAATTTGGCTATAAGGTTCCATGGAGTTTTCATTTAGGGATCTCATTCTGGAGGTGATCAGTGGATTCTTTCAATGTCTATTTTGTCTTTTGGTTTCTGGATTATCAGGACAATTTTCTTTAATAATTTCTTGGTGTATGATATCCAGTTCCTCCTTTTGATTATGACTTTCAGCTAGTCCAATGATTCTGATAGTGTCTCTCCTGGATCTATTTTCCAAGTCATTGTTTTTCCAATGAGGTACATTTTCTTTTATTTTTTTTCCATTCTTTTGATTTTGTTTAATTGATTCTTGATGTCTCAGATTGTCATTAGATTCCATTTGCCCAATTCTCATTTTTAAGAAATTATTTTCATCAGTTAGCTTTTGTATTTCCTTTTCCATTTGGCCAATTCTACTTTTTGAGGAATTGTTTTCTTTTTCCAAGCTCTTGACTCTTTTTAATAATTCTCTTGTATTGCTCTCATTTCTTTTCCCATTTTTCTTCTTCCTCTTTTATTTGATTTTTAAATTTCTTTTTGAGTTCTTCCATGAGTTGTTTCTGGCCTTGACACCAATTCCCATTTTTGGGGGGCTTTGCCCATAAGTATTTTGACGTTGTTGTTCTCTTCTGAGTTTGTGTCTTGATCTTCCCTGTTACCATAATAACTTTCCTTGTTCAGATTCTGTTTTTTGTTGCTGTTTTTTACTCATCTTTTCCAGCCTTTTCCCTTACTTTTAAATTTGAGTTCTGCTCCTGGGGTGGAAGGGGCACTGTCCCAAGTTTCTTATGCCAGGGGCTTCAGGTTCTGGCTGTGGTGGTGCTTCACTGATGTTTCCTTGAGGTGCATGAGGGGCCCCTTGTGCCTGGTGCTGCACTGAGGGGGTGGGGTGAGGAGTGGCTGGTATTGCTGGAGGCCACAGGAGCCTGGCAGCTTGCCTGGTGCTAAGCTGACTCCCATGGAGGGTCTATCCCAGTGCTTGTATTTGCCTGTGTGCTGAGGCTGTGGGGTCCTGGATCTGGTGTCTACCTTTGTGGGGGGTATGGGTGTTGGCATTCTGTGTGTTTGCCTGACTATGCTGGGTTATATGAGGAGTTCAAGCACTGGCATCTGCCTGTGCCTGGAGCTATACTGAAGCATGTGGCAGGCACTCATGCCTTTTTGCCTGGCTATGCAGAGGCACCTGGGGGGCAGGGTTAGTGTCCCAGGACTGGTGTCTGCCCTTTGCCTGGCTATGCTGAGTGTGTTGCTCAGTGTTGGCATTTGCCTGCTCCACTGCACTGGGGCTCAAAACCTCCCACTGGCTGGCTGAGGTGGGGCTTGGTGCTGGCTTGCCCAGATGCTTCCTATCCTGGACTGCACTCCCCTTTTACCTGAGTGAGACAGACCTTTCCTGACCTTCCAAGCTTCTTGGGCTGGAAGATTTTTATCACCCATCTTTTTGCTGGTTCTGCTGTTCCAGGATTCCTTGTTGAGTTGCTATTTTATGGTTATTTGGAGGTGAGTATAGTAGAGTTAAGGCAATTTCCCGCTTAGTCTACCATCTTGGCTCCTGGAAGTCTCTAATATAATTCTTTTTGTTTATTAAAAATCCTTATTCTGCCTTCAAGCATCAAAGTGTCTCATGTGAATATAGCAGTTTTTAAGACAGACTGTACATTACATCATACTACCCTAGAAAATCAAAGAAGACTCTAATATTGGAAACATCAGCTGATACAGATGATAGCTGAATTATAAAAGGTAAGTTCTCCTATTTGGGTCCAGTGCTAATTGTTATGCTGCTGTTATCCCTGTGGCCAGTTATTCAACTAAAGGGCCTAGTTTGTTTAGTAGAAAGGGAAGAAGTATCTTCCTACCCAATTTCTTCCTGGCATAACCTAGACTCTATATTTGTCTTTCAAATGTTGTACTTGTTTGCAACTACACACTTATACACCTTCTTTATGTAGACAAAGATACAGCCTGGGGGAAGACTGCTCAGTTTTCCTTCAGTGTATAGTTCATTTTCTGAAGTTGTAGGGGTCTATGATGGAGTTCTCAGGAAGTCTAAAGAAGGCAGGTCTTGAGAACTAAGTTGAAATCAGTGGTTAATGAACAGCCCCCAGTTTGTGCTGGAGATCTGGGTAATGAGAGGTATAGAAAATCAGACCAACTTTTAGAGCAGAGGTAGGCTGCTAGCTCCAGATTCTGAGCAATGTCCAAAATACAGGGGAAAAAGTATTCTCTAATGATACTTGGAGGTCTACTCTTTCTGTATGGATAGTCTAATCCATATTGTAGTATGTATGTTCTTGTAATGGTTTCAGCAGATTAAAGCTAGATGGGGAGATACAATAATCTTTTGCTGAGGGCTGAAACTGGTGTATTTTGGAAGGCATGATTAGGCAGCTATAGCCATGTTCACCTAAGATAATGTGGGGAAAGTAGAAGGTTGATAGAATAAGGACAGGCACAGGGACAAGGGCAGACACTAGATCTGTGATTTCACTGGTAGGGAGAACTCTCAGCTGAAGAAACTCCCAATGCAGGTTGAAACCTTTTCTGTGTAGAGTCAGTTTATAGTCTTAGACAGTCCTCTAGAGAATTGAGAGAGTAAGGGTCACACAGTCAGTTGTGTGAAGCCAGAATTGAACCTAGATCTTTTCTTATTCCAAGGCCTGCTCCTAGTGATTTAAAACTCAGATGTAAAGTGATCACTGCAGGCTGAATATTTACTTAGAAAATCACCAATTAACATTATATTGCATTATATTTTTTATTTATTTTGTTGAACCTTTCCCAGTTATATTTTAATCTGATTCAAACCACACTCAGCCAGGATGCTCGTTTGACACCTCTGGACACCACGCTGACTCACTTCATAATTAGCAAGTTTTAAAACAAACTTGCAAGGTCAAGCAAAATGTATTCCCAAATTATTCATGTCATATGTATGTCACACTTACTAGCTGTGTGACCCTGGGCAAGTCGTTTAATCCTGTTTGCCAACATCTGTAAAATGAGCTAGAGAAGGAAATGGCAAACCCAGTCCAGTATCTTTGCCAAGAAAATCCCAAATGGGGTCATGAAGAGTTAGACATGACTGAAAAATAATGAAATAATAATCACCACCACCACAACCACCACCTCCACCCTACTACCACCACCACTGCTACTACTACTACTACTACTACTACTATTACTACTACTATTACTACTACTACTACTACTACTACTACTACTACTACTACTACTACCACCACTACTACTACTACTACTACTACTACTACTACTACTACTACTATATGGTTATATAATATGATATGATTATAGATGTTTTTAGCCATGGTTAAGGTCCTGGGATGTTTTATTCTTGGTTAGGATAGGGTTTACTTTTCAAGAGTATGGCCTAGGCCCATAGTCTTTTTCAGGGAATTCTTGAATTCCTTATTTCTGAGGCAATAGATTAGTGGATTCAAAATTGGAGTTGCAACAGTGTATATGGCTGAAATCAGTTTGTTGGAACTTCTTTGGTCAATGGCCTGGGGATGGACATACATGAAGATTAAGGCTGTATAGAAAATGGTCACAACAATGAGATGGGAAGCACATGTAGAGAAGGCTTTCCAGCGGCCTGTGGATGATGGGATTCGGATGACAGTTGAAGAGATGTAGCCATATGACAGCATGGTGGAAATGAGTGGGAACACCAGGATGATGAACCCCAGGACAAAGTCTACAAGTTCAGCTGTTGAGAAGTCTGTGCAAGCTAGTTTCAGGATAGGGGAGACATCACAGAAAAAGTGGTTAATGACACTAGAACCACAGAATGTGGCATGAGAGATGAAGTAGACCTTGATCACAGAGATGATGAAGGCAGTTGCATAGGAAAAGGCCACCAGCTGCATACATAACCTTGTGGTCATGATTACTCCATACTGGAGTGGGTAACAGATGGCCACATAACGGTCATAGGCCATGGAGGCCAGAAGGACACACTCAGTACAGACAAGAGAAATGAAGAAGTACAGCTGGGTCATGCATCCAACAAAAGATATGTTTTTTTGCTGAAAGAGAAAACCACTCAGCATCTTGGGAATGATATCAGAGACATACCAAACTTCTAGGAATGACATGTTGCTCAGGAAATAGTACATAGGTTTATGAAGGGAGGTGTTGGCCCAGACAGTGAAGATGATAGTGAAGTTTTCCATCAAGACAAAGAGATAAACAAAAAGGAAGAGAAGAAAAAGCAGATACTGGAGCCATGGGGCCGTGGGGAAGCCTAGGAGAAAGAATTTGCTGATGTTGCTGATGTTCTTTCCTCTCATTCTGATTCACTTGAGGGTTCCAGATCTGCAAAATAAAAATAATCATAAATAATGTAGAATACTGAAGGTTAGGTGGTCAGAAGAGAGGATCAATGAGAAACCCTCTGCTATGCTTTGTTCTTGTTATCAAAGTCCAAATATCTGGGTCATATGATCGGGGGAAAGAGTTTCCCCCTATCCAGGGATTTCCTTCTTTATTGGCAGATGCCATTCCTGCCTTCAGTACTGTATGCCATTATTATGTCAATTTACTCCCAACAAATACTGTATTGCAGTTTGCCTACCAGTGCATGTGGGAGATCATACAGTTTCAACAAGTGGTTCAAACCTCCAAAATAATCAGCCTCTCTACAGAAAATATCTGAGGCACTAAAAGGTGCAAATTCTTGGCTGAGAAAGTGTTTGAAGCAGCCATATAGCATGCAGGATTCCTCTGATAAATATTTTTAATTTGACTTTTAATTTATGGAATAAAACATTTCCATAACATAGTACAATAGAAAAGATGATTATACATGAAACTGCAAATCTACTACACACAACTTGCTATTCCTTTAAAATATGCAACAAAATTATCATGTAAATTTCTTTTTTTTTCTTCCCAACACCCCTAGCCCTAGACCCTAGAGATGGCATACAAATAGTATGTATGTGTATGTGTGTGTGTGTGTGCAAAATTATTCTATATACACTTCTATTTATCAATTCTTTCTCTGGATGCAGATACTGTCTTCTTTCACAGGTCTTTTGTAGTTAATTTGGGTATTTATAATAGTCAAAATGACTTAGTTGCTCACAATCACTCTTAAAACTATATTGTTGTTACTGTAAACAATGTTCTCTTGGTTACACTCATTTTGCTCTTCATTATTTCATGCAAGTCCTTCCATGTTTTTTCAAAATCACTGAGCTCATCATTTCTTATAGCACAGTAGTATTCCATCACAACCATATACCACAACTTGTTCAGTCATTCCCCAATTGAAGGAAATCTCTGCAATTTCCAGTTCATTGCCATCACAAAGAGAGCTGTTATAAACATTTTGAATATATAGGTTCTCTTCCTTTTTCCCTAATCATCTTTGGAAATAGACCAAACAGTGGTATTACTGCGTGAAAGGGTATAGGTAGTTTAACGAACAATGAATTAGTGTCCCAATTTTTCCATATCCTCTCTAACATTTGTCACTTTTCCCTTCTATCAGTTTAGTAAATCTGGTAGGTGTAAAAGATATTTTGAAAGATATTTCAAGGTTGTTTTTAATCTACATTTCTCTATTCAGGAATGATTTAGAGCATGTTTCCCCTGTGATTATAAATTTTTTAAAAATTTCTTCATTAGAAAACTGCCTGTTTATATCCCTTGACCATTTATCAATGACTTGTATTCTTATAGATTTGACAAAGTTCTTCATATATTTTAGACATTAGACCTTAATCTGACAAAAATTTGTCCCCGGTTTTCTGCTTTCCTTCTAATTTTTGCCACATTTGTTTTTTTTTTTTGTACAAGCCCTTTTTAATTTAATGTAATTGCAACTATCCATTTTACAACTAATTTTGTTCTGTATCCCTTGTTTATTCATAAATTGTTCACCTATCCATAAATCTGATAAGTAATATGTTCCACGTTCTTCTAATTTTCTTGTAAAATCTCTCTTTATATCTAGGTCATGTAGCCATTTTTACCTTATTTTGGTAAATGGTGTAAAATATTGGTCCATTCTCAGTTTCTATCATACTGTTTTCTGGTTTTCCCAATTTTTTTTTTTACCAAATAATGAATTCTTTTCCCAAAATCTTAAGTCTTTACACTTGTCAAATACAAGGTTATTTTGTTTATTTGCTACTATAAATTGTATGTTTACTCTATTCCATTGATCTATCTTCCTATTTCTTAACCAGTTAGATAGTTTTGATAATTACTGCATTATAATACAGTTTAAATTCTGGATTAAGTAAGTACCTCCTTCCTTTACATTTTTTTCATTATTTCCTCGATATTCTTGCCTTTTCATTTTCCTAACTGAATTTTCTTATTAGTTTTTCTAGTTCAGTAAAGTAGTTTTTTGGTAATTTAATTGGGATGGCATTGAATATAAAAATTAGTTTGGGTAAAATTGTCATTTTTAATTGATATTTCTTCCTTAACAGGTGGAGCACTTCCAGAGTTAGTGGTTTTGTGAAAGTTTTTTATGGATCTATGTCCCTTGGAGAGTCCCAAAAGATTGGGCAAAGATACTTCAGTCAGTCACCTAGCTCATCTTTTGGGAGCTGGTTGCATGCTGTGGGGAGGTGATATTCCATCCAGTCAGAGGACTAGTCTCCTGCTTGACCCCAGAAAGTAGAACATAGAGCAGCAGGTAGGAATCATAGAAAAACATACTTAGGCTTGATATAAGGAAACACTTCTTAGTAGTTAGAATAGTCCTAAGGAGGAATGGGGCATTTGGGAGGTAGTACATTCCTTCTCTCTGGAGGTATTCAAGCATAGACTAGGTGACTACTTGTTGAATATGTTGTGGAATAGATTCTTGGTTAGGTATTGGTTGGAAAAGAAGGCTTATGAAGTCACTTCCAATTCTTAAAAAATAGGCCGGGTTTGGAATCTGAGAACCTAAAGTTCAAATATGGATCTATGCCCTTTCTAATCTGTGTTATTTAGGGCATGTCATCTCTCTAGGTCTCAGTTTCCTCATTCAAATACCAGGAACATTTAATGATGTGACCTTTAACGTCCCTTCCAGCTCTAAATTGAAATGATCTAAATCTAAATAATTTATGATCTTATGACTAGTTCATTATTACAGGTGAGGCTTTGGCATAGACCCCCAGTTTTCTACATGAAAGCTGCCTCATGACCCAGATTGTGGTCAATTGGATGTCAGTTCCTTGTTGGCAAAAACTTGCATTTTTCTTTGAATTCCAGTACCTGGTATAGTGCTTGGCATAAATGCTTGTTGAATATAATATAATATAATATAATATAATATAATATAATATAATATAA
>NW_020954564.1:19406862-19408480 GCF_900497805.2 Vombatus ursinus | reverse complement strand
ATATAATATAATATAATATAATATAATATAATATAATATAATATAATTGACCCACTTTCCCTGCCCTGAACTTTAAGACTTAGTTGACAGGAAATTAGATTTAGCTCAATAGTTTATGCTATATCCGAGAGAGAGTTTAAAATAGATATTTGATTTGAAGGTCACATCACAAAAACATTAAAAGAGATACAGTTCAGATATCTTTTCATAGCTATGACTAGGGGCAAAGTTCTTAACCAGAAAAGGGATAGAGGTGATCATAAAAGATAAAATAGATAATTTATTTTACATGAAATTGAAAGTCTTTCGCACAAATAAAATCATTGCAACTGGGACATGAAAAAAATCTGTAAATCAGGGGAAAATATTTACATCAGATATTGAGGCAGCATGGTATAACTGAAGACGTACAGTATTTGAAGTCAGGAGGTACAAATTTGACTCCTGACTCTACCACTCACTAGTTGTATGACTTTGAGCAAGTAATTTCACCTCTCTGGGTTTCAGGTTCCTTAACTATAAAATGAAGGTGCTAGATTAAATGGCCTTTAAAGTCCTTTCCAGCTCTCAGTCTGTGATCCTGTAATGTCTAATGACGGTCTGATATATAAAATATACAAGGAACTAAATATATAAGACCAAGAGTCATTCTCCACAAATGGACAAAAAATTTGACCAAATAATCCTATGAAGAAAAATTGCAAGGGATTAAAAATCATATGAAAGGCAACATAGTATAGTGAGTGGAGAACTGGATTGGGGTAGGAGGAAATGGGTTCAAGTTATGCCTCTGGCAATACTGTGTGTCTCTAGGCAAGTTGCTTAACCTCTCAGTGGCCCCAGGCAACTTTAAGACTATAAGTTGCAGGGAATGTGCTGATCTATACTGGCAGAACCTCCAACTTTGAAGGTTTCCTACATTGATGGAACCACAGGTCCTGATTCTATGAAACACATAATGGTACAAGGGAAACAGCATTGGCTTCAGGGTTTGAAGACCTGAATTCAAGTTGTACCTCTGATTCTTACTTGTGCAACTTTGAAGAAATCACTTAGCCTCTCTGGAACTCAGTTTCATTATCTGTAAAATGGGGAGTTGGAGTGGGTGTCATCTAAGATGTCTTCCAGATCCCAAACTCTGATCCTCTAAGTCTTAGAGTCTAAGATATCAGAGGAATTGGTAGTGGAGGTGATAGAAACATAGAAAAGGTCATCAGTGAGTCTATAGATCAAAGCATCACAGATTTTGAGCTGGAAGAGACCTTGGAGATCATCTAATTCAACCCTCTCATTTTGCAGATGAGGAAACTAAGGCCCAGAGAGGCTAAGTCACTTATCCAAGCTCATTCAAAAAGTAAACAGCAGAGCCAAGATTTGAATCTAGGTTTTCTGATTTCAAACATGGTCCTCTTTCTGTGGTTATAAGAATGTCTCAAAGGCCACCCTTTCCTCCCTTTAAATACTCCCATCTTTTCATATTTCTCTTATAAGTTTACTATTGTAAGGGACAGCTAGGTGGCGCAGTGGATAGAGCACTGGCCCTGGAGTCAGGAGGACCCAAGTTCAAATCCGGCCTCAGACACATAACACTTACTAGTTGTGTGACCCTGGGCAAGTC
>NW_020954564.1:19363779-19406852 GCF_900497805.2 Vombatus ursinus | reverse complement strand
GGCCTCAGACACATAACACTTACTAGTTGTGTGACCCTGGGCAAGTCACTTAACCCCCATTGTACAACCAAAAACCAAAAAAAAAAGTTTACTATTGTAAAAAAAAAATTGCCATTTGGAAGAAAAAGTTGTTCACCATCAAAGTTGCATTAAAGACATCCCATTTAAGGGAGCATAACACCCTACTCTTGTCCACACTGACCATAAAAACCTGTACTACCTTTTGCCTACCTGGCAACGCAATATACTACACATCTACTAGACTATATCTTACAATAGGTTTAACTTCATCTTAATTTATGTTCCTGGTCACTACATTCTGTAAGTAGAAACATTTTACAAAAACCCAAGTTTGATCATCAAACACATCAATCATCCCAACCAGCCTGTTTACAGACCATACAATTCTGCAGTCATGAGATAACAACTGGAACTGGTGAAGTTAATTTACCAGCAGCAGGCATGGGGCAATAATACTTGGGTCCAATTATCTGCCCTCCTATTGGATAGGGCACCTTTACCCAAAAGGAAGATCATTCTTAGATGATTCTTTTGGTCCTTTAAAACATTTCAATATGCTAAAATATTATTTACACATAACTTTTAAAATAATTAATCATAAAATAATTATTTATGACAAGTTACAATTTGACACAATAATTTATCACAGTAGCTGGCTATGAAAGCTTAACAAAGGACTGAAGACCAGATATCATCTCCCTCATTAGATTATGAGCCTCTTGAGAGCAGGGACTGTCTTTCTACTTTTCTTGATTTGCTTAAAAACTTTTAGAAACAAACTAATGCAATCAACACAAAGGTAATAAATTGTGAAAACATTTGTGACAAATATGACAGATTAAAAACTTGATATTTAAAGTGTATAAGGAATTGTTAAAAATGGATAGCTGTTGCCAACAACAAATAGTTGAAGAATATGGTCAATTTCTAAATGAGAAAACATTAATAATCACTTTAAAATGCTCAAATTTGCCAAATCAAAGAAATATAAATTGAAATAATTCTCAGGTATTACATCACACCCTTAATCCTAGAAAAAATGGTTAAAAGCAATGAAACTCAATATTGGTAAGGTTGTGGAGAAACAGGTTTATTCATTCATTGCTGGTTTTATTGCAAACTTGTAGAATCTTTTGATTGATCAAGCTGGCTGTGCTCAGTAAAAGTTACAAACGATAATCTACCCTTTAACCTAGTAATTCCATTATTAACAAAGTATTAACAAAAGTATTAACAAAGACAGATGAAAAGAACTACCTGTTCAAAGATTTTCCAGAGAAGCATTATATGCAATGGGCAACAAGATAAAACAAAACCAGAAAATATACAACAACAAAACTGGAAGCAACCTAAATGTCTAACATTAGAGGAATGACTGCATAAATCATGTCACATTAATATTCTTAATTCCTTTAAGAATGAGGACTATAAGGAATATAAGGAAATCTGAAAAAGTTTGTGAAATAATGTAAAGAAGACAAAGCAGAGCCAGAATAATAGAGCATACCTTAATTATTACCATAAAAAAGGAAAAACAAATGAGAAATAATGGACAAGAGAATCCCAAAGCAGATCTAGAGGTTATCATGATACTTTTATGCATTGAAATTAATTGATTTAAGTATAAATGCAGAGTGTAACAAAAATGCCTTAAGAGCTTAGAAATCCACTAAAACTTTTAGTTTAACGGTTGTTTAGTACTACTTGTTTGTTGTTATTTTTCAAGTGACCATATTAAAATTCAATAATCTTTCTAATAAGCATTTAATTAAGATGCAATATTGGAAAATGTTTGCTTTGTGAAGAGGAATTGTAACTTGGTTCCTTGTCTAAAAAAACAGGGATAATAAAGTTTACTCACTTCTTTGGGAAAAGGAAACATATATAAAAGAGGGACTCAGGAGTAAGTAACAGAGGATAAATACAAGAGCATTGCATGGTCTTAGCATCAGAAGAACTGGTGCTTAGCATGAACTGAGGTGGAGCAGCAAATAGAGTGCCAGGCCTGGAGTCAGGAAGACTCATCTTCCTGAATTCAAATCTGTCCTCAGATACATACTAGCTGTGTGACCCTGGGCAAGTCACTTCACCCTGTTTGCCTCAGTTTCCTCAAGTGTAAAATGAGCTGGAGAAGGAAACAGCAAACCACTCCAGCATCTTTGCCAAGAAAACCCCCAATGGGGTCGTGAATAAGACACATATGAACAACAAAAGAGTCAAATAGTATCCGAACTAAGACTCAGATCCATTTCTTCTGATTCATTCTAGTACTCTTCCCACTTTCATTACTTATCTTGGGCATCAACTTTCTATTGGACATTTTTATTCATTATTCTATATTTTATTATACTAAAAAGATTATTCAACTTAGGAAAGAAAACACAATAAAATAAGTTGATTAGTTGGCCTTATCTTTGGCACCCATTATGATAGCACATCTTCACCAAGCAATAATCCTGTCTTTTCCCTGATCCTCCTTTTCCCCCAATATAAGTATTTTTTAAAACCTTCTAGTTGTCCTTAAGTATTCCTTGCCAGTCATTTGTTGTTGTTGTTGTTGTTCAGTCATGTCTGACTCTTCATGGCTCTGTTTGGGGTTTTCTTGGCAAAGATACTGGAGTGGTTTGCCATTTCCTTCTCCAGCTCATTTTACAAAGAAAGAACTGAGGCAAACAGGGCTAAGTGACTGGCCCCGGGTCGCACAGCTGTCTGAGGCTAGATTTGAACTCAAGAAGTTCACTGCACCACATTTAAACTCCCTTTCAGGCCCTCTAAGTACCCCCAAGTCCCACTTTTCACTTCTGTAAAACAGATATAAAAATGTAATACCTGTCTCATAGGGCTGTTGTGAGGTAAAAACGAAAAAACAAAAACAAAAATAATTAAGTTCTACATAAATGTAAAAATTATCTTATAACCAAATGTTCAGGAGTCTGTGGAGTAGCTAATGGGGTGGGCAGGGGGAGATTCTGCCCCAAGCCACTATTAGATGGGATAGATAGCATGAGAGCAGCCTGGTGTTTAAGGCTGTCACGGTTTATCCTCTCTATCGCTGGTTCTATTGGCTGTATTACAGCCTGCAAACCTGATCATCCCCTGCTGTTCTCTGCTCTGACTCTGAATTCCTGTGCTCTTGAACTCACTCTCGATTTTATGCCCTCTGCCCCTATTATTTTTATGTTTAGACTCCAGATGTGATCCCACTCTAAATTGTTCCCTTTGCTCAAAGTTTCTATTTAGAGTTCTTGATTCTGAACAGTGTTTCTCAATCAGAAGGGCCTGACAGAAAGCACAAGATACAATCCCTGCCTCAAAGTGCTTACAATATACTTGGAAGAAGTGGGTTGAGAAAAAAACAATTAAAGACAATTATCAGAAAACATAGATAATATTTGTGCTGTTACATAACAACAGCAACAAAAACTAGCATTTATATAGTGCCTATTATGTGCCAGTCACTGTGGTAAGTGATTTACAAATATTCTCTCATTCTATTCTCACAACAGCTCTGGGAAGAAGGTGCTATTATTACCCCCATTTTACAGATGAGGAAACTGAGGCAGACAGAGGTGAAGTGACTTGCCAAGGTCATACAGCTAGTAAGTGTCTGAGGCTTGATTTAAACTCAAGTCTTCCTGACTCCAGGCCAGAAATCTATCCACTGCACTACCAGCTACCTAGAAAAACTGAGATTTTTACCCTCTGGATGCAGCAAGAAAGAGCTCCTGCTGGAAGAGCAACAGGAAGAAAATTTACATGAAATTTGTTTTTCAAAGGAAGGCACATTTATATTTTTGCCATCACAGTTGACTTAATTTAAATAAGTAAGTTTTTATACTTTGGATACTGGTGTCTATGCAGCAAAGCATTGAGTAAGCTTAGGACCCTATTGTAAAGCATGAGTTTAAAATTCAAACACTGTTGTGAATTTTCTAAAAGTATTTTTGTTTAGTCATGGATATTAAATGACTTTAATTCAAGGAGAGTACCTTGGCTGAAATAGAAGTACAATTAGTCTTAAAAATTAAAAAAAGACCTCAATTTATGAATTTGTTCCGGCCATTGATTTACCAGTAGAAGTGGAATGAACTGTCTCCTTTGTTCAAATGGGTGTAATTGTGGGAAGATGAATGAACATCTAACATACCATGCAGGCAAAGAGAATTAATTAGCTGAAAGGTTCTGCAGTTGGAACCCAGGGCAAGTCAGGAATCCACTTGCTCTAACTGAGAAGTTTGCAAACTTAATTAAGCTTGATCTGCACCTGACTGTCCATGATCCCCCCTCCACAAAATTTTTGGCAAGTGTGTCTCTAGTTCCTGCTTTGAAAACCTCCTAAGGAACTTAGAACCCTCTGAGAAGCCAGTCCTCTGGCCTAATAGGACAAACCTCCATATATCAGGCTATGTAGAATATGTCTAACCTAGATTCTATAAGACAAACTTCAAATATTTAAAGATTTTTGTCAACTATTCTCTCTTCCTTTCTTCCAGTCATAGTGGGAGAGGTGGCTCTCTTGATGGCAAAAGCTAAACTTATACTCATACTTTTCCAAGCTAGAACATTTCTCTCCCTGTCAATCCCTCTATGTTAAGTAAGAACAAAATCTCTAATCAAATGATCAATCACCTTCAGTAAATAAATGCTCAAGATCTCAGAGATAGACCTAGAAGAGAACTCAGGGGCCATCAAGTTACAGATGAGAAAACTGTGGCGCAGAGAGGTTAAGTGATTTGTCCAAAGTCACACAGGTAATAAGTGTCTGAGCCTAGATTTAAACACAGGTCCTTCAACTCCAGATTAAGTGATTTTCCCCACTAGACTATGCTGTCATTCCTTTTCTTCCCACATTGAACTCTAAGTCTCTTTAGAGTCTTCTGTCCTTGGTACCTACCTCAGTGCCTTACAAATAGTACACACTTAATCCATGTTTCTTTTTGTATTTCAATTTGATTTTGTTGCAGAAAGAATTGAGAAAAGTAGGGGCTATTTAACTGGGAGTGAGAGAGCAAGAGCACCTGGGGAAATGGGAAAGCAGGGAGAAAATAGTAGGAAAGAAAAGTCCCCCTCCCCCCAGTAGAAGGTAAGTTCCTTAAGAGCAGAGACCAAATTGTTTTTGCCTCTGTATTTCAAGGGCCTGCCGCTATGCCTGGAACTTTGTAGGAGGTTAATACGTGATTGCTGAATGGAATAGAATTAAACAATAATAGACTGAGAGCAAGAGGAAGGAAGAAAATAAGGGAAGGAGTAATCAAGCTAAGGAGAGAGGGTGGAGGAAGGAAAGGAAGGAGGGGAAAGATCAAAGGAAAGAAGAAAGACAGTAAAGGGGTGAGGAAGAGAGACAAAGAAGGATGGTGAAAGAGGAGTTGATGGACTGAGAAAGAAAAGCAATCATTGGGAAGAAGGAGAAAGAGACTGAGGAGAGAATAGGGGGATGAGGAAAGGATGTGGGGGAATACAATAATGAAATAATATCATGTCCTCCACTGCATCCCTGTCACTGTCCTTCCTTCCCTGAGTCTTCCAAACAACTCCTCTCCCCTGCTCCCCATATCAATTACAGGTCTTTTTTGCTTTTCATCTTTCAGTCTCAGTCAGAGTCATCTTCTTCCCCTCTCACATATGAAGGCCTGGAAAAGTGAAGTGTCTCCTGGAGATTCTGTTCCTTCCCCTTTAGGCCTAGAAACCTTCTTTCTTCCCTCTCTCTGAAGCCCAAGAGGCAAATTAGGGTTATTTCCATAAATACCATAACTTTAGACTAAATGACATGAATGGGATGTGGTCAGTACAGTGGGAAAAGCATTGGAATAGAAAACAGGATTTTGAGCCAAATCCTGTCAATATTTGTTTGACTGTGGCTAAGTTCCTTAACTTCTTTGAGCCTCAGTTTCTCCATTGGTAAAATGAGGAGATTAGCTTAAACGACCTCAGTGGTTCCTTCCAGCTCTAAATCTGTCATCTTGATTACTTATTGAAGCAAGATCAGAAGTCTCTGAGGGGTGCTTGATACAGAAATTATCTGTAATGTCCATTTCCACTGAAGCCTCCAAGTTATAATAGACAGTTCTCTAAACTTCTCTGTTCTTGTTGAGGGCACCCTCATTCTTCTGGTCACCTAAGTTGGAAATAGCAGAATCATCTTCAACTCTTCTTTCTCCTTGACACTCATCATCGATATTGGCCAAATCTTCCCATTCTATCTCCACAACTTCTCTCACATCTCTTCCCTTCTCTCCACTCACCCCACCCTCATCCCCATCACCTTTCACCTGGTCTGTTACAAAAAATTTCATGATTGGTCTCACTGATTCTAGTGTTTTCCTTCTCCAAAATGATGTCCTAATAAACCTACAAAATAATTTTCCTCAAGTAGAGCTATGATCACGTCACTCTTTTGTTCAAGAATCTTGAGTTGCTCCTTATTATCTCTAGGACAAAATACAAAGGGCCTTTAATGCCCTTCAGTTTGGTTCCGTCTTTTTTTTCTAGACTTATTTGATATCACTCTTCCTCTACTTTACGTTTCAGCCAATATTTGCTTTACCCAAACTTGGCATTCCATCCCCTGCATCTCTAACTTTCCACAGGCTGTGCCTCGTCCTTGGAATGTCCTACTTCCTCCTCACTATCTCTTAGAATTCCTAGCTTACTTCAAGGTACAGATCAGGTGCCCCCTCCTACAGAAAGCCTCCATAATTGTCAGTAGTACTTTCTTTCTCTCCTTAAACTATCCTTTATTTACTTATCCCTTTACATGTTTTATTCCTCAGTAGAATATAAACTTTTTGAAGCAGGGGTTATTTGACAGGTTTGCTTTTATATCCTCTTTGATTAGCATAGCCCCTTTCATAGATGAGGTATTGATAAATGCTTGTTGAATTGATTTGTACTGAATCCTCAGTTTCTGAAGCTTATTGGAAGTAAATTATTCAAGGGATTTAGATCTGCCTGAAGAAAATGGCAAAGGCCAGAGGGTCAGGAAGAGAAACCCCATCATCTGCCTTTCATTTCTCTTTCCTTTAGCATAAACATCTTTCATATAGTATCTTTACTGAAGATTGCCTGTACACCAGCTTAAATACATATATTTGCTTAAATAAAAATATATTTAAATATAGGCATATTTATTTAAGTATAAATATAGACATATTTAAGAATAAATACATTTAAAATTAAACAGAAATACATATTTACTTTAATATTAATACATATTTATTTAAACATAAACATGCTTAAAATTAAACATAAAATAATATTTGTTTAAATATATATTTAAAATTAAATATATTTAAAATTGAATACAAATTTGAGCATGATATAGTTAAATGTAAATATACATTTCATACATACACATAAATATATTCTATCTATCTATCTATCTACCCCCTATGAAGGTCACTAGGTAGTCTGGTTATTCAGGGTGGGCATATATGCTGTTCTTGAGCACAGGAAACAGACAACAGAATTTCTGGAATAGACATGCAGTGAGTGAATTTGTCAATCATTGGCCAGTATAAGGTTTCAGTGAATGGTTTTTCCCATGATTTTGAATGATAACAGAAGATTTTGATAAGGTTAGAGAATAATGCTAGGGGAACGGGATGGGATCTTACCTGTGGGACTCTGTGTGAACTTGTTTGTGATATCCTCCTACCAATTTCAGTGCCTCTTTCTTCACCCTGAGTCAGTTTGAGATATGACTCTGCCTGATCCCTGGGAAGCTATCCGATCTTGCTTGCTTCTTAAGAATTGATTGTCTCTTACAAGTACTTGACAGATAATATGACCTAGCCCAACATGACCCATAGAGTGAAGGAAACAAGAAAAGTTTGGCAAATTATGGCCAATTAACTTTAACTGTTGCTAAAGAAGATGCTTTTTCTATTGGAGTTTGGGGACTCTTAAAGCCCAATTCCCTAGGCTGCCCAGATGTGAGTCTGCCAAGCTGCCAATTAGAACAGAAACGTTATGACCAAGATTAGGCTATTCCATCAGGAGTCTCTGGGGATTGGAACAAGACATTATGTTGACTTGGAGGCAGTCACAACAGGGTATTTTGGAATTTCTTGTCCTGTAGACCCTTAGTGGTTACCTTTCTGACTATCCCAATGTCTCCAGTCCAAACATATGGGTTACTCTGTCCCAGCTGAGTCTCATTTCTATTCAGGATCTAGGGCCTAGAGGTGGTGTGGGGAACCTACTATGGTCTCTTTGACTGAGTGCAAGTTTTACAAATCCTTTAATTAAGGGGATTTGTTCTGTGAAGTTGGATTCTGTCAAAGGGCTGTATTTGAGGACCTAGAGGGCCACATATGGCCTTGAGGCTCCAGGTTCCTCACTCCTGTAAGCCCAATCCCATTCCAAGGGAGGAGATATCCACCTTCTGTTACTAGTTTTCTACATCTTTACTGAATGGTCAGAGGGGTAATGTCAGTCAGGCAATAGCATTTTTTAAGAGCCTACTATATGCCAGGCACTCTGCTAAGCACTAGGGACAAAAAGGCAAAATAGACATCCCTTGCCCTCAAGGAGCTCACGGTCTAATGGGGGATACAACATGAAAATGCCTATTTTCAAACAAGATGCATGCAGAATGAGTTAGAGCCAATCAATAGAAGAAAGACACTAGCATTAAGGGGGACCAAGAAAGGATTCTTATAAAAGATAGGATTTTAGCTGGAGTTTGAAGAAAGTCCACAAAACCAGGAATAACAAATAAGGAGAGAGAGTATTCCAGGTATGGGGACCAGCCAGTGAAAATGCCCAGAGTCTAGAGACAGTGTCTTGGGCCAGGAACAGCAAGGAGGCCAGTGTCTCTGGATCACAGTGTACATGGTGGTGGTGGTGGAGTAAAGTGTAAGAATACTGGGAAGGTAGAAGAGGGTCAGGTTATTAAGTGCTTTGAATGCCGAATAGGATGTTTTATTTGATACTGAAGGTGATTGGGAGCCATTGGAGTTTATTAATTGGAGTGTGTGGCATGGTCAGATCTGGGCTTTAAGAAGATTAATTTGCCAGCTGAGTGGATGATGGACTAGAGTAGCACTTCTTAAAGGCTCACAAGTGGAAAAAGGTTAAGAAGCACTGGGCTAGAGTGTGAAGGGGCTTGACACAGGGAGACCAACTAGCAAACTTGCAATAATCCAGGTGTGAAATGATAAGGGCATCCACAAGGTGATTGCAATTTTAGAGAAGAGGGCATATATGAGAGATGTTGCAAAGATAAAATTGACAGGACCTGCAAACAGATTAGATATTAGGGATGAGAGAGAGCGAGGAGTTGAGGATGACACCTAGGTGTATGGGTTTGAGCCTGGGTGACAGTGAGGTGCTCTTGACAGTATTAGGGCAGTTCAGAAGGGGAGAGAATTTTGGGGAAAGTTAATGAGTTCAGTTGTGGATGTATTGAGTTTAAGATGTCTCTGGGACATCCAGTTTGAGATGTCTAATAGGCCATTGGAGATGTGATATGAGAGTCAGCAGAGTAGTTTGGGCTAGATAAGCAAATTTGAGAATCATCAGCATAGGAATGATAAATTAATTAATGAGAGATAATGAGATAACCAAGTGAAATAGTATAGAGGCAGAAGAGAAAAGAGCCCAGGACAGAGCTGTTGAAGACATCCACCCACCTAGACTTTCAGGATGTTCTCATATCCTATCACACCACCTGCAAATTTGAGAAGCATGCCTTCTAAGTCATTGATAGAAACCATCTTTAGTAGATGTAGCTAGGAGAGACTAACAAAGAGGGTCAGACAAGTTGAAGGAGAACCAAGATAGAGTAGTGTCATGGAACTAGAGATAAGAGGGTATCAAGGGGAAGAGCGTAATTGACAATGTCAAAGTTTGCAAAGAGGTCAAGAAGAATGATGGATTTGGCAATTAAGAGATCATTGGTAACTTTGGAGAGAGTAGTTTCAGTTGAGTGATAAAATCAGAAGCCAGATGCTAGAGAGTTAAAAAAGAGAGTGAAAAGAAAGGAACTGGAGGCATCAATTGTAGACAGCCTTTTCAAGGGGTTTATTTACAAGAGGGAAAATAGTTATGGAGTAATAACTAGTGGGGGTGGATGGATCGAGTGAGGTTTTTTGAGGATAGGGTGAAATGTGTGCATATTTGTAGGCTGTAGGGAAGCTACCAGCATGTTGGAAGAGATCAAAGACAAGTGAGAGGGTGAGGTGATAGAGGTGGCAACATCCTGAAGAAGACAGGATGGAATGGGGTCACTTGTGCATGTAGAGGGTCAATATTGGTTCAGTGCATCTCAAAGGAGGCAGCGTTACCAAGTGATGATGGTAGAGAGAGAATGTCAAGTGAAAATGGGAAACAAGGAATATTCTAATTCCTCCACCTCAAGCAGTGAGTCAGAGGGAATGAATGAAAGCATATTCGTGGCTGGAAAGGTCAGCTGGAAAGGAAGTCTGTGGTATTAGGAAGGAGACAGATCTCAGTGAGATCCAGAAGACAGAAGAGGAGGGATTTTTTTTTTCAAACCTATGCACTAAGTTTCCTAGAGAGTACAGTATTAGAGTGAGATATTGTGGAGGTTAGGTTGAAGCAACTGGAAATAAGGCATCAGGCAGGGGGGAACGGGGCCTAAATGATTTCTGCTTGGGACTCAAGGATTAGGTTAGGCCCATACTCATTTAAACAAAGAAAAAGAAGGAAGAAATCTGGATATGTCAGGGAAACAATCTAGGATCATAAGTTTAGAACTGGAAGGGCCATTAGAAGTAATCTAGTCCAACTCCCTGATTCTATAGATGAGGAGATCAAGGACCATTTATATCTTTATTTTTACCAGTATTTTCTTTATTAAATTAAAAATTAATGCATTTTATTTAGACACAAAGCAGACCTAACAAATTCAAATCAGCCTCCCTTGCAAAGTAAAGTTCCTGATAAAATTCGTTTATTGTTAAAAGAGAGGAAGGATGTCACTTTTGACTTTGACATTATTCTTTTGATTTTAGTAAAGCATTTGGAAAGTCTTTTGTGGACAAAATGGAGAGATATGGGCTAGGTAATAGTATAGATAGGTGCATTGGGAACTAATTGAAGGCAGAAGGGAACAAACATTTATTAAGCACCTACTACATGGCAGCCACTGTGCTAAGCATTTTACAAATATCTCATTTGATTCTCACAACAACCCTATGAGGTAAATGCTATTGTTATCCTCATTTTATAGTTGAGGATATCAAGGCAGAAAGCGGTTAAGTGATTTGCCCAGGGTCAAAGAACCATGAAATGTCTGAGGTCGTATTTGAACTCAGGTCTTCTTGACTCCAGACCCAACATCATATCTTTTGTGCCACCTAACTTCCTCTGTTGTTGAATGGCTAGACTTGAAAAATAGGCATTAATGGTTCAATTTAAACTTGGAAGGAGGTTTCTAGTGGAATGTCTCAGTGATTTGTGCTTGGTCCTGTGCTGTTTAGTATTTCTATCAATGACTTGGAAGGCATGCTTCTCAAAGTTGCAGGTGGTGTGATAGGATGCAAGAATATCCTGAAAGTCTAGAATGATAGGATGCATGGTAATAAGTAATAATAATAAATGCAAAAATTAAATTTGGAAGGGATGAATGTAAATTTTTATACTTGGTTCAAAAAAGCAACATTTCAAGGTCAAAATGGGGGAGACATGGCCAGACAGCAATATGTCTTTAAGAGATCTGGGTGTTTCAGTGAACTGCAAGCTTCGTGTGAGTCAGCAGTGTGATGTTGGGCCACCAAGAAACATAATGTTATCATCAGCTGCATCAAGAGAAGCAGAGAGTTCTGGCCTGGGGAGGTGATGATCTTACTGACATCTGCTCTGGTCAGACCGCATCTGGTACATTGTGTTCAGTCAAGGGTCCCCATTTTAACGAGCACATTGGGAATCTGGAGAGCATCTTGAGGAGTGTAGTCAGGGTAGTAGAAGGCCTTGAGTTCATGCCATATGAGGATGGCCCATATGGGAAGATGGACAACTGGCAGCAGAAGGCTGCTGCCACCACTGTTACTACATCTCTCCCCACTGGGAAGCTTGCAGTTTCAATAACTTGATCAACCTGAAGGAAAAAAAAAAGAGATTGACTTGATTGGTTAGCTGCTGTTGTAAGCATACTCAGTTCTGTCTCAGCAGTTGTGTATGCTCTGAAGGTTAAGTGAGAAATTGCCCGAAGCAGAGCATATTATGCAATCTCAGAAGGACAGTGTTCTCTTGGGGCAGCTAGGTGGTGTAGTGGATAGAGCATCGGCTCTGGATTCAGGAGGACCTGAGTTCAAATCCGACTTCAGACACATAACGCTTAACTAGCTGTGTGACCCTGGGCAAGTCACTTAACCCCAATTGCCTTAAAAAAAAAAGGACAGCGTTCTCATTGGCAAATGCTTTTTTTATAGTCTTAAAAGAGAGTTGGTTGGTGAAATCTCTGTGCATCCACATTGGTTTCTTTAGAAAACTCTTCTTTTTCTTCTATTATGGAATTATTTCTATTTGTTTCTTCTAAATTTCATTTTTGAGAAGTACCCATTCCTCTTTTTAAAAAATTGTATCTGTTTTATTCTTGACTCAAGAAATAAAACAAATATTTCCATAACATAGTAGAATAGAAAAAAAGATGATTGTACATGAAACTTCAAATCTATTATGCACAATATGCTATTCCTTTTAAATATATAACTTTAAAAATGTAACTTTCTTTTTTCTCCTTTTTTCTTCCCCCCAATCCTAGAGATGGCTACTATTAGACACAAATATGTATATGTATGTAAAACCATTCTATACATTCTATTTATCAGTTCTTTCTCTTGATGCAGATAGCATCTTCCTCTATAAGTCCTTTGTAGTTGATTTAGCTATTTATAATGGACAAAATGACTTAGTCATTTGAAGTTGTTTTTATTTATTTTAAAAATTAATTAATTAATTAATTATTTTTTAGTTTTCAACATTCACTTCCGGAGTATCTAAGTGGCATGGTGGATAGAGTACTGGTCCTGGAGTCAGGAGGACCTGAGTTCAAATCCTGCCTCAGAAACTTGACACTTACTAGCTGTGTGGCCCTGGGCAAGTCACTTAACCCCATTGCCTAACCCCTTCCCAAAAAAAACCGTTCACTTCCACAAGATGTTGAATTCCAAATTTTCTCCCTATCTCTCCCCTCCCCCAACCCCAAGATGGCATGGATTCTAAATACCTCTTCCTGCAGTCTGCCCTCCCTTTTATCACCTCCCCCCCTTCTATTATCCCCTTCCCCTTCTATTTTTCTGTAGGGCAGGATAGATTTCTATACCCCATTGCCTGTATATCTTATTTCCCAGTTGCATGTAAAAACAATTTTTAACATTCATTTTTAAAACTTTGAGTTTCAAATTCTCTCCCTTCCTCCCTCCCAACCCATCCTCATTGAGAAGGCAAGCAATTCGATGTAAGTTATACATGTGTAGTCATGCAAAATACTTCCATAATAGTCATGATGTGAAAGACAATCTATAATTGCCTCCATCCTATCCTGCTCTCCCATTTATTCTGCTCTCTCCTTTGACCCTGCCCCTTCTCAGAAGTGTTTGTTTCTGATTATCCTCTCCCCCAATCTGCACTCTCTTCTCTCATCCCCCCTCTCATCTCCATTCCCCCTATTTTCCTATAGGGTAAGATAGATTTCCATACCCAATTGAGTGTTTATGTTATTCCCTCCTTAAGCCAAATGTGATGAGAGTAAGATTCATTCATTCCCTCTCACCTCCCCCTTCTTCCTCTCCACTGTAAAAGCTTTTTCTTGCGTCTTTTATGTGAGATAATTTACCCCATTCTACCTCTCCCTTTTTCATTCTTGCAGTATAATCCTCTCACCCCTTAATTGTATTCTCCAGGTATCATCCCTACATCTTCAACTCACCCTGTGCCATCTATCTATCTATCTATCTATCTATCTATCTATCTATCTATCTATCTATCTATTTATCTATCTATCTATCTATCTATGCATATAATTTTTTCCCCTCCAACTACCCTAATACTGACAAAGGTCTCATGAGTTACAAATATCATCTTTCCATGTAGGAATGTAAACAGTTCAACCTTAATAAGTCCCTTATGACTTCTCTTTCCTGTTTACCTCTTCATGCTTCTCTTGAGTCTTGTATTTGAAAGTCAAATTTTCTATTCAGCTCTGGTCTTTCCATTAAGAATGCTTGAAAGTCCTCTATTTCACTGAATGTCTATTTTCCCCCCTGAAAGATTATACTTAGTTTTGCTGGGTAAGGGATTCTTGGTTGTAATCTGATCTTCTTTGACCTCTGGAATATTATATTCCAAGCCCTCTGGTCACTTAATGTAGAAGCTTCTAAATCTTGTGTTATCCTTATTGTGTTTCCACAATACTTGAATTGTCTGTTTCAGACTGTTTACAATATTTTCTCCTTCACCTGGGAACTCTGGAGTTTGTCTATAATATTCCTAAGGGTTTTCCTTTGGGGATCTCTTTCAGGAAGTGATTGGTGGATTCTTTCCATTTCTATTTTACCCTCTGGTTCTAGAATATCAGGGCAGTTTCCCTTGATAATTTCTTGAAAGATGATGTCTAGGCTCTTTTTTTTTATCATGGCTTTCAGGTAGTCCAATAATTTTTAAATTCTCTCTCCTGGATCTATTTTCCAGGTCAGTTGTTTTTCCAATGAGATATTTCACATTGTTTTCTATTTTTCCTTCTTTTGATTTTGTTTTGCAATGTTTTGATTTCTCATAAAGTCATTAGCTTCCATTTGCTTCATTCTAATTTTTAAGGACTTATTTTCTTCAGTGCGCTTTTGGACTTCCTTTTCCATTTGACCAATTCTGCTTTTTAAGGCATTCTTCTCCTCATTGGCTTTTTGGACCTCTTTTGCCATTTGGGTTAGTCTATTTTTTGTTTTTAGGCAATTGGGGTTAAGTGACTTGCCCAGGGTCACACAGCTAGTAAGTGTCACTACCTAGCTGCCCCTAGTCTATTTTTTAAGGTGTTATTTTCTTCAGCATTTTTTTTTTGGTTCTCCTTTAGCAAGATGTTGACTAGTTTTTCATGATTTTCTTGCATCACTCTCATTTCTCTTCCCAGTTTTTCCTCTACTTCTCTTACTTGCTTCTCAAAATCCTTTTTGAGCTCTTCCATGGCCTGGGACTGATTCATATTTTTCTTGGAAGCTTTGTATGTAGGAGCTTTGACTTTGTTTTCTTCTTCTGGTTGTATGTTTTGATCTTCTTTGTCACCAAAGAAAGATTCTATGGTCTGACTTTTTTTTGTGCAGTTTGCTCATGTTCCCAGACAATTATTTGACTTTTAAACTCTTTATTAAGGTAGGGATCTGCTTCCAGTGTGGAGAATTTATTGTCCTAAGCTTCAGGTGTTTTATGCAGCTGTTTTCAGAGATACTTCTAGGGACCTGTAAGTTTTCAATTCTTTTAGGGGAGTATGATCAACGGCAAGATTTTTATTCCTTTCCTGGCCTGTGCTCTGGTCTGTGAGTGACCATAAGCACTCTTTTCTGCCTTGGAACTGTGAGGAGGATTCCCTCTCCACTGCCACCACAAGCTCCACCATGCCAGTGCTCCTCCTCACCCCAGGATCACCACCCAGAACTGTGACCCAGATCCAAGCACAGGCAAAGCAAGAGGATCCTGTCTCAGCACCAGCAAAGAGATCCCTGAAATCCCCCTCTGATCACTCACTTGATCCCCCCTCTGTCTGTGGGCCAAGAGCTCCAGAAGAGCCATCGCCCCAGTGCTATCCCGGGACTGGAGCATGGACGAAGCTCCTCTCTCACCATAGTCACAGGCTTTTCCTACTGACCTTTTAAGTTGTCTTTAGCATTTGTGGGTTGAGAAGTCTGGAAACTGCCACAGCCACCCATGATTTAGTCCCTTGAGGCCTGCTCTAGATTTGCTGAGGCCTGGTGTTTGCCTGCGCACCCACGCTGAACTGTATTTCTCTTCCAGCCTGGTGCAATATACCTTTCCCATTAATTATCCAGGTTGTCTTGAGCTGGAAATTGGTTTCACTCTGTATTTTTGTGGGTTCTGCTGCTCTAGAACTTGTTTAGAGCCATTTTTTTTACAGGTATTTGGAGAGGTTTGGTGGAAAGCTCAAGCAAGTCACTGCTTTTACTTGGCCATCTTGGCTCTGCTCCCTGTAATGCACTATAATTTAAAGTGCCAGGAAAACGGCTGCTATGAATTTTTGGTGTATATCTTTTTAAAAAATGCTTGGGGATATATGCCTGTGTGAGGGTGGGAGTCAATTGAATAAATCAATCATATTATCCTATCCCCCCCTAAAGTAAATAACCTGGTGCCTTAACCAGGTGGGAACTCATCTCAATTGAATCAAATCAATGAAGGCATTCCAACTAAATGTGAAAAGGCCATTGATCAGTTAGATCTCTGATGAACCTTTGGAGGAACTTGCAACCATTTTGCTTAGGAAGTGTTCAGATTTACTGAGGAAATTTGACCAACCACTAGGGGTCGTCTATAAATTATTAAGCCATTTAGGGTCCAAGAGAGATTTGGACATGTGTGTCAGTGGAGAGAGGGGAGAGCTGCGTCTGAGAAAGTATCATTTTGGGAGAGAAGGAGAGTATTTTGGCCTTGGTCTTCCTCCTTCCCCTTGTCCCAACTTCACCAATTGAGAATCTCATGAATTTGGGAGGTTTGGAGAATTTCTCATCTTCCCATTGGTATCCTAGATTCAGCCTTGAAAAGTGGCTGCAGTTATTGCTTTAAGACCCAAGGACATACTGGATACAAATTTGTGGATTTACAAGGATTCCAGTAAAGCTACATCATACTTAAGGGGAACTTCTTTTATTAAAAAAAATTAAAAATAGTATTTGATTTTTTCCCAATTATGTGTCAGGACAATTTTAGCATTCATTTTTATAAGACGTTGAGCTCCACATTTTTCTCCCTCCCTTCCCCTATTCTGAAAATGGTAGGCAATTTGATACAGATTATACATGTGCTATTGTGTAAAACACATTTCCATATTAGTCACAGCTGTGAAAGAAGAAACAGATCAAAAGGAATAAAAAAACACAAAAAAGAATATAGTAAGTGAAACAAGTATGCTTTGATTTGCATTCAGAGTCCAGCAGTTCTTTATCTAGGTGTGGATAGCATTTTCCTTCACGAGTCCTTTGTACTTGTCTTGCATCATTGTGTTGCTGAGAAGAGCTGAGTCATTCACAGTTGATCATCACACAATGTTGCTGATATGGTGTACAATGCACATTTCTCTGCACCTGTTTGTACAAGTTTAAGGAGGACTGCTTGAGTAACTCCCAAAGGAGAAAAAATAACTTTTAGCAACCTGGAACTGTGAGTCATCCCTTTACTGTATATGTTCTCTTAGCTTGAACTCAGTTTTTCTTGTACTCTATGTATTGGTGGGAGATTGCATTTCATAGACATTGGGGGGCAATGTTTTATAACATTTGTTCTTGTTATACTACTGGAGTAAAAACTTTTGTCTAAAAGCTAATTAATTACAGCTGACCGATAATCAACTGGCAACCATGGTGAGAAATACACTGGTGGGGGGCTATTATTAAACTACATAGCAATAGAAAGACACCATGAATTCCTCAGGGCTACCTCTATAGCCTTGATGGGATACAGTAACTGGGCTCAGGAGACCGAACACATAAAGGCAACCAGTCAGTCAATAAATATGTGTTAAGCACCTGCTATGTGCTAGACACTATTCTAAATGCTGTGGATACAAATACAAAAGAGAAAGACAATCCCTGCTCTGTA
Source organism: Vombatus ursinus (assembly GCF_900497805.2). NCBI lineage: Eukaryota > Metazoa > Chordata > Mammalia > Diprotodontia > Vombatidae > Vombatus > Vombatus ursinus. The sequence continues at coordinate 19,389,044 of NW_020954564.1, read as the reverse complement.
GGAGCTTGTAATCTAATGTGGGAAGACAACACACAAAAGGAAGCTGAAAAGCGGTGGGGGAAGGGAGGTACCTATTAGGGGTATGATGGAATCCATTCCAAAGGAATGCAGCTGAGTAGGAAATGAAGAGATGGGAGTCATCTTTAAGTCTAGGCTTTGGGAGGAGTTCTTTGCTCTTTCTTCCAGTCCTCCAATCAGTAAAGAGCAGATAATACTGATATTACTCTTGAGGGGTGAGTGTTAGGCAGCAGTGTACTGGAAAATGTTTAATGATTAGAACCACTTTTATGTTAATCTACATTATTAACTTTTCATCCAACATTTTATTAAATCTAGATAATCAACAAAACAATAAATCAAATCCTGATGATTTCCAAAGTATAAATGTTCACACTGAAAATTTAAGTCAGCTCTCAAGATCTCACACAAGTGGCCTCCAGTACTATTGGTTAGGAAAAGGATCTCAGGGCTTATGTACATGAGTATGGGTATTATTTTAATTTTCTTAGAAGTTCAAGCTTGATATCCATCTACCCTGAACATCTTGGTACATCTTACCCCTAATCTAGCTTATTTGAATTTTGTTTAGTCAATACTCAGTAATCAAATTAATACGATCTTTAATTCTGGAAAAGGTATGATATTTAACTTTCTTAAGGCTACACTCATTATTCTTGTAATTCCTCAGAGAAAAAAAAATTTCTTCACTGGCTATACTATTCATTTTACCTCAATGTTTCAAACCTTTTGTTCCTCTTAAAATTTTTTATTATTTTCTATAAAATAACTGTTAGGTAGTTAAGTGTCCCTTTTATTTTTTTTACTGATTCTGTGATATTTTCTACATAACTCCTATAAAGTGAAAGTTTTTTCTCCTCTTTAACTATGTTTATGCCTTTAATGCTTTTTTCTTTTGTCTTTCTGCTCTTAGTAGCATAACTATACCAATATCTAGTAACAGTAAGGAAAGTTAAATATGTGCTTAACTTTTGCATTTTGTTTGGAAACATTTAGAATTTTCCCATTGCAAACAATTCTAGTTTTTTGTTGTAGAGTTAATTTATCATATTAGCACATGTCCTTTCTATGCTACTGCTTTGCAATATTTTTAAGCATAAATATATTATGCTTTTTAAAAGATTTTCTGTATCAATTTTTATGACAATGCAGTTTTGGAGTATTTTTTGGAGTATCGTGTTAATTGTTTTCCTAATGCCAAATCATTTTTTGCATCCCTTGTATAAATCTGACTTGTTTATAACAAAAAAAAATCTTTTGGCAGTGTAATGGGAAACTGGCCAAGATGAGCCTTCTCCTGGGAATATACACAGGATATTTATTTGTTTTCCTTCTTTTGAGTATGCTCTGAAGAGTGTCACAAGTGAAATTTAACAAGAAGGTAAACCAAGGAATGTTCTCCAAGCAAGATAACATTTTATTATCTCAGTTGGTAATGACTGCCTCAGTTGTCAGCCAAAAATCCTGAGCCAAAGAATAGCTCCCTTTTTATAGGTTTTGAGGAGTAGAGAACAAAGAACAGAACAGGGTAGGTGACATCACAGGGTTGAGGTCAACATGATTGGTTACATAACTGAGGCAAGGGGGACAACATGATTGGTTGGAAGTTGGAAATGAGGGGCTAGGAACAAGTCGTTCCTCTCCCTCCTATGACTAAAAAATGTTCATTGTTTGAAACCACCTGTAAGGTCAAAGATAAGGGCCCAGACTTCTTTGGACAGCAAACCAGAAATCCTTGAAGGATAGCTTGGTGATGTAAAAGTATTAGGCCTGACTCCCTTATGACAAGCTGAATCTCCAAAGGTTAACAGAATTCCATGAGGTAAGAAGAGAACTGGATTTCTAAACTTAACACATTATAGGCCAGCTGGATTCTGGACTAAGTTCAGAGACAAAGAACCATAGGACAAAATCAATTAACTATAAATAGGATCGGTAAAAATGATACAGAATCAATTTAATCTTCTCAAGAAGATAGTGGGGTAATGATTAAAAAAATCATTCATACCCAAAAGCAGGCTTACCAAACATCCATGTGAGTGATTACATAAAGCTGAGCACACTGTGCATGTTCCTGTGGAGTGGGCCTTCCCATTGGCTACTTCCCTTTTGGATTCCCTCCCTTTTCAAAAGTTTGCCATCCTTGGCAAACTTGCCAGAGTGTATTTTGAATATAATCAACTTCCTCAATATACAGCAGTTCTCTGGGATCCTGGAATGGCATACACTTTATACTTTCACTCACTTTCCCAATGCTAATCAGGAAAGAGTCTCAATAGTTATTGCCCTGTTGCAATTATATTCCCATTATCTTTTTGCTAGGTTGTAATTTAATTTTTGAATCCTTATACATTAATGATATTAGTCTATAATACTCTTTTATGTTTTGTCTTTCTGTATTTATTCCATAAAAGTAGTTTCATATAATTTTTTCCTTTTCAATTTTTGAGAACTATTTATTTAGTGTAAGTATTACCTTTTCTTTAAATGTCCATAAAAATCATTTGGATTAAGGTTTTTTCCCTTTGGTGTTCTTTTAGGGAAGCTTAATGTAATTTTTGATTCTGTTGTATTATAAGATAAAAAAGATGGAAAATCAAATTTCAAATTTTAAAAAATAAATAAGAGGAACTCAAAACAGAGAAGAAATAAAAATTATCAGAACTTATTATATACAATTATATGCTAGCAGAACTGGTATTACCTACAAAATAAAAATATGTAAATTAACAGAATATGAAGTAGAGATCCTAAACAATAGAATATCAAAGCTATAATCTTTCCTCTGCAGAGTATCTCAGCTATATTTCACACCTTTTGGTATGTTTTGTCACCATTACTATATTTTTTCATGGTTATTAAGTGTATGATTTGTTCTTTAACCTACTCATTATTTTGGATTTTTTGGTCATATTGTTAATTTTTCCTTTATTAATTTAAATGTTATACCATTTTCATGTACAATTATTTATATTTAGCATTAATGATATATTTTTATGTAGGTGTGAGGAGATAAGGACTAGTACCAGAGTGGTGACAGTATCAGAGGAGAGAAGGAGGCATATTTGAGAGATGCTGGAAAGGTGAAATTGACAAGCCTTGGCAACAGATTTTAGATGGGGGGGGGTGAAAGATAGTGAGGGGTCCTCATGTGACTCCTATGTTGCAAGCCTGAGGGACTGGGAGGATAGTGTTGCCCTTTACAGTAATAGGGAAGGTATATAGTAAGGAAAGTGTGTGTGTGGGGGAAAGAGAATGAGTTTTGTTTTGAACATGCTGAGTTTAAGGTGTCTACTGGACATACAGTTTGAGGTGTACAAATGGCATTTGGAGAGTGGAGGTCAGCAGAGAGATTGGTAAAATAAGTAGATCTGAGAAACATCAGCATAGAGATGGAAATTAAATCCATGGGAGCTGATGAGATCACCAAGTGAAATAATATATAGAGAGAAGAAAAGAGGGCCCAGAACAGAACCTGTGATACACCTATAGTTAGAGGGTGTAATCTGGATGAGGATATAGCAGACTAAGAAGGAGTAATATGATTGGTAGAAGAACCAGAAAAGAGTGGTGTCCTGAAAACCTAGAGGGAAGAGAACTTCAAAGAGGACAGTGTCAAACAATGTTAAAGGCTGCAGAAATGTCAAGAAGAATATGGAAAAAGGTCATTGAATTTGATGACTAAGATCATTAGTGACTTTGGAGAGGGCAGTTTTTGTGGAATATTAAAGTGAGAATCTGACTTGTAAGGGATTAAGAAGAGAGTGAGAGGACAGAAAATGACAGTATCTAGTATAGATTGTCTTTTCAAAGAGTTTAGTCACAAAGGACAGAAGAGACACAGGATGATAGTGAGGATGAAAGGATCAAGTAAGAGGTTTTTTTGTTTTTGTTTTTGTTTTAGGATAGGGCAGACATAGACATGTTTGTAGGCAATAAGAAAGGAGCCAGTTGACAGGGAGATATTGAAGATAAATGATAGTGGGGACAAAAAAGGAGGCAATCTGTGGGAGGAGATGAATTGGAATGGATGACTTCAGCAGGTAATGGGGTTAGCTTTGATAAAGAATAAGACAACCTCATTATGTAAGACAGGGGTGAAAGTGGAAATAATGAAAGAAGGCATATGAGTAACAATGAGACAAAAAAGAGTGGAAAAGAGGGAGATCATGGAGAACTGTCTCAATTTTTTTCCAGAACATATGAGACAAGGCTCTCATCTAAGAGGGTGGGGAAGAGGGCTCTATGGTAGGTTGAAGAAGGTATGAATAAATTTAGAAGAGCTTCTATAAAGAGTAGAATAGTGAATTGATAAGGATGGTATAGTAGGGTTGCTCAGCATCAGTGAGGGCCCAGTTAATGTGCAAAATAAATTTGTAGACTCAATCAGAATGGTTGTGTGATTGTTCTCTACCTTCCTTCAGTAGCTTGTGTGTAGGAGCAAAGGCAATGGAAGATGAGAGTGGTTCAAGGGTGAGGTATGGATGGCATATCAGTCATATAAGGGAACTAGGGGTTAAAGAAAGGACAGTGTAGAGTTGATTTGCTTGACCAAAGGGTCAAGCTAGGGAAAAGAGGGGAGAGTGATAAATGCATGGATGATGGCCTAAAAAAGAACTGAAAGGGCAAGGGATTGGAGATCATGGGTGAGATGAAGAGCAAGGTTTAGTAAAGGAAGGCAAAAGGAGAAGGGGAAAGACAATATATTAAAGTCCTATAAGGTGATTTCAGAATTCTTGAATATAGAAGTGGTACAATCTGTGTGTGTATGTGTATTCAGACTACATATAAACACATACATATATGTATATATGTGTGTGTATATATAAATGTGTGTGTATGTGAGTATATATATATCCCCTTCTGCAGAAGTTGGGGAGGAGAGAAAAACTGAGACTCACTGAGGGATTAAGGTGAGTGACTTGAAGGCTTGTAGACAACAGCTACCAAGATTTTGATTGGGTGGTAATGATAGATAGCATGAACCTCAAAGGTGGAAGTATTACTGAATGATAGAGGTAGGGGGAGAACCTTAAAGTGGCATTGGGGAACAAACAAGAAGTACTCTAACTTCCTTGCCTTGACCAGTGAGCTTAGGGGAATGAATGAAGTTACAGCCAGCATTGGAAAAGGTGGCCAGAGAGGATGTGTCATTGTGGGGAGCCAGGTTTCAGTAATATCCAGAAGAGGGAGGGAATGGGAGAGAAAAAGATTTAGGATGAAAGGAATTTTGATGCCTATGGAATAGGTATTCTGGAGGGGAAAATGGAAAGGGTGGGTAGTGTTTTGTTGGAACTTTTGGTGGGAGTGTTGAGAAGATGGGAATAAGAAATTGGGAGGTAATGGATAGGGAATGGAGTTTGGATGATGACATAAAAAGGTTCATAATCTCTGGAATGTGTTATAGTATGACCAAATGTGAGAATGTTTCTCCTTGAATGGAAGTAGTCACTCCTCTTTCCAAAGGAAGAAGGGGATCAGGCTAGAGGAAAAAACGGAGCATGGATTGGGAGACACATGATCAGGTGGTCAGATGAGATGCCCCCTTTCATTACTCTTCTTTCTTCTGAAGGCTAGAGATTTGGCAGGAAAGGCCGTAACAGAAGATTGTAAGTTGAATATGTACAACAAGAGAAGGAATTTCTGTTTCCCTCCAATTTTTGTCTCTTTTCTCTCAAGGGACAGGTGTAGAAGGAAATGGAAGGCCTGAAGTCAGAAGAAAGATTGATCCCATTTGCACCAAAATTTTTTCTCATTTCACTTGGAAAATCAAGCTGGCAGCGGGAGGTGAAAGTTTACTTGTGCTGACACAAATGGAAATTGGCTCTGCCTGTTATGACTTCCCTTCAGGGCACACAGAGTAGGAGGTGGAAGGTGTAGTCAGACAAAACTGGCTCTTTTTTATCACCTGAGATTGGAGATCAGGCAGCAGAGCAGGAAGTGGTAGGCTTCAGGCAAAAGGAAGTTGCTTTGGGGCAGATGGAAGAAGCTGGAAGAGTCTATCATAATAATTAACAAGGTAATAATAATTTCTATCTCTTGTTTGGTCATAAATTCTTCCCTTCTTCATAGATCTGAGAGGTTAACTATTCCTTGCCTTCCTAATTTGCTTATGGTATCACCCTTTATGTCTAAATCACATACCTAATATTGGTATACAGTGTGAGATGTTGGTCTATGCCTAGTTTCTGCCATACCATTTTCCAGTTTTCCTAGCAGTTTTTGTCAAATAGTGAGTTCTTATTCCAGAAGCTGGACTCTATGAGTTTATCAAACAGTAGATTATTATAATCACTTACTACTCTTTCCTGCATCCCTAATCTATTCTACCACTCTGTTTCTTAGCCAGTACCAAATATTTTGCTGATTGCTCCTTTATAATACGGTTTTAGAACTGGTATGACTGGGCCACCTTCCTTTGCATTTTTTTTCATTAATTTCCTTGATATTCTTGACCTTTTATTTTTCCAGCTAAATGTTGTTATTATTTTTTCTAGCTCTATAAAATAATTTTGGTAGTTTGATTGGTATGGCACTGAATAAGTAAATTAATTTAGGTAAAATTCTCATTTTTATTATATTAGATTGGCCTACCCATGAGCAACTGATATCTTCCCCATTGTTTAAATGTGATTTTATTTGTGTGCAAAGTGTTTTATAATTGTATTCATATAGTTTCTGGGTTTGTCTTGTCAGGTAGACTCCCAAATATTTTATATTGCCTATGGTTATTTTAAATGGAATTTTTCTTTCTATCTCTTGCTGCTGGGCTTTGTTGGTTATAGAAATGCTGATAGTTTATGTGGGTATATTTTATATTCTGCAACATTGCTAAAATTTTTAATTGTTTCAAGTAGTTTTTTAGTTAATTCTCTAGGATTATGTAAGTATACCATCACATCATCTGCAAAGAGTAATAGTTTTGTTTCCTCATTGCCTATTCTAGTTCCTTCAATTTCTTTTTCTTCTCTTATTGCCAAAACTAAAATTTCTAGTATAATATTGAATAATAGTGGTGATAATGGACATCCTTGTTTCACCCCTGATCTTATTGGGAAGGCTTTTAGCTTATCCTCATTACATATAATGCTTGCTAATGATTTTAGACAAATATTACTTACCATTTAAAGGAAAGCTTCATTTATTCCTGTGCTCTCTAGTGTTTTCAATAGGAATGGGTGCTGTATTTTGCCATTTTTCTGCATCTATTGAGATAATTATATGATTTATGTTGGTTTTGGTATTGATATGTTCAATTATGCTGATAGTTTTCCTAATATTGAAGCAGCCTTGCATTCTTGCAAGGAATTCCACATGGTCATAGTGTATTATCCTTATGATAAATTGCCACAATCTCTTTGCTAATATTTCATTTAAATTTTTTCATCAATATTCATTAAGGAAACTGGTAAATAATTTTCTTTCTCTATTTTGGCTCTTCCTGGTTTAGGCATTAGCACCCTATTTGTATCATAAAATGAATTTAGTAAAACTTCTTTGCCTACTTTCCCAAATAGTTTATATAGTATTGGAATTAATTATTCTTTAAATGTTTGGTAAAATTCACTTGTAAATCCATCTGGCCCCAGAGATTTTTTCTTAGGGAGCTCATTGATGGCTTGTTCAATTTCTTTTTCTAAAATGAGGTTATTTATTTTATTTCTTTTTCTGTTATTCTGGGCAATTTAAATTTTTGTACACATTCCTCCATTTCACTTAGACTGAAAGATGTATTGGCATACAGTCGGGGAAAATAGCTCTTAATTATTGCTTTAATTTCTTCTTCATTGGTGGTGAATTTGCCCTTTCCATTTTTGATGCTGGTAATTTAGTTTTCTTTTTTTTTTAATCAAATTACCCAAAGGTTAATCTACTTTATCTGTTTTTTCCATAAAACCAGCTCTTAGTTTTATTTATTAGTTCAATAGTTTTCTTACTTTCAGTTTTATTAATCTCTACTTTGATTTTCAGGATTTTTAATTTGGTGTTTAATTGAATATTTTTAATTTTGTCTTTTTCTATTTTTAAGTTGCATTCCCAATTAATTTATCTGTTCTTTCTATATTTTATTGATGTAAGTATTTAGAAATATAAAATTTCCCCTAGGTACTGCTTTGGTTGCACCCCATAAATTGGGTATATTGTTTCATTATTGTCATTCTCTTTGATGACATTATTGTTTCTATGATCTATTGTTTGACCCATTCTTTAGGATTATATTATTTAGTTTCCAATTTATTTTTAATCTATCTTTCCATGGCCCTTTACAACATGTAATTTTTATTGCATCATGATCTGAAAAGGATGCATTTACTATTTCTGCCTTTCTGCATTTGATTATGAGGTTTTTATGCCCTAATACATGGTCAATTTTTGTATAGGTGCCAAGTACCATTGAGAAAAGTACATTCATTTCTATCCCCATTCAATTTTCTCCAGAAGTTTATCATATCCAACTTTTCTAAAATTTTATTCACCTCCTCTGTTTCTTGTTTATTTTGTGGTTAGATTTATCTAGTTCTGAGAGGGGGAAGTTGAGGCCCCCACTAGTATAGTTTTACTGTTTATTTCCTCCTATAACTCCTTTAACTTCTTTAGAAATTTGTATGCTATACCATTTGGTGCATATTTGTTTAGTATTGATATCACTTCATTGTTTATGGTACCTTTCAGCCAATTGTAGTTTGCTTCCTTGTTTCTTTTAATTAGCTCTATTTTGTTTTTGCTTTGTCTGAGATCATGATCAGTACCCCTGCTTTTTTTTTCCCTTCAGCTGAAGCATAACATATTCTGCCCCAGCCTTCTACCTTTACTCTGTGTGTATATCTCTGCTTCAAATATGTTTTTTGTAAACAGCATATTGTAAGATTCTGGTTTTTTATCCACTCTGCTATCTGCCTTGATTTTATGAGAAAGTTCATTCCATTCAAATCCACAGTTATGATTACTAACTGTGTGTATTTCCCTCCATTCTATTTTACCCCTGTTGATACTTTTTTTCTCTTTCTCTCCTTTCACTCTGTCCCTCCTCACCACTGCTTTGTTTCTGACTACTCTCCTTCAATCTGCCCTTCCTTCTATTAGACCCTCACCCTTTTCTTTTCTTCTTCCCCTCCTACTTCCCTATAGGCTAAGATAGATTTCTATACTTAGCCAATTGTGTATGTTATTCCCTCTTTGAGCCAAATCCAGTGAAAGTAAGGTTCAAACAATGATTACCCCCTCCATTTTTCCCCTCCACTGTCTTTCATGCCTTTTCATGTGATATAATTACTCCATTCTGCCTCCCCCTTTCCTCTTCTCCCTGTACAATCTTTTTTTACCCCTTATTTTTTATATCATAGTATCAAAATCAACTTATGCCCACACCTTCTGTCTATGTATATTCTTTTTAACTGCTCTAATTGAGATACAGTTCTTAAGACTTACAAGTATCATCTTCCCGTGTAGACATGAAAACACTTTAACCTTGTTGAATGACATATTTTTTTCTTTCTGGTTTACCTTTTTATGCTTCTCTTGAGTCTTGTATTTGAAGATGGAATTTTCTGTACAGCTCTGGTCTTTTCTTTTTTTTTTTAAAGTAACAAATGCACTTTATTGATTTACATATTAAAGAAAGCTAGTGAGCCAAGATTAATAACTGCTTTGCTCTCCAATCCAACAATTAAGTAACATGATGGACCTAGAGTAGGAATGCCAACTCTAATTGCTGCACATTATTTACATGGGTTTGACTTTGATCATGGGATTAAGAAATCAAAGCATTATTTTAATTTAGCTTCTGAGTGCATGGCTGATGTCTGAATCCAGTTTCTTTTATATTCTATATTTTCCTTTCAGTTCTTCCACTTTTGCAATATAAGCTTTCATGGAATTTTCTGTGGATTTCCCTTTCAAAGAGTTTCAGACATCCCACTTATCCTTGCCTTTGAAGCCCATCATAACTGGATGATCTGTATTTTCATCTCCAACTGTGACTTGTTTGTAGTGGCTATAGATAAACAACATCTCCTGGTCATCTGGTCTGGACTTCAGGTTTTTCACTTCTTCTGCAGCTTGGTCAAATTCAGCTTGTGGCATGCTGCCAGCTGAGCATGGTGGGGAGTAACAAGCAAGAGCTTCCAACCTAATGTCTGCATGCTAAACCACAGCAGGCTGGACTAAGCCCACTCCCAGCCTCTGGCTCAGCTCTAGCTCTGGGCTTTTCATCAGGAAAGTTTTGAAAGTCTCCTATTTCATTGAATGTCTATTTTTCCCCTGAAAGATTATGCTCAGTTTTGCTGGGTAGTTGATTCTTGGTAGCAATCTAAGCTCCTTTGCCTTCCAGAATATCATATTCCAAGCCCTCTGATCCTTTAATGTAGAAGCTGGTAAGTCCTCTATAATCCTGACTGTGGCTTCTTGATATTTGAATTGTCTATTTCTGGCTGTTGCAGTGTTTTCTCCTTGACCTGATAGTCTGGAATTTGACTACTATATTTCTCAGAGTTTTCATTTTGAGATCTCTTCCAGGTGGTGATCAGTGGATTCTTTCAAATATTATTTTACCCTCTGGTTCTAGGACATGAGGACAGTTTTCCTTGATAATTTCTTGAAAGATACTGGCCAGGCATTTTTTTAATCATGGCTTTCAGGTAAGTCCAATGATTCTTAAATTATATCTCCTGGATCTATTTTCCAGGTCAGTTCTTTTTCCAAAGAGGAATTTTGTATTTTTTTCTATCTTTTCATTCTTTTGATTTTGTTTTACTGATTCTTGATGTCTCATCAAGTCATTAGCTTCTGCTTGCCTAATTCTAATATTTAAGGAATTATTTTCTTCAATTAGTTTTTGCACCTCCTTTTCCATTTGGCCAATTATGCTGTTTAAGAAATTGTTTTCTTCAGTGGATTTTTTCCCCATTTGGCCAATTGCATTCTTTTAAGGAATTGTTTTCTTCAGTCATTTTTTATGCTTCCTTTTCCAAGTTGTTAAGTCTTTTTTCATGATTCTTTTGCGTAACTCTCATTTCTTTCCCCAATTTTTCTTCCACCTCTTTTATTTGATTTTTGAAATGCTTTTGGAGCTCTTTCAAGAGGACTTTTTGAACTTGAGATCAATTAGTATTCCTCTTTGGAGCTTTTCATGTAGGCATTTTGACATTGTTGTCCTCTTCTTTCTTTTTTCTTTAAAAAAAGCAACCCTTAAATACACAATAGAGAAAAGAAAAAGAAACATATTATAAACTTAAATATTGGAACTTAAATACAAAATAAGAAAAGAAAAAAACATCATATGTATAGCAGAACATAAGAGGATTCAAAATGTATGGCAATAAATTTCCATTTCAAGAAAGCCTATATAATAAATACTACATGTTGTATTGAGAGCTGTCCATCTTTTCTTTGCTTCCTTGTAAGTTTTTTTTTGTTCCCTGCTGTTCACTTTTTACTTTGTTCTCCCCCCCATTCTCCCTCCTCTAGAAGACTACAATTAAGCATGGATCTATTTATGTATAGATATAGATATATAAATACACATATACACATAAATATATATATACATACATACATAGACATACATTTTCCCTAACAAATTCTACTCTTGATCTTTGTTTTTATGTTTGTGCATATCTCTTATTTCCTATCCCTCCTGATTCCTCTACTTTAGTTCTATCTGGTACCTTTCCCTCCTATTACTTAAATTAGCACCCCTCCAAGGATTCCTCTCTTATCCTCCCATTCCCATTTATCTAAACAACCTTCTATACCCCCCTTTAACTTATTCCCTCACCCTGCCCTCTAGAGATGCCTTTCTTACACTCTTCCCCTTCCTATCCTCTTAAAGTTTTATGTCTTTCTGAATTTAGAAGACTTTTATACTCATACACACACACATACACACATGCACACACACATACACACACACACATACATATATGTTCCTCTTGAACCCATTCCTGATGAAAGTAGGTTTCCAAAACTAACAGCCCTCCTCCCCCATCTAATTCCTTTGTGTCAGTTCTTCCTCTTGCACCTCATTTGTAGAAGATAATTACTCTTTTTAGCCATTCCTAAATGGTTTTACTTTTTAAAATCATATCATACTCAGGTCTACCCCAATCTTTCTTATGAAATACCCAATTACAAATAACAATCTTAGACATACATTTTATATTTTACTTACATAAAAAGTAAACAGTTGGTCCATAGTGAGTCCCTTGTAATTAGTGTTTGGTATGTATCTTATATTCTTCTTGGCTCTTGTATGTCAAATATTCTATTAAGTTTAGAGTTTTTTTAAACAAAGTTCTGAAAGTCTGACAGTTCATTAAATGTCCTTTTTTTTCATTCAGGATTATGTTTAGCTTTGCTGGGCATGATATTTTCAGCCAGAAGCCCAATTCTTTTGCTCTTTGATATATAGTGTTACAAGACCTGTGGTCTTTTAGTGTTGCCTTTCCTAGGTCTTGTGTTATTCATATTTAAATTGTGAGCATATTTATATTTTTTTCTTGTTGCTCTTGATATTTTATCCTTGAGCTGGGGTTTTTGAAATTTGGCTGTAATATTCCTGTGGTTTTCATCATGGGGTCTCTTTCAAGTGGCAATTGATGGTTTTTTTCTATTTCTACTTTTCCCTCTTGTTCTAATGCTTCAGGACAATTTTCTTTAAACATTTCTTGTATTATTGTATCAAGATTCTTTTTTTTTATCATAGCTTTCAGGTAGCCTGATTATTCTTATGTTTTCTCTTCTTGCTCTGTTCTCCAGATCAGTCATTTTTCTTACATTTCATTTTCTCTTCTATTTTTTCATTGTTTCTATTCTGTTTAATTATTTCTTCATCTCTTATAACTCTGGTGGCTTCCCCTTGCCCAATTCCAATATTCAAAAAGTTGTTTCCTTCCTTAAGATTCTGGATTTCCTTTTTCTAATTGGTTGACTTTCTTTTCATAATCTTCTTGTTTTACTTGGATTGTTCTTTTTTTTTCAGTTTTTCCTCAATCTCTTGCATTTGACTTTTAAAGTTCTTCTATGAATTCTTTTTGGGCAGGTGACCATTTGACGTTACTGTTTGGGGTAGAAAATGATTTCTTTGCTTCAGTATCCTCCTCTGAAGATGAACCTTGTTTTCTCTAGTCCCATAGAAATTCTCTATGATTGGATTCTTTCTCCTTTGCTGGCGCATTGTTTTTTGTAGTAGTAGCTTAATTTTTGTATTCACTTCTATTCCTGGAGGATGGTGGATGGTACCTCTGGCCTCAGATCTTCAGTTCTCCTCTTTGGCCTGGAACTTGAACCAAGTCCTCCAGCCTCCTGTAAGTGCTCACAGCCAGTGGCGTCCCCACTCTAATGCTTCTGTTTTACCCTCTGGCTGCATCTCTGCAGCACAACTGAATCTGGCTTTCCTTGTGAGCAGAGGTTCCCTGCATCTTCCCCAGCTGAGATGCCGAAGTCCCCTCACTATCCCGGGTAAAAGTTCCTGTGGCTGGGGCAGAGGCAGCCTTCCAACCCAGTTAATTCCAAGGCTTGCCACTTGTTGTTTAAGGGAGCTAGGGCCTAGCCTGGAGATGTTCACTCTTCACACAGGCCAAACTTCATCCTGGGATTTTTCTTCAGATCTTCTTCTATTGTCCCAGGAGGATACCTGTTGTGCCCCTACTCTTATTTATTTTTACTGCTTTATGTTTGGCCTGAGGCACAATTTTATCTCTTTTGTGGGGGAAAATCTTGAGAGCTTGGAGTTTTCTGGCCTACTCCACCATCTTCTCAGAATCCTCTCTTGTTGTCGTCTTCTGAGTCTGTGTTTTACTCTTCCCTGTCACCATAATAGCTTTTTATGGTCAGGGCTTTTTTTTACCTCTCATATTCTAGCCTATTTCATGTCTTTTAAAGTTGATCTCTGCTCCTAGGTACAGAGGGCACTGTCCCAAGCTTCTTGTGTTAGGGCCCAGAGATGGTGACTGGCTTTTTGTATGGGGCCTCCAGGGCTGGCAGCTTTCCCAATACATTGGGGTGGCCCAGCCTAGATTCCCCTATTGTGCCAGGGGTTCCAGGGCTAGAAGTTTGCCTGCTGCACTGGGGCTTGAGTCCTCACAGATGGCCTGCTGTGCTGCCTGTTCGTTGAGCCAGGGCTATGAGGCCTGGGTTGCTCATCGGTGGCTAAGAGCCTCCTGCTGGCTTGCCTGGACACTGCCTGTTCTGGGCTGTGCTCCCCTTTTACCCAAAAGATAGATCTTTTCTGAAGTCTTTCTAAGTTATCTTGGGCTCAAAAATTGTTTCACTCTGACTTTTTTTGTGGATTCTGTCACTCCAGAATTCGTTTAGAGGCTTGCCTTAACTTTGTCTCCGAGGGAAACTAGGGAGAACTCATGAAGCTTCCCGGCTTTTCTCTACCATCTTGGCTCTGCCTCCTAATAATGCAAATTAAACTTAGAAGTGTATTGTGTGTACATTTTTCCTCCAGAGAACTGGTTGTTAAACATTAACAAACACAGCTTTGCCTGTTTTCCAGGAAGGCACAGAGAAAATTGCTTTCCTATCAATCTTCATTCCTCACTGTCCTCATATCTCACTTTCTTGCCTTCTAAATCCATTGCTGCTTTCAACTCCTCTGTTTCTGTTAAGGAGCATCATCTCAGTCATCCATGTTTATAACAGTAGTCTTTGGCTCTTCTTTTTTCTTCTCTTTTCTCATCCAAATCTGTTGCCAAGTCCAGTTAATTACACTTTGAAAAAATCTCTTACATCATCATCTTCTCTCTATTCATACTACCAAAATTCTAGTGCAAGCTCTCCTTACTCTTATTGTACTACTTTAATAGCCTCCCATTTGATCGCCCTGCTTTCAGCTACTCCTCTCTCCAACTCATCCTTCACATGAATGGGAAAATAATCTTTTAAATGCATTGGCCTGTCCATATTACTCCCCTGCTCAAAAGCTCTGAGTGTCTTCTCAGACAAATGTATATTCAGCCTGGCCTGCCACACAATCTAACTCCAAATTAACTTTCCAGCTTTATTTCTCATTGCTACTTAATATCTCTGTTTCCACAACTGCAAAATGGAGATAATATACCTTTACTACTTAACTTATAAGGTTGTTGTGAAGACAGTCCTTTGTAAATCTTTAAAACAACATAAATATTAGCTGTTATTATTGGATGTGGCCTAATGTGTAGGAGTCACAGATTTCAAAAACCGATATTAAGAGGCAAGCTAGGTAGAGTTCCATTTTGGACATGTTAATAGGCATGCCATATCTAAGAATTCGAATAGAATTCAAAGGCCTTCCAATCCAACCCATGCTTTATGACAACTATCCTGTAAAGCATACCACCAACATAATCACCCAGCCTTTGTTTGAAGACCTCTAATGAAAGAGAAGCTGCTACTTCTTAAGGAAGCCCATTTCACATTTGCAAAGTTTTAATCATTAGGAAGTTACTTTTGACATGAAGTATAAGTTTGAAATTTCCACCTGTTACTTTTGGTTCTACTCTCAGGATCCAAGTACATCAAAACTAATCTTTCTTCCACGTGGCAGTCTGTTAGTAACTAAAGACAGCTATCATGTCTCTCCTTCCCTACCACCCTCCTGTTCCCATTATCTTTTCTCCAGGTTAAATGTTCCCAGTTCCTTCTATAGCATGGATTCAAGTCCCCTCCCCATTTTAGATTCCCTCCACTGGACACACTTATTAATATCCTTCTTAAAAGGTCAAGCTCAATATTAACACAATATTGCAGATGTGGCATCACCAGGACATAGCTGTTGGGACAAATGCTATATAGGAACTGCTATATTATAATAGTATAACTGTAATTACTCTATCTCCCACTGCCTGAAGGCTGGGTGTGTTATATTTTCCCTCTTCCCCAGGGGTCTCTGTTTTCCTTAGAGGGGTGGGGATGAGTCTATCATCTCTACTGGTGGTTCAAGCCCCAATCATCTCAGTTCCATTTAACTGCTTAATAGTCAAGTTAGCATTTACTAAGGAAAATTTACTTCAAAGATAGAGCAAGAACAAATATAGAAACATTCCCTCCACCACCTGGGCAGTGTAATCCCTTTTATACCTGTGGTGTCAAGCTCAAATAGAAATGGACTCCTCTGGGTGTATATTGACTTAGAAAAACACAAATTTACATTACGTTGTATTTTTATTTATTTTGTTAAACATCCAATTACATTTTAATCTCCTTTCAGTTAGAGTTTGGTGGGCTACTTGCCATGTGAGCTGTGAGCTTACACTTTACACTATATCAGTCTCTAGGGAGAAGAGGAACATTAGGCTCATAGAGCAACATAGTTCCTACATAGCATTAGTTCTACTAACCATAGTTCTCTGTATATTGTCCTCCCCTCTTTATACTATAGGCTCTTTGCAAGCAGGTATGGTTTTTTATTTTAATTTTTTTGTATCCCTAGTACTTAGTACAGTGCCTGGCACATTGTAATAGCTTGATAAATGCATGTTTACTTGACTTGACTCGAATGTAAGAAAAAAATTCCTGAAATTCCTAATAACTGGAGCTGTCTGGAAATTGAATATATTGTTTTAGGAGGTGGGGCACTCTCACTAGTGGTTTTCACATAGTGGTTAACAGCTTCTGAAGGATGATTTATAGGGCATTCCCTTTTAGCTACCTATTGAATCAGAAGACCTTTGAGATCTCTTCCAATTTTGAGATACTGTGATTATTTTGAACTAATCTTTATGTGCCAAGTTTTCAAGTTCTCTCATGACCTGTCACTCATCTCTGGACATCCTCCCTATTAGTAATGTTCTTCAATGGTTACATTCAGGACAGAACACAGAATACAAGGTGTACTGTTACTATTTTGAACACTTTATTTGTATTAATGGTAGTCCGAGATCAAATTAGAAGAAGTGGTACTACATAATGGAGAAGCTCTTGCAGTCAGGAAGACTGGTATATACCCTGCTGTATACTGTCATTTGACTCTGGGCAAGTCACTTAACCGCTCAGGTTCCCAGACAACTTATTTTCTAAGAAATTGTATCTTAGGATAGTTGCTTATCTTCATTGGTAGAGTTTCTTCAATGAGATTACCATCTCACAACTGTATATATATGTATATGCATATATATGCATATAGACATTTGTGATTTTATTGGTAGATGGTAATCTCTCTCCCTCTCTCTCTAAACACACACACACACACACACACACACGCATGCATTCTTGCCACCTATATCTATCTAGATATATAGACAGTGAGAATGCCCTTATGTGACTCTCCCCACTAGTTTCCCAAAGGCCTGCATCTCCTATGCCCAAGGATTCTTATACCTCACATGGCTCTGTTTTCCAAAGTCATGTACAGAATTTCTAGGAGCTGTAATGACTTCACAATAAGACTCTGCTTTGAATCCTCCATATTGGCATAATCCCACCCAAATCTCCAGAATAATAGAAGCATCATCCCACACATCTTCCTCCAAATGAATCCATATTAGGGGTGTATAATACATAAATATTCTATATATTATTAGAGAACGATATAAACATATGTTTTATACCACCAGTCATGAGGGAAAGGCCTTTTCTTCCCAGAGAGGCATACAGCAAGTCTTGGAGGTAAGAGATGTAGCCAAATGTAAATATATTTTGAGGCTCAAGTTCTATGGAGTTTCCCCCTGTTGACTGCATTCCTAAGTGCCCTCTTCACATCCTTGTTCCTCAGGCTGTAGATAAGGGGGTTAAGCATAGGGTTTATCACTGCATAGAACACAGACACTAGCTTCCCTTGATTCTTGGAGGACTTAGGTATCATGTAGGAAATTATTCCTGTTCCATAAAAAAGGATGACCACAAGGAGGTGGGAGCCACAAGTGGAGAATGCCTTGAGTCTCCCTGAAGTCGTCTTCATCCTGATGACAGTCACTATAATAGAGCCATAGGACGCCAGGATAAAGGACACAGGTGCAAGAAGAATCACCACACCCATGAGGAAAATGGCTGTCTCTGCTTGGTGAGTGTCTGCAGATGCCAAAGGTAGGAGGGCTGGGGCCTCACAAAAGAAATGAGCAATCTTATTGTCTCCTTGGTAGGGGAGTTGTAATGTAAATGTAGTGTCCACCAAGGATGCTACCAGTCCACTGACCCAGCATCCCAAGGCCAAGTGACCACATACCTTCCATGTCATGATGCTTGGGTAGTGCATGGGGTCACAGATTGCCAAGTACCGGTCATAGGACATCACAGCTAACAGATCACACTGTGTAGATCCAAAAATGAGGAAGAGAAAAATCTGAGTTGCACATCCCATAAAAGAAATGACTTTCCTTCTGGTCAGCATGTGAACTATAGCTTGGGGAACTATGTTAGTTGAGAAGAAAAGGTCAGCCATAGACAAGTTGGCCAGAAAAAAGTACATGGGTGTATGGAGTTGTGAGTCAGTCAGAACCAGGCAGATGAGGAGTAAGCTCCCAAGCACAGTAGCCACATAGACTGTCAGGAACAATACAAAGAGTAGCACCTGAGTTTGAGGGTCATCAGAGAGACCCAGGAGGAGAAATTCTGTCACCCAAGTCTGGTTGGCCTGGCTCATGTTCTTTCTGTTTCTTTAGAAAGGACCCAACGGGTAGTTGATGTGGGGATATATCCTGTAGAATTATATGATCTAATATTGTTAGATGTTACCTACTTACAATCTTCCACCCAACCATCTGATTAGTGTCCATTGAATACTTTTAGTGATATTTAGTGTACCATCCAATGAAGAAGTGATTCCATTGTTGTACATCTCTAATTCTTAAAAAATGTTTTCATATAATGAAATGAAATCTCTCACTCTATAATTTCCTACTGTTGATGTTACTTTTGTTCTTTGGCTCTACATAGAATAAAATCTCTTCCTCTGCCATAGAAAAAGGCTTAAAAATTTGTAGACATATCTCATATACTTCTAAACCTCTCTGTTCCTGGCTAAATATCACCTTATCTTTTCCCTTTATAAATAAGATAGACCCTTCCCATTTCTGTTCACCTTTCTATACATACACTTGTTTTTTGTTAATGTTCCACTCAAAATATGGGGTCAAAACTGAGTATAATCCTTCATGTGTGGTCTGATCATCAGAATGTCCACTGCTTTTAGGCTAAAATGATCAAATATTGAATTAACTTTTTTGCTGTCCATATCTTTATCATACTAGACTCATATTGAGCGTATAGTCAACTAAAACCTTTTTAGGTTATTTTCACTTGAATGACTGTTGAACTAGGTCAATCTCATTCCCTGATTGTGCTGGTGATTTCTCAACAAATATCAGAAATTCAGATTTAGCCATTTGACTAAATCCTGTTATACACATATGTGCACACACACACACACACACACACACACGCACACACACATATCTACCTTGTTTTTTCTCAAGGAAGCAATGAGTAGCAACAACGTAAGGCAAAGAATTATTAGTTCAATCAGTACATTGTGAGGAAAAATGAGATACTCTCAAGGGAAACCTTAAGCACTGATAGATAGTGATCTCTCCAATGATCCACAATCCTACATTAGGACTTAGCACTGAGTTTAGGCTTTCACCATACTCAGAGAAACTCTCCTCTTTGCTAGTATCAAAGGACAGCATGAACAGCAGGGGACCTTAGGCAAATCACTTAACACCTTTGGACCCCTATATGAAATTAGAAAGGTGTTCAACCATATGGAAGAACTTCCTATTTGGGTACGAGTGGTACCTCCTGCCTGAGTTTTCTTTATTGGGAAACAAAATCTAACTTGCATGGGGAGAGGTTGGAGTGGCCATGTAGAGAGACCACTAGTCATATTCTAGGAAGTCTAATAATATCTGAGTGTTGTCTGGGGAAGACAACTCCTTCTATATCAGATTCTGTTTCCTGTTAAAATTGGCATCATTGTTAGTCATTCCACTATATTAATCTATTGTTTATGATACTTGCTGTGTGACATGTCCAATTTATTTTAACATTTGACTGCTTCCAATCCAACTGTTACTTCTGACCTTTCACAAAGACCCTTAGTTGACATGAGGTTTCCTAGAGATTTGGGTCATAGACCCCAAGAATAATCCAAGAATAGCAACTGAGCCTGAGGGTCACCAGAAAGTTCTAGGAGGAGGAATTCTATCACCCAGGTTTGGCTGGATATGTTCTGTCTTTCTACTCCTTTGGCAAGGAGTCAACATATGCTCAAAGTGGGAATATAACATACAGAATTATAGTGTTGGGAAGTTATCTAGTTTAGCCTCCATTAACAGATGCCCTGATCAGTGTTCAGGGAACGTTTACAATGATAAATAGTTCACTCTCTCACAAAGAAGCCATTTTGTTGTTGTACCATTCAAAGTGTTAGACAATATTCTGGGATGTAGATCTTATATATTGAAGGGTAGCATAGCATAGTGCAGAGGAAGAGATATTACTGGTACCTAAACATATTCCTCCTGTCAGGCAGTCAGAAAATTCGAAGGAGTAGAAAAAAAGATCAGGGAATGGTTCATTAGAACAAAATGGAAAAATAACCATGGCAATTTGTGTCTTTTGGTTAATTTTCTTTTGTTTCTATCTGTGTGTTCAATGGCACTTCTTATTTGTGGTGAGGTATGAATAGAGGACATTGTGCATGTATCCCTTTGGGTCTGTCTATTCCATTTGAAGCTGCACAGGCAAGGTGTCCAAATGTCTTGATCCATAGAACACCAATGGGAAACTAGTAGGTAGTGATGTATTTTCCCTATCCTCTGCCTTTGGCTATTGAAGCCCAACCTACCCTTTAAATATCAACTCAAATATTACTTTCTTAATGAGGCCTTCCTTCTTTGTTACCTGTGATTGGTAATGTCCTTCCTTCTGTGTCATAGATATACTAAAGCCAGCTCAAACTGGCTCATGAGACCTGATTGTTAAATTTTCAATGTTAGCATTTATACCTAGGATTTTGGCAAATGACACAAATCAGGGCTTAATTTATTGTTTTGTTGATTGTCTTAAAGAAGTGATGGAGTAAATGTTAATAATGCAGATCAAACTTAAAAGCTTATATATACATATCCATATATACATATTATATATGTGTATGTACACATATATATAATATACATATATTTCCAGAGTGCTGATGGTTAAATATTACCATTATTTCCCTGTCCTATTTACTCATATCCTGTTTTGTTTTGCAACTCCAAGATATACCTATCATATAAAATTGCATATTAGCACTATTCACACTGGTGTCTTAGCTGCCTATTGAGTATTAGCTTCCTGAGGGTAATGGCTAAACCTTGTATGCCCTTGGCATCTAATGCAATATTCTACACAGAGTAGATGCATGCTTTTTGGGGTTTTTTTTAAGATATCATTTTTCATTCTTAATTTAAGTACCAAAAAAGAGCCCATTTCCACACATATACACAGTAGAAAACAAAGTGGATTCTATGAGAAACTGGGGGAGATAACATGCAAACAACTAAGTACAAATAAGACATATAGGATAAATGGGGAAAATCAAAATTACTTATCATCTTCCTCATCTATAAATGGAGATGCTTGAACTTATGATTTTATTATTCTATATTGGACATTTAGCAGAAAATAACTACATCAATGAATGCTTATTCTTTTCCTGTGGTGCTCTTTTGGGGTAGTTTTAAAAGCACAACTTAAACTTTGGAGGCTTTCTAGGGGAAAGGCTAAATCACATACTTAGGCTATGGATATTAGCACCCTTGCTTGATGAAGAAGGAATTAGTAAGAATTTTTTGACATGATGGGTATCATATTTGTTTTTTTCTTGTAACTTATTTTGGATTAAGAATTGGTATTGTTATTCTCTTATGTATATGCATATCCCATTCTGTAATTAGCTTCTGTGACATTCTCTTTTCTTCCCCTTTCTCTTTCTTCCCTTTCCCTTTCCTTCCTTTTATTTTTCTTTTCCTTCTCTCCTTTTCTCTGTGCTCCTTTCCTCTTGTCTTCTTATTAAGTATCTGGCATTAATAAAGATTCTCTAAATGAAATCTCTTTTATTAAACCTCCAAAAGTTGAAACCATCTGGCTTAGTACAGTAGTATAGACAGAATTCAAGTAAGAAAGGGAGCTATACTAAAGTTCAGGGAAAGGAAATCAGTTGGGAAAAAAATAAAAATTTCTGGCCATCAGAGAAAACCTTTCAGATTCTAGGGAAAGTAAAGCAGAAGTAGACTTATGTTATGATCATCTTTGCTTCTTGGGCAATGATCCTCTTGGCATAAGATTATGGTCCCCTCTCCATCTTGGTTGTCCTGCTCACCTGGATGACAACGGCCTTTCTGCAAAGTGGCACCCAGGACCAAACACAATAATTCAGATATTTGTTTCCAAGGGTAAGAGTGTAGTAGTATAGAAATTCCCTCATCCTGGTTATAGTAGTTTTCTTAATAAAGCCTCAAAGACCATGAGTTATTTTGGCTGCCATGTAATACTACTCATGCATTGTGAGTTTGTCATTAGCAAAACTTCCAGACTTTTTATCCTCACATATACTGTTGTATAGCCATACTTACCTCTACACTGTACTTGGGAAGCTAATTTTTTAAACCAAATATAGATGACTTTCTATTAAATGTTGACTCATTAGAATCAACTCATAATTTTAGGCTGCCAAAATCTATTTGTATCCCAATTTTGCCAGTCAAAATGTTAGTTTTACTTTTTATTCCGTGTCTTTGACAAATTTTACAAGGATTCAATCTATGTCTTCATACAAATCGTTGATAACTTCTTTTGCATAGCACAGTCCAAGGACTGATTCATGAGTCACTCCACTCAAGAATTCCCTCCAAATAGTCTTCATCTCATTACTACCAAACTATCGGTTTGGCTCATGCTTTCAAATATTTCTATAGTCATCTTACTGTGCTATCAGTCAGCCCACATTGCTTTAATCTATTCAGAAGGATCTCATGACAGACTTTGTCAAAACCTTTTTTGAAGTCTCAGTATATTTTGTATAGAACATTTGCCTGGGCTACTTGGCCTTTCCAAAAAACAAAGGAAGTTAATTTAGGATCATCTCCTGTTGATGAAGTTATATGGTTCTTGTGGTTAGCATATCTTTTCCTAAATGTTCATATGCCATCTCTTTAAGAATATTTTCTAAGGGGTGGAGCCAAGATGGCAGAGTAAAAGCAGTGACTTGCTTGAGCCCTCCCCCAAACCCCTCCAAATACTTGTAAAAATGGCTCTAAACAAATTCTAGAGCAGCAGAGCCCACAAAAAAACCAGAGTGAAACAAATTTCCAGCCCAAGACAACCTGGATGATTGATTGGAAAGGTCTATCATGCCAGGCTGGGAGAGGAACGCAGTTCAGCATGGGCATGCATGCAAAGATCAGGCCTCAGCAAACCTGGAGCAGGCCTCAGGGGACTGAATCATGGGCAACGTGGCAGTTTCCAGGCTTCTCAACCCACAAATTCCGAAGACAACTTAGAAGATAAATAGGAAAACTCTGTGACCACAGTGAGAGACAAGCTCATTCCTAGTCCCACCCTGAGTGGCCCTTGGGCGGCAGCTCTTCCAGAGTTTCTGGCCCACAGACTGAGGGGGAATCAGGTGGCTGATCAGAGGGGGATTGCAGGGATCTCTTTGCTTGTGCCGAGGCAGGATTCTCTTGCTTTGCCTGTGCTTGGATCTGGGTCACAGTGCTGGGTGGCGATCCTGGGGTGAGGAGGAGCACTGGCATGGTGGAACTTGTGGTGGTGGTGGAGAGGAAATCTTCTTCACAGTTCCAAGGCAGAAAAGAGTGCTTGTGGTCACTCATAGACCAGAGCACAGGCCAGGAAAGAAGTAAACACCTCACCCTTGTTTATGCCACCTTGGAAGAACTGAACTTATAGGTCCATAGAAGTATCTCTGAAAACAGCTGCACAAACCCCTGAAGCTTGGGACAGTATACTTATCACGTTGGAAGCAGACTTTTACCTTAACAAAGAGTTTAAAACTCAAGTAATTGGCTGGAATCATGAGCAAACTGAGTAAAACAAGTCAGACCACAGAATCTTTCTTTGGTGACAAAGAAGATTAAAACATACATCCAGAAGAAGACAACAAAGTCAAAGCTTCTACATACAAAGCCTCCAAGAAAAATATGAATCAGCCCCAGGCCATGGAAGAACTCAAAAAGGATTTCAAGAAGCAAGTAAGAGAAATAGAGGAAAAACTGGGAAGAGAAATGAGAGTGATGCAAGAAAATCATGAAAAACTTGCTAAAGGAGACCCAAAAAATACTGAAGAAAATAACACCTTAAAAAATAGTCTAACCCAAATGGCAAAAGTGGTCCAAAAAGTCAATGAGAAGAAGAATGCCTTAAAAAGCAGAATTGGCCAAATGAAAAAAGGAAATCCAAAAGCTCACTGAAGAAATACTTCTTTAAAAATTAGAATGGAGCAATTGGAAGCTGGTGACTTTATGAGAAATCAAGGCAAAACCAAAAGAATGAAAAAGTAGAAGACAATGTGAAATATCTCATTGGAAAAACAACTGACATGGAAAATAGATTCAGGAGAGATAATTTTAAGATTACTGGACTACCTAAAAGCCATGATAAAAAAAAAGAGCCTAGACGTCACCTTTCAAGAAATTATCAAGGAAAACTGCCCTGATACTCTAGAACCAGAGGGTAAAATAGAAATGGAAGGAATCCATCAATCACCTCCTGAAAGAGATTCCCAAAGGAAAACCCCTAGGAATATCATAGACAAATTCCAGAGTTCCCAGGTGAAGGAGAAAATATTGCAAGCAGCCAGAAAGAAACAATTCAAGTATTGTGGAAATACGATCAGGATAACACAGGATTTAGGAGCTTCTACATTAAGAGACTGTAGGGCTTGGAATATGATATTCCAGAGGGCAAAGGAGATTGGGTTACAGCCAAGAATCACTTACCCAACAAAACTGAGTGTGATCCTTCGGGGGAAAAATGGACATTTAGTGAAATAGAGGACTTTCAAGCATTTGTGATGAAAAGACCAGAGCTGAATAGAAAATTTGACTTTCAACTACAAGACTTAAGAGAAGCATAAAGAGGTAAACAGGAAAGAGAAAGCATAAGGGACTTATTAAGGTTGAACTGTACATTCCTACATGGAAAGATGATATTTGTAACTCATGAGACCTTTGTCAGTATTTGGGTATTTGGAGGGGAAAATTTAGATAGATAGATAGATAGATAGATAGATAGATAGATAGATAGATAGATAGATAGATAGA